>NC_066848.1:17560654-18160654 GCF_001640805.2 Lates calcarifer
GCACCGCGCCCGTCGGGGGAGCGGCGACCGCGGGACCCGGCAACCGCGGGGTCAACGCAGGTCGCAGGGCACACGCTGGCGTAACAGTTCACACTTCCCAGATGTTAAAATTTAAATAAAAGCTTTTACGCTAATTATTTTCTGTGATAATATTTTTCAGAGCTCATCATCTGTGACAGCTCTTGGCTCTCTTGACTGTAACCTCTCTGTGGCAGCTTCTCACAGACTCAATCAACTCCTCTTCCCTCCCCCTCAAACACAAACAAACACACCCACACACACACACACAAACACACAGAGAAATACCCCCTCCCAAAAGGAGATAAAACTCAGTTTTAACTTGAGTTTACAAGCTTTGAGCTTTGAGCAAAAGCATTTTTTAAAGTTCTGTTATTGGGTGCATATATAAATCATTTATGCTTAAACAAGGCTTATAATGAAGTTATTTGAACAGTGAATATCTCATCTGCCTAAAGTCAGGGCGAAGCCACTAACCAGCTGTAGGGATGGGTATCATTAGGATTTTATCTTTATCCATACAGACCCCTATCAGTCCAGCTCAGACTGTTACTGGTTTAAGAGAGTGAAGTTTATAGCAATTTGCAAATTTGGAGATTAGTGACAAACTAACCAGTTAGACTACATACAGACAAGCTTTCATTTTAGCTGTTAGTAACAGTTTGCCATGAGCTTAACCAGCGTGCTGTGCTTCCTGTTAAACATGTCATGAGACTGTGGACAACGCTGAAAATATTACTTTACTAACTACTGGCCAAACAGGCGCTTTGACAAAGAAAAGGTAAAGGCCAGCAGCTTTTACTTTTCAATGCACTTGTCGTCAACTTGAGTGGCTTATATTCAGCTGGTTCACCTCGACGCTGGAGGACCTAGTGACTTTTCCTGTCGCCGTACACTGAGTAAGACGAAAAAATCAGCTGACCCCGTGTGAAATTTCCTAACTGATCAAAACCAAACTGTAAAGACAGCATCAATCCACGCTCAGCTTTGGTCAAGGGGAGACATATGGTAAGATTACATGAATTCATGTAATCTTCTTTGAGACTACAATTTCAGACTTAACTAAGTCATTCACTAGTGTCTTGCAGCATTTATGGGTTTTTAGACAGGTCTCTAACTGGTTTTCTTTCCAGGGTCATTGAAATCTTTGGCTTCCTACCTCTGCAGGCTTGTTCTGCACAGTGTGGCTCTCCTTGAATTTCTCGGTGACGCTTCTCATTTGAGTTCTTGACGCTTGAAATGCTGTTATAACTTTGTATATCCTTCTCCTGCTTCTAAGCATCGACAATTCTTCAAGTCTACAGTGATTTCCTTAGTTTTTGGCATGATGCTTTCTCAAGTGACAGCTCAAATCTTAACTGAAGTTTTTATACCGCGTGTAAAGCAGCTCTTGGCTCTCCTGACTGTAACCTCTCTGTGGCAGCTTCTCACAGACTCAATCAACTCTTCTTCCCCTCCCCCTCAAACACACAAACACAAACACACACACACACACACACACACACAGACACACACACAGAGACCCCTTCCAAAAACCCATCAAAGAGTAATACAATGGCTCCATCTATAGGATAAAGTAGAGAGTCGCAACAGGAAGTTACCCCAAAATCTGAGGTTTCAAACAGGAAGTTGGGTTTCTGAACTTTGACGGGCCAGAACCGGCACACGCTTCGACCAAAACTCACAATTTTCGGAGCCAGTCTTCCAAAAATTCCTCAAGGAGGGGCTGACAACATTTGAAGTGAATCTGGTCACCCGTCTAGAAACTGGACATCACACTATAAAATATGTCATTTCCTGCTATAAATAGGTGGTGCTACAACAATTGTATGAATATTGACATATGGATGTGTGCAGATAGGTACCATTAACAATCCTGTAAAGTTTGATGCAGTTTGGACAAAGTATGGCCGAAATATAGCAAAAATAAAGCAACTTCCTGTTTCGTGGCGAGTAATCGAACTTTGAGGGGCCATAACTTCCACGCCCTTCAACAAAAACTCAAAATCTGCCGCAATTTAACATCGTCTATGTCTTAAGAACATACTATTAAGTTTTGAAGTCAATCGGATAATGCGTCTAGGACTAGTTCGCGTTCAAGCGACCCCTGGAAATGGCCAAAAACACACAATTTTTTCACCTTCCGGTCAAAATAAAAATACTTTCTGTTGGGTTTAGAATATGGCTCCAAGAGACTTTTTGGTGCGTCATGGGATGTTACATATGTGTGCAGATTTTCAGATTTTTAGGCGCAACGGGCTTGAGGGGCTGTTCCGTTTAAAAATGTAGGTGGCGCTACCGAGGCCATTTTACCACGCCCATGCTCAAGACCCCTAAATTATTAAATTTTTCGCCGTGCCTGACGCGTCTGCAAATTTTGGTAAGTTTTCACGCATGTTAAGGCCCTCAAAAAGCCGATCTAAGAGGCGGAAAAAGAAGAAAAAAAATAATAATAAATAATAATAATAATAATAATAATAATCCTTGCAACTCGTTGCATGGCACGCAACTCGTTGCTCGGGCCCTAATTAAAGCTGCGAGCAGCGTTGAACGGGCCCTCGCACCCGGCGCCCGTCGGGGAGCGGCGACCGCGGGACCCCGGCAACCGCGGGGTCAACGCAGGTCGCAGGGCACACGCTGGCGTAACAGTTCACACTTCCCAGATGTAAAAATTTTAAATAAAAGCTTTTACGCTAATTATTTTCTGTGATAATATTTTTCAGAGCTCATCATCTGTGACAGCTCTTGGCTCTCCTGACTGTAACCTCTCTGTGGCAGCTTCTCACAGACTCAATCAACTCCTCTTCCCCCCCCCTCAAACACAAACACAAACACACCCACACACACACACACAACACACAGATACCCCTCCCAAAAGGAGATAAAACTCAGTTTTAACTTGAGTTTACAAGCTTTGAGCTTTGAGCAAAAGCATTTTTTTAAGTTCTGTTATTGGGTGCATATATAAATCATTTATGCTTAAACAAGGCTTATAATGAAGTTATTTGAACAGTGAATATCTCATCTGCCTAAAGTCAGGGCGAAGCCACTAACCAGCTGTAGGGATGGGTATCATTAGGATTTTATCTTTATCCATACAGACCCCTATCAGTCCAGCTCAGACTGTTACTGGTTTAAGAGAGTGAAGTTTATAGCAATTTGCAAAATTTGGAGATTAGTGACAAACTAACCAGTTAGACTACATACAGACAAGCTTTCATTTTAGCTGTTAGTAACAGTTTGCCATGAGCTTAACCAGCGTGCTGTGCTTCCTGTTAAACATGTCATGAGACTGTGGACAACGCTGAAAATATTACTTTACTAACTACTGCCGAACAGGCGCTTTGACAAAGAAAAGGTAAAGGCCAGCAGCTTTTACTTTTCAATGCACTTGTCGTCAACTTGAGTGGCTTATATTCAGCTGGTTCACCTCGACGCCCGGACCTAGTGCACTTTTCCTGTCGCCGTACACTGAGTAACACGAAAAAATCAGCTGACCCCGTGTGAAATTTCCTAACTGATCAAAACCAAACTGTAAAGACAGCATCAATCCACGCTCAGCTTTGGTCAAGGGGAGACATATAGAGAGAGAAAGAAACAGAAATTGGAGAAAGATTACATGAATTCAAAATAACCTACAATTCCTTAAAATTAATTTGAAGCCAGTTTAATTTTTTGAGCCAGCTTTGACATCTGCAGATATGAGTTTCTGAAGAGGGGCCTGCTGAGGTTAGATGTGCTGAATAATATCCATTTTCATATCAGAAAAAACACTGCATTAAACA
Source organism: Lates calcarifer (assembly GCF_001640805.2). NCBI lineage: Eukaryota > Metazoa > Chordata > Actinopteri > Centropomidae > Lates > Lates calcarifer. The sequence continues at coordinate 17,564,458 of NC_066848.1, forward strand.
TTGTCTTAGCTCACTGAGCTGAGGTCAACAGGTAATATAACCAACCTGTGAGGTGGCTCACCCCCGTAAGATAAACACATAAATGATCCCTGATAGAACCGATAATTAAAGGCACATCAGTGACAGGGAATGCTATTAAAACTAAACTATAAACTGGTGACATTAACTGCAAAAGAAGATTTTTATTGATACATTTCAGGTAGAATTTAGTTTTCAATAAGGAAAATGCTGTAAGAAACCTGAATTTGTTGCAACAAATTTAAAATAAAAGCTTTTATGCTAATTATTTTCTGTGATAATATTTTTCAGAGCTCATCATCTGTGACAGCTCATGGCTCTCTGACTGTAACCTCCCTGTGGCAGCTTCTCACAGACTCAATCAACTCCTCTTCCCCTCCCCTCAAACACACACACACAGACACACACACACAGAGACCCCCTTCCAAAAACCCATCAAAGAGTAATACAATGGCTCCATCTGTAGGATAAAGTAGAGAGTCGCAACAGGAAGTTACCCCAAAATCTGAGGTTTCAAACAGGAAGTTGGGTTTCCGAACTTTGACGGGCCAGAACCGGCACACGCTTCGACCCAAACTCACAATTTTCGGAGCCAGTCTTCCAAAAATTGTCAAGGAGGGGCTGACAACATTTGAAGTGAATCTGGTCACCCGTCTAGAAACTGGACATCACACTATAAAATATGTCATTTCCTGCTATAAATAGGTGGCGCTACAACAATTGTATGAATATTGACATATGGATGTGTGCAGATAGGTACCATTAACAATCCTGTAAAGTTTGATGCAGTTTGGACAAAGTATGGCCGAAATATAGCAAAAATAAAGCAACTTCCTGTTTCGTGGCGAGTAATCGAACTTTGAGGGGCCATAACTTCCACGCCCTTCAACAAAAACTCAAAATCTGCCGCAATTTAACATCGTCTATGTCTTAAGAACATACTATTAAGTTTTGAAGTCAATGGGATAATGCGTCTAGGACTAGTTCGCGTTCAAGCGACCCCTGGAAATGGCCAAAAACACACAATTTTTTCACCTTCCGGTCAAAATAAAAATACTTTCTGTTGGGTTTAGAATATGGCTCCAAGAGACTTTTTGGTGCGTCATGGGATGTTACATATGTGTGCAGATTTTCAGATTTTTAGGCGCAACGGGCTTGAGGGGCTGTTCCGTTTAAAAATGTAGGTGGCGCTACCGAGGGCATTTTACCACGCCCATGCTCAAGACCCCTAAATTATTAAATTTTTCGCCGTGCCTGACGCGTCTGCAAATTTTGGTAAGTTTTCACGCATGTTAAGGCCCTCAAAAAGCCGATCTAAGAGGCGGAAAAAGAAGAAAAAAAATAATAATAATAATAATTAAAGCTGCGAGCAGCGTTGAACGGGCCCTCGCACCCGGCGCCCGTCGGGGGAGCGGCGACCGCGGGACCCCGGCAACCGCGGGTCAACGCAGGTCGCAGGGCACACGCTGGCGTAACAGTTCACACTTCCGAGATGTAAAAATTTTAAATAAAAGCTTTTACGCTAATTATTTTCTGTGATAATATTTTTCAGAGCTCATCATCTGTGACAGCTCTTGGCTCTCTTGACTGTAACCTCCCTGTGGCAGCTTCTCACAGACTCAATCAACTCCTCTTCCCCTCCCCCTCAAACACAAACACAAACACACACACACACACACACACACACACACACAGATACCCCTCCCAAAAGGAGATAAAACTCAGTTTTAACTTGAGTTTAAAAGCTTTGAGCTTTGAGCAAAAGCATTTTTTTAAGTTCTGTTATTGGGTGCATATATAAATCATTTATGCTTAAACAAGGCTTATAATGAAGTTATTTGAACAGTGAATATCTCATCTGCCTAAAGTCAGGGCGAAGCCACTAACCAGCTGTAGGGATGGGTATCATTAGGATTTTATCTTTATCCATACAGACCCCTATCAGTCCAGCTCAGACTGTTACTGGTTTAAGAGAGTGAAGTTTATAGCAATTTGCAAAATTTGGAGATTAGTGACAAACTAACCAGTTAGACTACATACAGACAAGCTTTCATTTTAGCTGTTAGTAACAGTTTGCCATGAGCTTAACCAGCGTGCTGTGCTTCCTGTTAAACATGTTATGAGACTGTGGACAAGGCTGAAAATATTACTTTACTAACTACTTGCCGAACAGGCGCTTTGACAAAGAAAAGGTAAAGGCCAGCAGCTTTTACTTTTCAATGCACTTGTCGTCAACTTGAGTGGCTTATATTCAGCTGGTTCACCTCGACGCCGTGGACCTAGTGCACTTTTCCTGTCGCCGTACACTGAGTAACACGAAAAAATCAGCTGACCCCGTGTGAAATTTCCTAACTGATCAAAACCAAACTGTAAAGACAGCATCAATCCACGCTCAGCTTTGGTCAAGGGAGACAGAAAGGGTGATGGAGAAAGATTACATGAATTCAAAATAACCTACAATTCCTTAAAATTAATTTGAAGCCAGTTTAATTTTTTGAGCCAGCTTTGACATCTGCAGATATGAGTTTCTGAAGAGGGGCCTGCTGAGGTTAGATGTGCTGAATAATATCCATTTTCATATCAGAAAAAACACTGCATTAAACATTGTCTTAGCTCACTGAGCTGAGGTCAACAGGTAATATAACCAACCTGTGAGGTGGCTCACCCCCGTAAGATAAACACATAAATGATCCCTGATAGAACCGATAATTAAAGGCACATCAGTGACAGGGAATGCTATTAAAACTAAACTATAAACTGGTGACATTAACTGCAAAAGAAGATTTTTATTGATACATTTCAGGTAGAATTTAGTTTTCAATAAGGAAAATGCTGTAAGAAACCTGAATTTGTTGCAACAAATTTAAAATAAAAGCTTTTATGCTAATTATTTTCTGTGATAATATTTTTCAGAACTCATCATCTGTGACAGCTCATGGCTCTCTTGACTGTAACCTCCCTGTGGCAGCTTCTCACAGACTCAATCAACTCCTCTTCCCTCCCCCCTCAAACACACACACACAGACACACACACACAGAGACCCCCTTCCAAAAACCCATCAAAGAGTAATACAATGGCTCCATCTGTAGGATAAAGTAGAGAGTCGCAACAGGAAGTTACCCCAAAATCTGAGGTTTCAAACAGGAAGTTGGGTTTCCGAACTTTGACGGGCCAGAACCGGCACACGCTTCGACCCAAACTCACAATTTTCGGAGCCAGTCTTCCAAAAATTGTCAAGGAGGGGCTGACAACATTTGAAGTGAATCTGGTCACCCGTCTAGAAACTGGACATCACACTATAAAATATGTCATTTCCTGCTATAAATAGGTGGCGCTACAACAATTGTATGAATATTGACATATGGATGTGTGCAGATAGGTACCATTAACAATCCTGTAAAGTTTGATGCAGTTTGGACAAAGTATGGCCGAAATATAGCAAAAATAAAGCAACTTCCTGTTTCGTGGCGAGTAATCGAACTTTGAGGGGCCATAACTTCCACGCCCTTCAACAAAAACTCAAAATCTGCCGCAATTTAACATCGTCTATGTCTTAAGAACATACTATTAAGTTTTGAAGTCAATCGGATAATGCGTCTAGGACTAGTTCGCGTTCAAGCGACCCCTGGAAATGGCCAAAAACACACAATTTTTTCACCTTCCGGTCAAAATAAAAATACTTTCTGTTGGGTTTAGAATATGGCTCCAAGAGACTTTTTGGTGCGTCATGGGATGTTACATATGTGTGCAGATTTTCAGATTTTTAGGCGCAACGGGCTTGAGGGGCTGTTCCGTTTAAAAATGTAGGTGGCGCTACCGAGGGCATTTTACCACGCCCATGCTCAAGACCCCTAAATTATTAAATTTTTCGCCGTGCCTGACGCGTCTGCAAATTTTGGTAAGTTTTCACGCATGTTAAGGCCCTCAAAAAGCCGATCTAAGAGGCGGAAAGAAGAAGAAAATAAAATAATAATGCAACTCGTTAATAATTAAAGCTGCGAGCAGCGTTGAACGGGCCCTCGCACCCGGCGCCCGTCGGGGAGCGGCGACCGCGGGACCCGGCAACCGCGGGGTCAACGCAGGTCGCAGGGCACACGCTGGCGTAACAGTTCACACTTCCGAGATGTAAAAATTTAAAATAAAAGCTTTTACGCTAATTATTTTCTGTGATAATATTTTTCAGAGCTCATCATCTGTGACAGCTCTTGGCTCTCCTGACTGTAACCTCTCTGTGGCAGCTTCTCACAGACTCAATCAACTCCTCTTCCCCTCCCCCTCAAACACAAACACAAACACACACACACACACACACACACACACACACAGATACCCCCTCCCAAAAGGAGATAAAACTCAGTTTTAACTTGAGTTTAAAGCTTTGAGCTTTGAGCAAAAGCATTTTTTTTAAGTTCTGTTATTGGGTGCATATATAAATCATTTATGCTTAAACAAGGCTTATAATGAAGTTATTTGAACAGTGAATATCTCATCTGCCTAAAGTCAGGGCGAAGCCACTAACCAGCTGTAGGGATGGGTATCATTAGGATTTTATCTTTATCCATACAGACCCCTATCAGTCCAGCTCAGACTGTTACTGGTTTAAGAGAGTGAAGTTTATAGCAATTTGCAAAATTTGGAGATTAGTGACAAACTAACCAGTTAGACTACATACAGACAAGCTTTCATTTTAGCTGTTAGTAACAGTTTGCCATGAGCTTAACCAGCGTGCTGTGCTTCCTGTTAAACATGTCATGAGACTGTGGACAACGCTGAAAATATTACTTTACTAACTACTGCCGAACAGGCGCTTTGACAAAGAAAAGGTAAAGGCCAGCAGCTTTTACTTTTCAATGCACTTGTCGTCAACTTGAGTGGCTTATATTCAGCTGGTTCACCTCGACGCCGGTGGATGTAGTGCACTTTTCCTGTTGCCGTACACTGAGTAACACGAAAAAATCAGCTGACCCTTGTGAAATTTCCTAACTGATCAAAACCAAACTGTAAAGACAGCATCAATCCACGCTCAGCTTTGGTCAAGGGAGACATATGGTAAGATTACATGAATTCAAAATAACCTACAATTCCTTCAAATTAATTTGAAGCCAGTTTAATTTTTTGAGCCAGCTTTGACATCTGCAGATATGAGTTTCTGAAGAGGGGCCTGCTGAGGTTAGATGTGCTGAATAATATCCATTTTCATATCAGAAAAAACACTGCATTAAACATTGTCTTAGCTCACTGAGCTGAGGTCAACAGGTAATATAACCAACCTGTGAGGTGGCTCACCCCCGTAAGATAAACACATAAATGATCCCTGATAGAACCGATAATTAAAGGCACATCAGTGACAGGGAATGCTATTAAAACTAAACTATAAACTGGTGACATTAACTGCAAAAGAAGATTTTTATTGATACATTTCAGGTAGAATTTAGTTTTCAATAAGGAAAATGCTGTAAGAAACCTGAATTTGTTGCAACAAATTTAAAATAAAAGCTTTTATGCTAATTATTTTCTGTGATAATATTTTTCAGAGCTCATCATCTGTGACAGCTCATGGCTCTCTTGACTGTAACCTCCCTGTGGCAGCTTCTCACAGACTCAATCAACTCCTCTTCCCCTCCCCCCTCAAACACACACACACAGACACACACACACAGAGACCCCCTTCCAAAAACCCATCAAAGAGTAATACAATGGCTCCATCTGTAGGATAAAGTAGAGAGTCGCAACAGGAAGTTACCCCAAAATCTGAGGTTTCAAACAGGAAGTTGGGTTTCCGAACTTTGACGGGCCAGAACCGGCACACGCTTCGACCCAAACTCACAATTTTCGGAGCCAGTCTTCCAAAAATTGTCAAGGAGGGGCTGACAACATTTGAAGTGAATCTGGTCACCCGTCTAGAAACTGGACATCACACTATAAAATATGTCATTTCCTGCTATAAATAGGTGGCGCTACAACAATTGTATGAATATTGACATATGGATGTGTGCAGATAGGTACCATTAACAATCCTGTAAAGTTTGATGCAGTTTGGACAAAGTATGGCCGAAATATAGCAAAAATAAAGCAACTTCCTGTTTCGTGGCGAGTAATCGAACTTTGAGGGCCATAACTTCCACGCCCTTCAACAAAAACTCAAAATCTGCCGCAATTTAACATCGTCTATGTCTTAAGAACATACTATTAAGTTTTGAAGTCAATGGATAATGCGTCTAGGACTAGTTCGCGTTCAAGCGACCCCTGGAAATGGCCAAAAACACACAATTTTTTCACCTTCCGGTCAAAATAAAAATACTTTCTGTTGGGTTTAGAATATGGCTCCAAGAGACTTTTTGGTGCGTCATGGGATGTTACATATGTGTGCAGATTTTCAGATTTTTAGGCGCAACGGGCTTGAGGGGCTGTTCCGTTTAAAAATGTAGGTGGCGCTACCGAGGGCATTTTACCACGCCCATGCTCAAGACCCCTAAATTATTAAATTTTTCGCCGTGCCTGACGCGTCTGCAAATTTTGGTAAGTTTTCACGCATGTTAAGGCCCTCAAAAAGCCGATCTAAGAGGCGGAAAAAGAAGAAAAAAAATAATAATAATAATAATTAAAGCTGCGAGCAGCGTTGAACGGGCCCTCGCACCCGGCGCCCGTCGGGGAGCGGCGACCGCGGGACCCCGGCAACCGCGGGTCAACGCAGGTCGCAGGGCACACGCTGGCGTAACAGTTCACACTTCCCAGATGTAAAAATTTTAAATAAAAGCTTTTATGCTAATTATTTTCTGTGATAATATTTTCAGAGCTCATCATCTGTGACAGCTCATGGCTCTCTTGACTGTAACCTCCCTGTGGCAGCTTCTCACAGACTCAATCAACTCCTCTTCCCTCCCCCCTCACACACACACAGACACACACACACAGAGACCCCCTTCCAAAAACCCATCAAAGAGTAATACAATGGCTCCATCTGTAGGATAAAGTAGAGAGTCGCAACAGGAAGTTACCCCAAAATCTGAGGTTTCAAACAGGAAGTTGGGTTTCCGAACTTTGACGGGCCAGAACCGGCACACGCTTCGACCCAAACTCACAATTTTCGGAGCCAGTCTTCCAAAAATCCTTAAGTCTGTCCTGACAACATTTGAAGTGAATCTGGTCACCCGTCTAGAAACTGGACATCACACTATAAAATATGTCATTTCCTGCTATAAATAGGTGGTGCTACAACAATTGTATGAATATTGACATATGGATGTGTGCAGATAGGTACCATTAACAATCCTGTAAAGTTTGATGCAGTTTGGACAAAGTATGGCCGAAATATAGCAAATTTAAAGCAACTTCCTGTTTGTGGCGAGTGATCGAACTTTGAGGGGCCATAACTTCCACGCCCTTCAATGAAAAGTCCGAAACTTTTGCAATTTAACTTCGTCTATGTCTTAAGAACAAATTATCAAATTTTGAAGTCAATCGGATAATGCGTCTAGGACTAGTTCGCGTTCAAGCGACCCCTGGAAATGGCCAAAAACACACAATTTTTTCACCTTCCGGTCAAAATAAAAATACTTTCTGTTGGGTTTAGAATATGGCTCCAAGAGACTTTTTGGTGCGTCATGGGATGTTACATATGTGTGCAGATTTTCAGATTTTTAGGCGCAACGGGCTTGAGGCTGTTCCGTTAAAAATGTAGGTGGCGCTACCGAGGCCATTTTGCCACACCCATGCTCAAGACCCCTAAATTCTTAAATTTTTCGCCGTGCCTGACGCGTCTGCAAATTTTCAGGAGTTTTGACGCATGTTAAGGCCCTCAAAAGGCGATCAAAGAGGCGGAAAAAGAAAAAAATAATAATAATAATAATTAAAGCTGCGAGCAGCGTTGAACGGGCCCTCGCACCCGGCGCCGTCGGGGACGGCGACCCGGGAGGCAACCGCGGGGTCAACGCAGGTCGCAGGGCACACGCTGGCGTAACAGTTCACACTTCCCAGATGTAAAAATTTTAAATAAAAGCTTTTATGCTAATTATTTTCTGTGATAATATTTTTCAGAGCTCATCATCTGTGACAGCTCATGGCTCTCCTGACTGTAACCTCCTGTGGCAGCTTCTCACAGACTCAATCAACTCCTCTTCCCCTCCCCCCTCAGACACACACAGACACACACACACAGAGACCCCCTTCCAAAAACCCATCAAAGAGTAATACAATGGCTCCATCTGTAGGATAAAGTAGAGAGTCGCAACAGGAAGTTACCCCAAAATCTGAGGTTTCAAACAGGAAGTTGGGTTTCCGAACTTTGACGGGCCAGAACCGGCACACGCTTCGACCAAACTCACAATTTTCGGAGCCAGTCTTCCAAAAATCCTTAAGTCTGTCCTGACAACATTTGAAGTGAATCTGGTCACCCGTCTAGAAACTGGACATCACACTATAAAATATGTCATTTCCTGCTATAAATAGGTGGTGCTACAACAATTGTATGAATATTGACATATGGATGTGTGCAGATAGGTACCATTAACAATCCTGTAAAGTTTGATGCAGTTTGGACAAAGTATGGCCGAAATATAGCAAATTTAAAGCAACTTCCTGTTTTGTGGCGAGTGATCGAACTTTGAGGGGCCATAACTTCCACGCCCTTCAATGAAAAGTCCGAAACTTTTGCAATTTAACTTCGTCTATGTCTTAAGAACAAATTATCAAATTTTGAAGTCAATCGGATAATGCGTCTAGGACTAGTTCGCGTTCAAGCGACCCCTGGAAATGGCCAAAAACACACAATTTTTTCACCTTCCGGTCAAAATAAAAATACTTTCTGTTGGGTTTAGAATATGGCTCCAAGAGACTTTTTGGTGCGTCATGGGATGTTACATATGTGTGCAGATTTTCAGATTTTTAGGCGCAACGGGCTTGAGGGGCTGTTCCGTTAAAAATGTAGGTGGCGCTACCGAGGCCATTTTGCCACACCCATGCTCAAGACCCCTAAATTCTTAAATTTTTCGCCGTGCCTGACGCGTCTGCAAATTTTCAGGAGTTTTGACGCATGTTAAGGCCCTCAAAAAGGCGATCAAAGAGGCGGAAAAAGAAGAAAAAAAATAATAATAATAATAATAATTAAAGCTGCGAGCAGCGTTGAACGGGCCCTCGCACCCGGCGCCCGTCGGGGAGCGGCGACCGCGGGACCCGGCAACCGCGGGGTCAACGCAGGTCGCAGGGCACACGCTGGCGTAACAGTTCACACTTCCGAGATGTAAAAATTTTAAATAAAAGCTTTTACGCTAATTATTTTCTGTGATAATATTTTTCAGAGCTCATCATCTGTGACAGCTCTTGGCTCTCTGACTGTAACCTCTCTGTGGCAGCTTCTCACAGACTCAATCAACTCCTCTTCCCCTCCCCCCTCAAACACAAACACAAACACACACACACACACACACACACACACAGATACCCCCTCCCAAAAGGAGATAAAACTCAGTTTTAACTTGAGTTTACAAGCTTTGAGCTTTGAGCAAAAGCATTTTTTTAAGTTCTGTTATTGGGTGCATATATAAATCATTTATGCTTAAACAAGGCTTATAATGAAGTTATTTGAACAGTGAATATCTCATCTGCCTAAAGTCAGGGCGAAGCCACTAACCAGCTGTAGGGATGGGTATCATTAGGATTTTATCTTTATCCATACAGACCCCTATCAGTCCAGCTCAGACTGTTACTGGTTTAAGAGAGTGAAGTTTATAGCAATTTGCAAAATTTGGAGATTAGTGACAAACTAACCAGTTAGACTACATACAGACAAGCTTTCATTTTAGCTGTTAGTAACAGTTTGCCATGAGCTTAACCAGCGTGCTGTGCTTCCTGTTAAACATGTCATGAGACTGTGGACAACGCTGAAAATATTACTTTACTAACTACTTGCCGAACAGGCGCTTTGACAAAGAAAAGGTAAAGGCCAGCAGCTTTTACTTTTCAATGCACTTGTCGTCAACTTGAGTGGCTTATATTCAGCTGGTTCACCTCGACGCCCGTGGACCTAGTGCACTTTTCCTGTCGCCGTACACTGAGTAACACGAAAAAATCAGCTGACCCCGTGTGAAATTTCCTAACTGATCAAAACCAAACTGTAAAGACAGCATCAATCCACGCTCAGCTTTGGTCAAGGGGAGACTTGATAAGATTACATGAATTCAATAACCTACAATTCCTTAAAATTAATTTGAAGCCAGTTTAATTTTTTGAGCCAGCTTTGACATCTGCAGATATGAGTTTCTGAAGAGGGGCCTGCTGAGGTTAGATGTGCTGAATAATATCCATTTTCATATCAGAAAAAACACTGCATTAAACATTGTCTTAGCTCACTGAGCTGAGGTCAACAGGTAATATAACCAACCTGTGAGGTGGCTCACCCCCGTAAGATAAACACATAAATGATCCCTGATAGAACCGATAATTAAAGGCACATCAGTGACAGGGAATGCTATTAAAACTAAACTATAAACTGGTGACATTAACTGCAAAGAAGATTTTTATTGATACATTTCAGGTAGAATTTAGTTTTCAATAAGGAAAATGCTGTAAGAAACCTGAATTTGTTGCAACAAATTTAAAAAAAAGCTTTTATGCTAATTATTTTCTGTGATAATATTTTTCAGAACTCATCATCTGTGACAGCTCATGGCTCTCTTGACTGTAACCTCCCTGTGGCAGCTTCTCACAGACTCAATCAACTCCTCTTCCCCTCCCCCCTCAAACACACACACACAGACACACACACACAGAGACCCCCTTCCAAAAACCCATCAAAGAGTAATACAATGGCTCCATCTGTAGGATAAAGTAGAGAGTCGCAACAGGAAGTTACCCCAAAATCTGAGGTTTCAAACAGGAAGTTGGGTTTCCGAACTTTGACGGGCCAGAACCGGCACACGCTTCGACCCAAACTCACAATTTTCGGAGCCAGTCTTCCAAAAATTGTCAAGGAGGGGCTGACAACATTTGAAGTGAATCTGGTCACCCGTCTAGAAACTGGACATCACACTATAAAATATGTCATTTCCTGCTATAAATAGGTGGCGCTACAACAATTGTATGAATATTGACATATGGATGTGTGCAGATAGGTACCATTAACAATCCTGTAAAGTTTGATGCAGTTTGGACAAAGTATGGCCGAAATATAGCAAAAATAAAGCAACTTCCTGTTTCGTGGCGAGTAATCGAACTTTGAGGGGCCATAACTTCCACGCCCTTCAACAAAAACTCAAAATCTGCCGCAATTTAACATCGTCTATGTCTTAAGAACATACTATTAAGTTTTGAAGTCAATCGGATAATGCGTCTAGGACTAGTTCGCGTTCAAGCGACCCCTGGAAATGGCCAAAAACACACAATTTTTTCACCTTCCGTCAAAATAAAAATACTTTCTGTTGGGTTTAGAATATGGCTCCAAGAGACTTTTTGGTGCGTCATGGGATGTTACATATGTGTGCAGATTTTCAGATTTTTAGGCGCAACGGGCTTGAGGGGCTGTTCCGTTTAAAAATGTAGGTGGCGCTACCGAGGGCATTTTACCACGCCCATGCTCAAGACCCCTAAATTATTAAATTTTTCGCCGTGCCTGACGCGTCTGCAAATTTTGGTAAGTTTTCACGCATGTTAAGGCCCTCAAAAAGCCGATCTAAGAGGCGGAAAAAGAAGAAAAAAAATAATAATAATAATAATTAAAGCTGCGAGCAGCGTTGAACGGGCCCTCGCACCCGGCGCCCGTCGGGGGAGCGGCGACCGCGGGACCCCGGCAACCGCGGGGTCAACGCAGGTCGCAGGGCACACGCTGGCGTAACAGTTCACACTTCCAGATGTAAAAATTTTAAATAAAAGCTTTTACGCTAATTATTTTCTGTGATAATATTTTTCAGAGCTCATCATCTGTGACAGCTCTTGGCTCTCTGACTGTAACCTCCCTGTGGCAGCTTCTCACAGACTCAATCAACTCCTCTTCCCCTCCCCCTCAAACACAAACACAAACAACACACACACACACACACACACACACACACAGATACCCCCTCCCAAAAGGAGATAAAACTCAGTTTTAACTTGAGTTTACAAGCTTTGAGCTTTGAGCAAAAGCATTTTTTTAAGTTCTGTTATTGGGTGCATATATAAATCATTTATGCTTAAACAAGGCTTATAATGAAGTTATTTGAACAGTGAATATCTCATCTGCCTAAAGTCAGGGCGAAGCCACTAACCAGCTGTAGGGATGGGTATCATTAGGATTTTATCTTTATCCATACAGACCCCTATCAGTCCAGCTCAGACTGTTACTGGTTTAAGAGAGTGAAGTTTATAGCAATTTGCAAAATTTGGAGATTAGTGACAAACTAACCAGTTAGACTACATACAGACAAGCTTTCATTTTAGCTGTTAGTAACAGTTTGCCATGAGCTTAACCAGCGTGCTGTGCTTCCTGTTAAACATGTCATGAGACTGTGGACAACGCTGAAAATATTACTTTACTAACTACTTGCCGAACAGGCGCTTTGACAAAGAAAAGGTAAAGGCCAGCAGCTTTTACTTTTCAATGCACTTGTCGTCAACTTGAGTGGCTTATATTCAGCTGGTTCACCTCGACGCCCGTGGACCTAGTGCACTTTTCCTGTCGCCGTACACTGAGTAACACGAAAAAATCAGCTGACCCCGTGTGAAATTTCCTAACTGATCAAAACCAAACTGTAAAGACAGCATCAATCCACGCTCAGCTTTGGTCAAGGGGAGACATATGGGAGAAGATGAGTAGAGAGATAACAGAAAGGGTGATTACATGAATTCAAAATAACCTACAATTCCTTAAATTAATTTGAAGCCAGTTTAATTTTTTGAGCCAGCTTTGACATCTGCAGATATGAGTTTCTGAAGAGGGGCCTGCTGAGGTTAGATGTGCTGAATAATATCCATTTTCATATCAGAAAAAACACTGCATTAAACATTGTCTTAGCTCACTGAGCTGAGGTCAACAGGTAATATAACCAACCTGTGAGGTGGCTCACCCCCGTAAGATAAACACATAAATGATCCCTGATAGAACCGATAATTAAAGGCACATCAGTGACAGGGAATGCTATTAAAACTAAACTATAAACTGGTGACATTAACTGCAAAAGAAGATTTTTATTGATACATTTCAGGTAGAATTTAGTTTTCAATAAGGAAAATGCTGTAAGAAACCTGAATTTGTTGCAACAAATTTAAAATAAAAGCTTTTATGCTAATTATTTTCTGTGATAATATTTTTCAGAACTCATCATCTGTGACAGCTCATGGCTCTCTTGACTGTAACCTCCCTGTGGCAGCTTCTCACAGACTCAATCAACTCCTCTTCCCCTCCCCCCTCAAACACACACACACAGACACACACACACAGAGACCCCCTTCCAAAAACCCATCAAAGAGTAATACAATGGCTCCATCTGTAGGATAAAGTAGAGAGTCGCAACAGGAAGTTACCCCAAAATCTGAGGTTTCAAACAGGAAGTTGGGTTTCCGAACTTTGACGGGCCAGAACCGGCACACGCTTCGACCCAAACTCACAATTTTCGGAGCCAGTCTTCCAAAAATTGTCAAGGAGGGGCTGACAACATTTGAAGTGAATCTGGTCACCCGTCTAGAAACTGGACATCACACTATAAAATATGTCATTTCCTGCTATAAATAGGTGGCGCTACAACAATTGTATGAATATTGACATATGGATGTGTGCAGATAGGTACCATTAACAATCCTGTAAAGTTTGATGCAGTTTGGACAAAGTATGGCCGAAATATAGCAAAAATAAAGCAACTTCCTGTTTCGTGGCGAGTAATCGAACTTTGAGGGGCCATAACTTCCACGCCCTTCAACAAAAACTCAAAATCTGCCGCAATTTAACATCGTCTATGTCTTAAGAACATACTATTAAGTTTTGAAGTCAATGGATAATGCGTCTAGGACTAGTTCGCGTTCAAGCGACCCCTGGAAATGGCCAAAAACACACAATTTTTTCACCTTCCGGTCAAAATAAAAATACTTTCTGTTGGGTTTAGAATATGGCTCCAAGAGACTTTTTGGTGCGTCATGGGATGTTACATATGTGTGCAGATTTTCAGATTTTTAGGCGCAACGGGCTTGAGGGGCTGTTCCGTTTAAAAATGTAGGTGGCGCTACCGAGGGCATTTTACCACGCCCATGCTCAAGACCCCTAAATTATTAAATTTTTCGCCGTGCCTGACGCGTCTGCAAATTTTGGTAAGTTTTCACGCATGTTAAGGCCCTCAAAAAGCCGATCTAAGAGGCGGAAAAAGAAGAAAAAAAAATAATAATAATAATAATAATAGCTAAAATAACTTAAAATAGTCGGAAGCGACTTCACCAGCGGCGACCGCGGGACCCCGGCAACCGCGGGGTCAACGCAGGTCGCAGGGCACACGCTGGCGTAACAGTTCACACTTCCGAGATGTAAAAATTTTAAATAAAAGCTTTTATGCTAATTATTTTCTGTGATAATATTTTTCAGAGCTCATCATCTGTGACAGCTCTTGGCTCTCCTGACTGTAACCTCTCTGTGGCAGCTTCTCACAGACTCAATCAACTCCTCTTCCCCTCCCCCTCAAACACAAACACAAACACAAACACACACACACACACAGATACCCCCTCCCAAAAGGAGATAAAACTCAGTTTTAACTTGAGTTTACAAGCTTTGAGCTTTGAGCAAAAGCATTTTTTTGCAAGTTCTGTTATTGGGTGCATATATAAATCATTTATGCTTAAACAAGGGTTATAATGAAGTTATTTGAACAGTGAATATCTCATCTGCCTAAAGTCAGGGCGAAGCCACTAACCAGCTGTAGGGATGGGTATCATTAGGATTTTATCTTTATCCATACAGACCCCTATCAGTCCAGCTCAGACTGTTACTGGTTTAAGAGAGTGAAGTTTATAGCAATTTGCAAAATTTGGAGATTAGTGACAAACTAACCAGTTAGACTACATACAGACAAGCTTTCATTTTAGCTGTTAGTAACAGTTTGCCATGAGCTTAACCAGCGTGCTGTGCTTCGTGTTAAACATGTCATGAGACTGTGGACAACGTTTGAGCCAGCTTTGACATCTGCAGATATGAGTTTCTGAAGAGGGGCCTGCTGAGGTTAGATGTGCTGAATAATATCCATTTTCATATCAGAAAAAACACTGCATTAAACATTGTCTTAGCTCACTGAGCTGAGGTCAACAGGTAATATAACCAACCTGTGAGGTGGCTCACCCCCGTAAGATAAACACATAAATGATCCCTGATAGAACCGATAATTAAAGGCACATCAGTGACAGGGAATGCTATTAAAACTAAACTATAAACTGGTGACATTAACTGCAAAAGAAGATTTTTATTGATACATTTCAGGTAGAATTTAGTTTTCAATAAGGAAAATGCTGTAAGAAACCTGAATTTGTTGCAACAAATTTAAAATAAAAGCTTTTATGCTAATTATTTTCTGTGATAATATTTTTCAGAGCTCATCATCTGTGACAGCTCTTGGCTCCTGACTGTAACCTCCTGTGGCAGCTTCTCACAGACTCAATCAACTCCTCTTCCCCTCCCCCCTCAAACACACACACACAGACACACACACACAGAGACCCCCTTCCAAAAACCCATCAAAGAGTAATACAATGGCTCCATCTGTAGGATAAAGTAGAGAGTCGCAACAGGAAGTTACCCCAAAATCTGAGGTTTCAAACAGGAAGTTGGGTTTCCGAACTTTGACGGGCCAGAACCGGCACACGCTTCGACCCAAACTCACAATTTTCGGAGGACTTCTTCCAAAAATTGTCAAGGAGGGGCTGACAACATTTGAAGTGAATCTGGTCACCCGTCTAGAAACTGGACATCACACTATAAAATATGTCATTTCCTGCTATAAATAGGTGGCGCTACCAACAATTGTATGGAATATTGACATATGGATGTGTGCAGATAGGTACCATTAACAATCCTGTAAAGTTTGATGCAGTTTGGACAAAAGTATGGCCGAAATATAGCAAAAATAAAGCAACTTCCTGTTTCGTGCGAGTAATCGAACTTTGAGGGGCCATAACTTTCCACGCCCTTCAACAAAAAACTCAAAATCTGCCGCAATTTAACATCGTCTATGTCTTAAGAACATACTATTAAGTTTTGAAGTCAATGGGATAATGCGTCTAGGACTAGTTCGCGTTCAAGCGACCCCTGGAAATGGCCAAAACACACAATTTTTTCACCTTCCGGTCAAAATAAAAATACTTTCTGTTGGGTTTAGAATATGGCTCCAAGAGACTTTTTTGGTGCGTCATGGGATGTTACATATGTGTGCAGATTTTCAGATTTTTAGGCGCAACGGGCTTGAGGGGCTGTTCCGTTTAAAATGTAGGTGGCGCTACCGAGGGGCATTTTACCACGCCCATGCTCAAGACCCCTAAATTCTTAAATTTTTCGCCGTGCCTGACGCGTCTGCAAATTTTGGGTAAGTTTTCACGCATGTTAAGGCCCTCAAAAGCCGATCTAAGAGGCGGAAAAAGAAGAAAAAAAATAATAATAATAATAATTAAAGCTGCGAGCAGCGTTGAACGGGCCCTCGCACCCGGCGCCCGTCGGGGGAGCGGCGACCGCGGACCCCCGGCAACCGCGGGGTCAACGCAGGTCGCAGGGCACACCGCTGGGTAAACAGTTCACACTTCCGAGATGTAAAAATTTTAAATAAAAGCTTTTACGCTAATTATTTTCTGTGATAATATTTTTCAGAGCTCATCATCTGTGACAGCTCTTGGCTCTCTTGACTGTAACCTCCCTGTGGCAGCTTCTCACAGACTCAATCAACTCCTCTTCCCCTCCCCCCTCAACACAAACACAAACACACACACACACACACACACACACACACACAGATACCCCTCCCAAAAGGAGATAAAACTCAGTTTTAACTTGAGTTTACAAGCTTTGAGCTTTGAGCAAAAGCATTTTTTTAAGTTCTGTTATTGGGTGCATATATAAATCATTTATGCTTAAACAAGGCTTATAATGAAGTTATTTGAACAGTGAATATCTCATCTGCCTAAAGTCAGGGCGAAGCCACTAACCAGCTGTAGGGATGGGTATCATTAGGATTTTATCTTTATCCATACAGACCCCTATCAGTCCAGCTCAGACTGTTACTGGTTTAAGAGAGTGAAGTTATAGCAATTTGCAAAATTTGGAGATTAGTGACAAACTAACCAGTTAGACTACATACAGACAAGCTTTCATTTTAGCTGTTTAGTAACAGTTTGCCATGAGCTTAACCAGCGTGCTGTGCTTCCTGTTAAACATGTTATGAGACTGTGGACAAGGCTGAAAATATTACTTTACTAACTACTTGCCGAACAGGCGCTTTGACAAAGAAAAGGTAAAGGCCAGCAGCTTTTACTTTTCAATGCACTTGTCGTCAACTTGAGTGGCTTATATTCAGCTGTTCACCTCGGACGCCGGTGGACCTAGTGCACTTTTCCTGTCGCCGTACACTGAGTAACACGAAAAAAATCAGCTGACCCCGTGTGAAATTTCCTAACTGATCAAAACCAAACTGTAAAGACTTTGGTCAAGGGGAGACATATGGTAAAGTTTACATGAATTCAAAATAACCTACAATTCCTTCAAATTAATTTGAAAGCCAGTTTAATTTTTTGAGCCAGCTTTGACATCTGCAGATATGAGTTTCTGAAGAGGGGCCTGCTGAGGTTAGATGTGCTGAATAATATCCATTTTCATATCAGAAAAAACACTGCATTAAACATTGTCTTAGCTCACTGAGCTGAGGTCAACAGGTAATATAACCAACCTGTGAGGTGGCTCACCCCCGTAAGATAAACACATAAATGAACCCTGATAGAACCGATAATTAAAGGCACATCAGTGACAGGGAATGCTATTAAAACTAAACTATAAACTGGTGACATTAACTGCAAAAGAAGATTTTTATTGATACATTTCAGGTAGAATTTAGTTTTCCAATAAGGAAAACGCTGTAAGAAACCTGAATTTGTTGCAACAAATTTAAAATAAAAGCTTTTATGCTAATTATTTTCTGTGATAATATTTTTCAGAGCTCATCATCTGTGACAGCTCATGGCTCTCTTGACTGTATCCTCCCCTGTGTTAGGCTTCTCACAGACTCAATCAACTCCTCTTCCCCTCCCCCCTCAAACACACACACACACACACAGACACACACACACAGAGACCCCCTTCCAAAAACCCATCAAAGAGTAATACAATGGCTCCATCTATAGGATAAAAGTAGAGAGTCGCAACAGGAAGTTACCCCAAAATCTGAGGTTTCAAACAGGGAAGTTGGGTTTCTGAACTTTGACGGGCCAGAACCGGCACACGCCTTCGACCAAAACTCACAATTTTCGGAGGACTTCTTCCAAAAATTGTCAAGGAGGGGCTGACAACATTTGAAGTGAATCTGGTCACCCGTCTAGAAACAGGACATCACATTATAAAATATGTAATTTCCTGCTATAAATAGGTGGTGCTACAACAATTGTATGAATATTGACATATGGATGTGTGCAGATAGGTACCATTAACAATCCTGTAAAGTTTGATGCAGTTTGGACAAAGTATGGCCGAAATATAGCAAATATAAAGCAACTTCCTGTTTTGTGGCGAGTAATCGAACTTTGAGGGGCCATAACTTCCACGCCCTTCAATGAAAAGTCCGAAACTTTTGCAATTTAAACTTCGTCTATGTCTTTAAGAACAAATTATCAAATTTTGAAGTCAATCGGGATAATGCGTCTAGGACTAGTTCGCGTTCAAGCGACCCCTGGAAATGGCCAAAAACACACAATTTTTTTCACCTTCCGGTCAAAATAAAAAATACTTTCTGTTGGGTTTAGAATATGGCTCCAAGAGACTTTTTGGTGCGTCATGGGATGTTACATATGTGTGCAGATTTTCAGATTTTTAGGCGCAACGGGCTTGAGGGGGCTGTTCCGTTAAAAATGTAGGTGGCGCTACCGAGGCCATTTTGCCCACACCCATGCTCAAGACCCCCTAAATTCTTAAATTTTTCGCCGTGCCTGACGCGTCTGCAAATTTTCAGGAGTTTTGATGCATGTTAAGGCCCTCAAAAAGGCGATCAAAGAGGCGGAAAAAGAAGAAAAAAAATAATAATAATAATAATAATAATAAACCGAACGAAAACAAGAGGGTCCTTGCAACTCGTTGCATGGCCCCGTTGGGCCCACGCAACTCGTTGCTCGGGCCCTAATTAAAGCTGCGAGCAGCGTTGAACGGGCCCTCGCACCCGGCGCCCGTCGGGGGAGCGGCGACCGCGGGACCCCGGCAACCGCGGGTCAACGCAGGTCGCAGGGCACACGCTGGCGTAACAGTTCACACTTCCCAGATGTTAAAATTTTAAATAAAAGCTTTTACGCTAATTATTTTCTGTGATAATATTTTTCAGAGCTCATCATCTGTGACAGCTCTTGGCTCTCTTGACTGTAACCTCTCTGTGGCAGCTTCTCACAGACTCAATCAACTCCTCTTCCCCTCCCCCTCAAACACAAACACAAACACACCCACACACACACACACAAACACACAAACACAGAGAAATACCCCCTCCCAAAAGGAGATAAAACTCAGTTTTAACTTGAGTTTAAAAGCTTTGAGCTTTGAGCAAAAGCATTTTTTTTAAGTTCTGTTATTGGGTGCATATATAAATCATTTATGCTTAAACAAGGCTTATAATGAAGTTATTTGAACAGTGAATATCTCATCTGCCTAAAGTCAGGGCGAAGCCACTAACCAGCTGTAGGGATGGGTATCATTCGGATTTTATCTTTATCCATACAGACCCCTATCAGTCCAGCTCAGACTGTTACTGGTTTAAGAGAGTGAAGTTTATAGCAATTTGCAAAATTTGGAGATTAGTGACAAACTAACCAGTTAGACTACATACAGACAAGCTTTCATTTTAGCTGTTAGTAACAGTTTGCCATGAGCTTAACCAGCGTGCTGTGCTTCCTGTTAAACATGTCATGAGACTGTGGACAACGCTGAAAATATTACTTTACTAACTACTGGCTGAACAGGCGCTTTGACAAAGAAAAGGTAAAGGCCAGCAGCTTTTACTTTTCAATGCACTTGTCGTCAACTTGAGTGGCTTATATTCAGCTGGTTCACCTCGACGCCGGTGGATGTAGACATGCACTTTTCCTGTTGCCGTACACTGAGTAACACGAAAAAATCAGCTGACCCCTTGTGAAATTTCCTAACTGATCAAAACCAAACTGTAAAGACAGCATCAATCCACGCTCAGCTTTGGTCAAGGGGAGACATATGGTAAGATTACATGAATTCAAAATAACCTACAATTCCTTAAAATTAATTTGAAGCCAGTTTAATTTTTTGAGCCAGCTTTGACATCTGCAGATATGAGTTTCTGAAGAGGGGCCTGCTGAGGTTAGATGTGCTGAATAATATCCATTTTCATATCAGAAAAAACACTGCATTAAACATTGTCTTAGCTCACTGAGCTGAGGTCAACAGGTAATATAACCAACCTGTGAGGTGGCTCACCCCCCGTAAGATAAACACATAAATGATCCCTGATAGAACCGATAATTAAAGGCACATCAGTGACAGGGAATGCTATTAAAACTAAACTATAAACTGGTGACATTAACTGCAAAAGAAGATTTTTATTGATACATTTCAGGTAGAATTTAGTTTTCAATAAGGAAAACGCTGTAAGAAACCTGAATTTGTTGCAACAAATTTAAAATAAAAGCTTTTATGCTAATTATTTTCTGTGATAATATTTTTCAGAACTCATCATCTGTGACAGCTCATGGCTCTCTTGACTGTAACCTCCCTGTGGCAGCTTCTCACAGACTCAATCAACTCCTCTTCCCCTCCCCCCTCAAACACACACACACAGACACACACACACAGAGACCCCCTTCCAAAAACCCATCAAAGAGTAATACAATGGCTCCATCTGTAGGATAAAGTAGAGAGTCGCAACAGGAAGTTACCCCAAAATCTGAGGTTTCAAACAGGAAGTTGGGTTTCCGAACTTTGACGGGCCAGAACCGGCACACGCTTCGACCCAAACTCACAATTTTCGGAGCCAGTCTTCCAAAAATTGTCAAGGAGGGGCTGACAACATTTGAAGTGAATCTGGTCACCCGTCTAGAAACTGGACATCACACTATAAAATATGTCATTTCCTGCTATAAATAGGTGGCGCTACAACAATTGTATGAATATTGACATATGGATGTGTGCAGATAGGTACCATTAACAATCCTGTAAAGTTTGATGCAGTTTGGACAAAGTATGGCCGAAATATAGCAAAAATAAAGCAACTTCCTGTTTCGTGGCGAGTAATCGAACTTTGAGGGGCCATAACTTCCACGCCCTTCAACAAAAACTCAAAATCTGCCGCAATTTAACATCGTCTATGTCTTAAGAACATACTATTAAGTTTTGAAGTCAATGGGATAATGCGTCTAGGACTAGTTCGCGTTCAAGCGACCCCTGGAAATGGCCAAAAACACACAATTTTTTCACCTTCCGGTCAAAATAAAAATACTTTCTGTTGGGTTTAGAATATGGCTCCAAGAGACTTTTTGGTGCGTCATGGGATGTTACATATGTGTGCAGATTTTCAGATTTTTAGGCGCAACGGGCTTGAGGGGCTGTTCCGTTTAAAAATGTAGGTGGCGCTACCGAGGGCATTTTACCACGCCCATGCTCAAGACCCCTAAATTATTAAATTTTTCGCCGTGCCTGACGCGTCTGCAAATTTTGGTAAGTTTTCACGCATGTTAAGGCCCTCAAAAAGCCGATCTAAGAGGCGGAAAAAGAAGAAAAAAAATAATAATAATAATAATAATAATAATAATAATAATAATAAACAGACCGAAAACAAGAGGGTCCTTGCAACTCGTTGCATGGCCCCGTTGGGCCCACGCAACTCGTTGCTCGGGCCCTAATTAAAGCTGCGAGCAGCGTTGAACGGGCCCTCGCACCCGGCGCCCGTCGGGGGAGCGGCGACCGCGGGACCCCGGCAACCGCGGGGTCAACGCAGGTCGCAGGGCACACGCTGGCGTAACAGTTCACACTTCCCAGATGTAAAAATTTTAAATAAAAGCTTTTGTGCTAATTATTTTCTGTGATAATATTTTTCAGAGCTCATCATCTGTGACAGCTCTTGGCTCTCCTGACTGTAACCTCTCTGTGGCAGCTTCTCACAGACTCAATCAACTCCTCTTCCCCTCCCCCCTCAAACACAAACACAAACACACACACACACACACAAACACACAGAGAAATACCCCCTCCCAAAAGGAGATAAAACTCAGTTTTAACTTGAGTTTACAAGCTTTGAGCTTTGAGCAAAAGCATTTTTTTAAGTTCTGTTATTGGGTGCATATATAAATCATTTATGCTTAAACAAGGCTTATAATGAAGTTATTTGAACAGTGAATATCTCATCTGCCTAAAGTCAGGGCGAAGCCACTAACCAGCTGTAGGGATGGGTATCATTAGGATTTTATCTTTATCCATACAGACCCCTATCAGTCCAGCTCAGACTGTTACTGGTTTAAGAGAGTGAAGTTTATAGCAATTTGCAAAATTTGGAGATTAGTGACAAACTAACCAGTTAGACTACATACAGACAAGCTTTCATTTTAGCTGTTAGTAACAGTTTGCCATGAGCTTAACCAGCGTGCTGTGCTTCATGTTAAACATGTCATGAGACTGTGGACAACGCTGAAAATATTACTTTACTAACTACTGGCCAAACAGGTGCTTTGACAAAGAAAAGGTAAAGGCCAGCAGCTTTTACTTTTCAATGCACTTGTCGTCAACTTGAGTGGCTTATATTCAGCTGGTTAACCTCGACGCCGGTGGACCTAGTGCACTTTTCCTGTCGCCGTACACTGAGTAACACGAAAAAATCAGCTGACCCTTTGTGAAATTTCCTAACTGATCAAAACCAAACTGTAAAGACAGCATCAATCCACGCTCAGCTTTGTTCAAGGGGAGACATATGGGAGAAGATGAGTAGAGAGATAGAAAGAAACAGAAAGGGTGATGGAGAAAGATTACATCAATTCAAAATAACCTAGAATTCCTTAAAATTAATTTGAAGCCAGTTTAATTTTTTGAGCCAGCTTTGACATCTACAGATATGAGTTTCTGAAGAGGGGCCTGCTGAGGTTAGATGTGCTGAATAATATCCATTTTCATATCAGAAAAAACACTGCATTAAACATTGTCTTAGCTCACTGAGCTGAGGTCAACAGGTAATATAACCAACCTGTGAGGTGGCTCACCCCCGTAAGATAAACACATAAATGATCCCTGATAGAACCGATAATTAAAGGCACATCAGTGACAGGGAATGCTATTAAAACTAAACTATAAACTGGTGACATTAACTGCAAAAGAAGATTTTTATTGATACATTTCAGGTAGAATTTAGTTTTCAATAAGGGAAACAGTGTAAGAAACCTGAATTTGTTGCAACAAATTTAAAATAAAAGCTTTTATGCTAATTATTTTCTGTGATAATATTTTTCAGAGCTCATCATCTGTGACAGCTCATGGCTCTCTTGACTGTAACCTCTCTGTGGCAGCTTCTCACAGACTCAATCAACTCCTCTTCCCCTCCCCCCTCAAACACACACACACAGACACACACACACACAGAGACCCCCTTCCAAAAACCCATCAAAGAGTAATACAATGGCTCCATCTGTAGGATAAAGTAGAGAGTCGCAACAGGAAGTTACCCCAAAATCTGAGGTTTCAAACAGGAAGTTGGGTTTCCGAACTTTGACGGGCCAGAACCGGCACACGCTTCGACCCAAACTCACAATTTTCGGAGCCAGTCTTCCAAAAATTGTCAAGGAGGGGCTGACAACATTTGAAGTGAATCTGGTCACCCGTCTAGAAACTGGACATCACACTATAAAATATGTCATTTCCTGCTATAAATAGGTGGCGCTACAACAATTGTATGAATATTGACATATGGATGTGTGCAGATAGGTACCATTAACAATCCTGTAAAGTTTGATGCAGTTTGGACAAAGTATGGCCGAAATATAGCAAAAATAAAGCAACTTCCTGTTTCGTGGCGAGTAATCGAACTTTGAGGGGCCATAACTTCCACGCCCTTCAACAAAAACTCAAAATCTGCCGCAATTTAACATCGTCTATGTCTTAAGAACATACTATTAAGTTTTGAAGTCAATGGGATAATGCGTCTAGGACTAGTTCGCGTTCAAGCGACCCCTGGAAATGGCCAAAAACACACAATTTTTTCACCTTCCGGTCAAAATAAAAATACTTTCTGTTGGGTTTAGAATATGGCTCCAAGAGACTTTTTGGTGCGTCATGGGATGTTACATATGTGTGCAGATTTTCAGATTTTTAGGCGCAACGGGCTTGAGGGGCTGTTCCGTTTAAAAATGTAGGTGGCGCTACCGAGGGCATTTTACCACGCCCATGCTCAAGACCCCTAAATTATTAAATTTTTCGCCGTGCCTGACGCGTCTGCAAATTTTGGTAAGTTTTCACGCATGTTAAGGCCCTCAAAAAGCCGATCTAAGAGGCGGAAAAAGAAGAAAAAAAATAATAATAATAATAATAATAATAATAATAATAATAATAAACAGACCGAAAACAAGAGGGTCCTTGCAACTCGTTGCATGGCCCCGTTGGGCCCACGCAACTCGTTGCTCGGGCCCTAATAATAATAATAATAATAATAATAAACAGACCGAAAACAAGAGGGTCCTTGCAACTCGTTGCATGGCCCCGTTGGGCCCACGCAACTCGTTGCTCGGGCCCTAATAATAATAATAATAATAATAATAAACAGACCGAAAACAAGAGGGTCCTTGCAACTCGTTGCATGGCCCCGTTGGGCCCACGCAACTCGTTGCTCGGGCCCTAATAATAATAATAAACAGACCGAAAACAAGAGGGTCCTTGCAACTCGTTGCATGGCCCCGTTGGGCCCACGCAACTCGTTGCTCGGGCCCTAATTAAGACTATGTCTACTGGATCACAGGCAGCTTTTAGTGTGGTTATCATAAGAGGTGGCAACTAAATCCCTTTCTACTCTCCTCTAATAGGGGCAGATAGAGACAGTAAATGAACTGTGGCTGTATTACAAGTACCCAGGGAGCAGGACAATTAGAGTACTGTGAGCGCACACACACACACACACACACACACACACACACAAACACAGTAGCAATTCTTTCTTTTGATGAGAGAAACAGGAGTTGTGACATACATATACCAGCTATACACCTATACATACCAGCTTACATATACCTGAACACACAAAGTGACAGTCAGCTACAGGTTGAGGCACACCTAAAGTAAAGTTACCTAAGTAGTAAATTATACATACGCACAGCAGCACCTGTGGGTAGAGGACAGATAAAAATTCTACACTCACAAACACCTGAAACCTGGTGTTAGTGATACAGCAGGGCCTTGTTTATATGATGTGCTGGACAGCAGAGACAGTTAAACCGGCCTTAATGAAATCGCCTATCAGATGCCCAGGAGGCAGACTGTGTCAACCTGTATTGAACCCCCAAACTACCTGCCAAACAGCTGGTGCAGAAACTTGTCATTTATACTGCTGAATTATTCCTACCGATTGCTTAATACTTTGTATGCAGTGTTTCCATTGTTTTTTTCTTTGACCAGGAAAATTTTCTGTTCAGCATCTCAAGTCACCTGCTGCACAACAAATCATGGGAAAAACATGCAGCACTACATTCATCCCACATATATTAGGTGATGCAAATGTATGTATGTATGTCACTTTGCCCTGCCTATAACAAACTTGAATATTTTTGCATTCACTTGCATCTTTCAATTGATTTTGTATTTTTTGCGTTCAGCTTAATCACACCTGAACAAAGACTATTTTGCTCATCATGAGGACCACATAACAGCATTTTGCTGTGCAACAAAATAACATTTCTGATGTCAACACACATTATGTACAGGATTACGCAAGTAAATTATGAATATGCCCTACCTGTGATAAAATAATACAACATATAGGAAACACAAATCCTTGTTGGTTGTCTGTAGGGATAAAATATTCTCCCTGACTGTCAGCATCAGGGAAGCAAATGGGAAAAGGTGTGCAGCTGCATGCATGAGATACTCCAAGGTCATCACCAAAGGACAAAACTGACTCAAAGTTGCCAAAATGGTTATGGAAATACATACTGCCAACAGATTCAGACCACTTCTGCTTGTCCTTTGACAGCCCCCACTCCCCCATCCCATGTTTCTCTCTACCTCCATTTCCCTCAACCTGCCATCACCCCCAGTTCCGCTGCACCCACCTGCTCCTCTTTCTTCATTTTTCACCATTTCTCCCTCACTGTCTCTCCCAATCTGTCTCTCAGTAGGCACTCAGTAGGCAGTCTCCATGAAAAGGTGGTCCACTTTTGAATCTGCTGCTTCTTTGAAGTCCAGCCATTTCTTCTCCTCTCCGATGCAATCTACCTTTCCTTTCCTCAGTTTTCCCTCTCATCTGCTCACCTTCTCTCTTATTTCCTCATCTATCTTCATCACCCTCCCCTCCATTTTCCTCTCCCTCTGCTCTACTTCTTTACTTACCAAACTTTGGGTCCTCGTTTTCCATGACTTTTCTTCTCTCTCCACCCTCTCTTTTTTTTTCCATGTCCTCTGTTGTCGCTTTTTCCTCTTTGATCCAGTAAGTTCCAAGTATTTCTCCATTGGCTAGGAGGCATTTCTCATTGACCTAACTTGACTTTGACATTGGACAACATTCAAACACTTTCTTAAGGCCTAGACTGCTTTTATTGAGCAGAGGTCTTGCACTGGAAATGTTGAGAGGCCTCAGCTATCTGTTACTCAGCAGGTGTATTAAAACCTAGTGGTACCAATTTGCCAACCATGGAGGACTTTAAGTGGTGCAGTATTACAGATGCATGTGTAATCCCCACATTGTATGTGTGTTCATGCAACAGAACTTTTCAACAGATACAGTACACTTTTGGTAAAGAATTCTAAACTGATAAGATATAAACTTTCTTTCCATCTGTATGCACCTATTTGCAGAGGCTGAATATGGGCTGGCTGTAAAAGTTAGTCATGGTTCATGCTGCCCGACAGTCAGCATGTTATTGCAAAACTGTCAATCATAGCAGCTGTATATTAAAAAAAAAGACCACTGGTCTGGTATATTACAGTGCACACTGTTTCATGTCAAATTGTGTGTTTAGTGTGGTAGGACATTGGGTGTGTTACCTCATGGGTCTTGCAGGATTCATATAGGTCAGCTGGATGAGTACATTGTGTCTTCTAGATTCAGACAAGATGGGACAATAAATCCTCAGTGGAGATGGTAGAAATTTATATCTGTCATATAGCAGCTAATACAGCAGCAGCTGTTTCAATACTGAAAGTCTGCAGTGGTTATTTTCTTATTACTAAATAAAGAAATAGTTATAGTATGCATACATTGTTCTCACAAATTGGGGATGGATCGGGGGGGGGTCTCGCACTAAGCCCTAGTAGTAAAAGTTGTAATTACAGTAACCTTAGGTCTCCTACTAGGAGACTCTTGATGGACTGCTGCAACCTGCAAGGTGAGGGTCACATGACAGACAGCAGACAGACAGGCCTCAGTTGGGGTACATTAGAGAGTTTATACAGATTTGATTTGTATTTTGTTCACATTTGGATGTTTAAGGGATTTTTACCTTTAGGGTTTACCATGTGCTTTCTAGTGCTAATTTATATTATTGTTATTCACTTATAAAGTATGTTCAGTATGCAGGGTCACTCCATCCTTCTTTGATTAAGTCTCTTTTACCAGATTCAAAATTCTGTGATGCTAAAAACATGACGTGTTCTCAGCAAACATGGAACAATATATCTTTTATTATAGAAGTAAGAAACAAGGCAGTGCTGCAGTAGCAGGCATCTTGGGAACAGGTAGCCTTTGGGTAGCCTTAAATATGTGCTTCAAAAAAAAAAAACTGCTGTGTGACTACTTTCATAACACATGTATTTACTTGCAGCTGTAAATACGCATCCTTTGCACGCTATACATCTTGTTGCTATGAGCCGACAGTTCTAATTTTAATTCATTAGACTCAGCTCATTTGGCTCACAACAAAATCCAACATTAGTCAGACAGCACCATGTGTTAGAGAGGCTGAGAATAACACTTACAGATGCTGCCTCAGCATCCACAGAACTGCTGGTCTGCTTGTTAGGCTGCATGCGCACAGTAGTTCAGCTGGGACAGGGCCACATGCTATGGACTTGTATTTAACATGTGTGCATGCGGATACAATAACTCACATCCCATTGGATTCATTTTGTTGTATTTGTTGTTCATGAAAATGTCTAAATCAACTGAGCAGAATCTTTCTCTGAGCACATGTAAGGATAATACAGTATATTTAATCTTGTTTATTTTTTAACCTCCTCACCCACACATTTCTAATCCTCACAAACTGAAGGATTCCATCTACCTCAGCATATCGTATTTACATCATCCAGTACACCAGTAAGGTGGAAGCTGCACTTGGCAACACACTGGCATCCCGAGATGGCAAGTAACTATTAAAATAAACCTGACAATAATCTGCCCTTTGCATTGTGCCCACCGGAGTATGGAGAACATAGTCTCATTTTAAAGTAACAACCAACTTGACTGCAGAACTTTTCTGTTTTTCATCTCTTTCTTGTGCTTACCCTGTATTCCTGCTCTCCACTCCATTGTGATTTGTTTCTCACTATGATACAGTTACTCACAAGCTACAAAGCACAGTTCAGGAAAGATAATTTATATACATTTAGACACAATAGAATATGCATTGGATGCAATGCTTCTGCACACCTCATTTTCACAAAACACAGTATCTGGTCACTTCCAGCTGTTAGGGGCGATAGAAGTTGTTTTTCCATTACTCTCTCTGTACTCCTCTCCTTTCTTCTCAGTACAGCCCTCCACTCACAGGTGAGCTCTCCTAGGAATAGTTTAACAGCGGGTGCAGGCAGGGTGGTCACGGTAATGCATGGGTACACAGTGCTGCAGCGAGCTGGGTGGCTACATGGGGCGAGGGGGAGGAGGGGAAACGACAAGATGAGAGGAGAAGTAGAAAGGGAAGCATGAGAAGGCAGTCTGAGGGGTGATAAGAGCAGAGGAAAGGAAATAAAAGAGATGAGAGAGAGGGGTGAGACGAAGGGGCCAAGAAAAAAAGAGGTGAGGAGTGAGAGGGGAGGATGGGAAGTGGAGAGAGTGTGGAAGGCAGAAAAGCGAACAGGGGGACAGAGGAGAAAGTTGGGCAGACTTCAAAGAAAATCAGGGGATTAAACAGAGGACCACCCCAGCATGGGGGGGAATCCCAATGGGGATGGAGGGAGACAGACAGAGAGACAGTATAGAAATGAAATCACAGAGCCAGCAGGGGAGAGGGATGTGGACAGAACGTGTATGCAACATAGGGCCTGATCATTTGTTCTAACTGCTGGTGCACACTGCAGGCAACTGGGTTGGTGGTTTGATCCATTCCTGCCAAATGTGAGCAGTATTCATTTCCATCTGTTTAATGGTTTCTCAGTCATCCATTGTGTATTTTTCCCCACTGCATGTTTGCTGCTTATCTTAATGAAACATCATTTTAATGAGTTAATTGCAAGTGCTAATGGGGTAGCATTAATAGAATATAAACAAAAGGCAGTAACCAATACATGGTTTTGGCAGTTGCTGTTATTCATCCACTAAACAAAGAAAAGCAGAAATCTGACTGCCCACTGACAGTCATTGCCAACTTTTTTTGGCCGACAAGCTTATTGACTGTCCATGCATTGGCTCTACAGTTATACAGCAAATAAACACTCATTTGCAAGGATTCACCATGTTTCTACATTGTGAATGACACAAACAGTTAAGAATGGGGCATTGAAAATTGTGTCTTGGTCATTTTCCATTGTCCAACCTTTTTCTTACAACACCATGGCAAGTTAGAGATAGGATTATAAAACAAAGACATGACATCCATCACAATGAGTCCTCGTATCTTCTTAATTAATGTTACATTATCCTCATGGATTACCTAGCAGGAAGTTTCAAGAGTCTGCTGATTTGTTTTCACATTATATGGAAATTAATGAATATGTGGAATAATTGGTTATATGGAAGACAGGAAAAATAAATATGACATTTTCCAATATGCATTTGAGGATTTGGCCGTAATATGAAATGCATTTGATTGCAGTTACAGAGCTGAAACTTGAAAAAAAAAAAAAAAAAACACAACTATGGACCTTTAACACGTGGATTATCCCACTCATACAATGACACTGTGGCACACATACAGTGCAGTGCAGCCACATTTAAACTCATGCACATACTGCAAAATACTGGCATACACTAATAATACTACCACTACATACACACACGTATGATACATTTATTCAAACAACAAATACACATATACATAAATGTCTACATGCTTACCACATGCAAAACCACACACACACACACACACACACACACACACACAAACTGGATTTTGAGCTCATTACTGCAACGCACCTACTCTCTGAAGACCATAATCAGGTTTCAGCCCGCTCAGTGCAGCTCCTGGCTGGTGACATCCATCACGACAGCCAGTGTGAGCAACTCAGTGATGAAGAAGCACAAATCTGATAGCTGCATTGATTCATGCCATTATGAGATTACTGGCAGGCTTCACTCCAGTAATGTAGCATTCATATTCTGTCAGTGGTGACTGGTGTTACAGAGTAAGACTGTTCACCTTCATATAGTCCTTTATTAAATCAATAGCTGGAAACATAGTCTGAATTTTTATTGAGTCTCAGTTCTCATCAATAATTGCTAAGAAGGATGTAAACTCAGGGACAATCAATAATAAGTCATTTAATGAGATAAGTAAGTACTGCAGAGAAGGTAGTGTCACAGAGTGGAATTTAAATTTTTGATATAGATCAATAAAGTGAACAAACACTTTCTGAATTTACAGTTTAAGGAAAGATTTGATATAAAGTTAGGTTGTTAAAACGTTTAATACAGTTAGGTTAGTTCGTCAGGTAGTCTGTTTGCAATCCTTGAAAGTAACAAGAACTTTTCTGTAATGGACCCCCAACCCATTTTTATTCCACTAGGAGGTCAATATATTGAGTCAACTCTAATTTAAAGCTCATATAAGTGCCTTGCTTAGGGGCCAGTTTCCAGTTTTGGCATGCACTGTGGAATTGCTTCAAGCCACTTCTGGAAAAATACTGCTGATGTCCTGCTACAACTGCACCTATTATTCCATAATGTGAGTGTGAAAACAGCCTATTAGCTGGTGAGGCTGCACTCTGTAAGGCTGATGTGCTTGTAATGGTCCCTCTGGGTGCACTGGAGAGTCCCAATATATCAGTCCAACTCCCTCCTCACCCGTCTGTCTTCCTTTCCAGACCCCTTTTTTCAGTGGCAAGGTCAGAAAATGACAGAGTCCCTGCTGCAAAGATCATCTGGTTAGAGAAAAGGTGCCTTCAATTTACCAGAATATTGCTGTAGGTCAGAGCGGTAAACTTGTGGTCCCAAGCAAGCTTTCCACCATTTAAAAACAGCTGCTCCCTCTTAAAAATGGCTCACAGCATTAAGACAAATTCTTCTAATATGATAGGAAAAGTAGAAAATGTATCCTTGTTTGATAACAAACAAATCAACCATTTTATTCTTTTGTAAAAGTGAAAATAATATTTTAAGAATATTAACACATTTCACAGAAGACAAATTATGTAAAGACTAATAATCTAATTCTCCAGATTGTTTTGTCTATACAACAAATTAAAGTAAAATTTTAATTTATTTTTGAGTTTTATGAACATCTGTTCCTCACTGGGGGATCTTTAAAAGCAGTACAGCCAAATATCTTTTTGCCTAATGAACAATATGGGAGTTATGTAACCAAATGTTTCCAGAATTCAAATCGAAGCTGGTGATCTCATAATTTGGTGCAGACATCAAATCTGCCACTGTGACTCACTGTTATAATTTACTGACCCTACAATGTTGATTCCCTTTATTTTGTCACACCTTTCACCCACACTCTTCCCACAAAATAATTTCTATAGCTTAGACCTGCTCCATAATCCACATGCAAGCTTTTGTGTACATGAAGATCAAGCAACAGCTCTGATCTTTTTTTCAATTTGATATTACCCGTGAAAAGATTTGCAGCAGGTGGGAGGTCTAAAGTACACCGTAGTCAAGGTAACTGGGCACATGGACACAACAACAGCTTGGATATCTGAATAATCTAACACAGGCAAAACACTTACAGACATATACACACAATAAGTACACTCAAACATGGGCGTTTTCATGCCAGTTCAGTTTTGTAAATATGCAGATGTGTACTAATCATGATACACAGTCACACCACAGAATAGCATACCGTATGTTGTATATGTTGATTCACAAACAGGAGGGATGAGCTGCTTGCTCTGCTCTGGATTATCAGGAATCCAACCTGTTTTTGGTGATGATGCTTGTGAATGCTTGTTTGGCCTGTTAGAATTTTTATGCATCTGAAAAAGGTAAACAAGCATTTTTCTAAAAGTCCAGCTTTATTGATTAAGCCTTTGAAAAGATTCTCCAAAGCAACAAACCCCAAAACAAACAGCTCTGACCTGAAGTTTAATTCATGGATAAGGATCTCATTGATCTCATGGGGCTGTACGGGGGTGCTTTAATATTCTTAACAAAAATGTCCATTAACCTTTCAAAGCCTTTTGTTTTTTTTGTTTTTTTTTTACTTTTACACAACTTCTAACTTCTTCAATTAACATCTTAAATGTTATTATTCCATTCTAATACCAGAATCACAGACTGCACGTTTTAAGTCATTTGCACTTAAAGGAGCAGATGTGCTTCTACTTTTGTCAGTATACCTGCATTAACGTCTTTCCACAAATCTTCCACACCAAACTCAAAAAATGGTTCTTTATAGACCTCTCTTAATGCAGAGGTATTGTTTTTCTGAAATCAGAAAGAAATCTTTGCAGTCATCTCCCATCTCATTCCCCTCTCAATTGCCGTCTTCTCTATCCAGTGAACACTTATCTGTACTTGTATTTCTTGAAGATATCACTTATATTGACTTTATACACTTTAATTAAAGGGATCTTACATCAAGTTGTACATCACAATGTGGAATATTACCCATATGGATAATAAACAAAAAATCATGCAAGAAACTTTGGCAACAAGTTCAAGCCATAACTTTCCTCTTATCTTAGTGATCTGTGGCTCAGCATGAGTGTGTCCGAACTGGTCAGAATTGATCATCTCAAGTGAGTCTGTATTGATAGGGGAGAAGTGTCAATACCAGCTGGTCTGCACATCTCAACACTGTATCCTAGCAACGACACATGCACATGTTCCAACACTGCTGTCTAATGAAAGCACTGTTTGGTCTTTTAAGGGCCAAATTACATTTGCAAATTTGAGTGTTCACTGTGTTAATTTCTAATTTCAACCAAAACACAAACGCAGTTGAATGGCCACTCCTGAACACACAATCTAAGTGGCCACTTGACAAACTGTTGAGTGGATGAGTGTCTGGAGTTTAGACAGGACATTAGCTGATTGCGTGGTTACACAAAAATGCTCCACAGACCTGGATTCACTCAACACACCTCACTGCAAGAGCAAATCACAGTTTTCATTTGCTATTCGATTACACAAGCTCCCACCTTTGGGTTCCTGATTTATTCAGTGAGACATTTACTGTATGCTAACTAAATTATGGTGTATCCCTGCCAAAAGATTCCTACAGGTATTTATACTGACTGTATTAACAAAGAAAAAAAAGAGAGGAAAAAAAGAGAGTATCAATGCCAAGAACTGAAAATTCTTACATCTTGGCAGCTGATTAACACAAAGTCATTTCCACGTCGTTGTTAAAAATGCCTCAGCATCAGCTCAGCTTCTGAAGGTTGGAAGGGAAATTTTCTTGGACACAATACTCAATCTGTTAATTACCTGACGTGTTGGCGGTGAACTGTTAGCGGCTATTGTGATCACACAATTCCACTGCCAAATTTCACAGGATGAGGTATGCCTGCTGTACTCACCACTGTGTTAGACAACACTGCTCTCTTCCTAAAAAACAGAAAACAATAGCACAAAGCAATGTTGCCACTTACCACATGTTGTCAGCTTAAACTTTTATCATACATTGTTTTGTGAAAAAATATTATGATGGAATTTTTGTATAGTTTTATAGTTTTTAAGAGATTATAGAATGGACTGCACCCTTACAGACTCATGTCAGATTCAAATGACCAAAATCATCATATGGATTTAGACCCTAGTTTTAAATGGTCTTATCACTATTCATCTTACATTTCATTTTCAATATGACTTGGTTTCAAACTTTGATTAACTCAATTATTCCATTTTGCAGGAAGTTTATAAAATAGTAATAATGTGTACACAGAGTATATATTTGATGAAGAGTGAATTTTAAATCTGAAAAATATTCAAATCAAGTCAAATATTATTTATAAATCTCAATATCACAAATCACAAAATTTCCTCAAGGGGCTTAACAATCTGCACAGCATTACAACACCAACCAACCAACCAAAAAAAAAAAAAACCCTTGTCAAAAATATTACTGTAATGCTAAGCTACAAGAAGCACTGTACTTACAATATTAATGTTGATTTGTTAAGTTCTAAATGGCAAAAAGTTAAATTAAATTAAACAAATAAAGACAAATGTAAATTATGATAAATTATGTTATGTTAACGCAAATGTGGGTGGGTATTGTAATGATGTATTCTGGCCAGGTGCGTAGAGCTGTTGATAACAGCAGTTATGGGACACTGTTTAACATACTTAGCCAGTTGTGTGCATATCATTACTCAGTAAGAGTAACTGCTAAACCTTCCTGACAAAGGCCAGGTGTATGTGTGTGTGTATGTGTGCTTTAACTTCTAACTACTGTCATGAGATTTTTGTGCATGCGCAAAGTCTGTCAAACCAAATGTTCTTTAAATCCCTTTCACAACCTGGGTGATCACATATTCTAAACATACAAATATAACGAATACATTTAGCATTTTTGCAAGTATTTTTCATCAACTTTGCTCCTGCTTTCCACATTAAACCTTTCTCTGTTATGTTGATTCAGTTTAATCTCAAGAGCTGAGGTCAGGGCTGCCCTTGCAGTTGTGTTTCCTTTAAGCTATTACAGGGGCACCTGTGTTTAAGGGTACCTTGGATCAGAGCAACCATCAAATTCTACAAATTATTACTAATTTCATATTCATCAGATGCGTAGATTCTTCAGCAGGTCATACATTTCTTGTGTCAAAGGCTGAATTTCAATAAGCATACCAATACCTGTGAGCTTTGATTGAATATGCAGAGTAGTACACTCTCTTCCCCTTTTGTGTCCCCTTCTCTAAAGTTAGCATAAAAAGCACCTCTATTTTAATTATTGCCATGTTTTTGCATGTGATTATGTTGGAGGTTGAGGTGTTAAAGACAGTCTCTGTTTATCAATTTGGATATCTAAACATCTTACAACAAGGGTTGGTTGTTTGAATATTTGTCTATGATGTGAAGCCACATGAGTAAAAGACCTGCAGTGCAAGCTTTAGCAGGGTTAGGGGTTCAATCCCCCAGTGTGCTCGACATAGAAAAACATATCCAGTCAAGGTACAATAAGGTCCTGTGGATCAAAACATCCTTGATTTATATTCAGTTGATGCTTTAATGGATCCTAAGTCTGTTTCTTCACTGAGAGACTGAATAGTAAGTATGCCAGTGCCAGTAGTTGTGATTATCACCCATGAGCAGCCACTGAATATGGATTATGACTGTTTCCCTCTCCCTTTCTCTTTTTTGTTTCAAGTGAGGGCGTGAACCCTGCCAACACCACTGGGTAAAATGCTATCATTGTGATTATGCAAAATGTTAACAAGTACATTCTGAGAGCACTGGATGTTCACAACACATTATATGACACTGTACTCACCACATGAAAAGGTACACAGGCGTTGAAATACTGAAAAATGGAAAGATCATGGCTGTGGCAAATCAATCCACGTGTGGACAGGTTTAAAGAGTTAAAACACTTAACAACTGTATGGTTAGGAAACTAAAATACTTGTTTAATGTTTGGAAAATGTTGTTACGATTGTAGGTTAGTCAAAGCAAACATTCATACAGAAGGCCGTTTCAGATTTGAAAAGAATGGTACAAGACAGACAGTACCATACACCAGCTACCTAATCTGAATGTCATAGGTCTAAGCATGTGGATTCATAGGGATTATTAAGGTGCCACCCTCTATCACATGTGTGTATTAATTAGGCTTAGCATAATTCTCAGATTTTCTTATCTGTGAAAGCCAAAAGTAAGGTGTTTGATTGCTGTTGGTGCTAATAACGTAAGTCAAAATGTCAATAACGTTGATTGATTGAATACTAACATGGAATCTGTAATCCAAGAAAATTAGCATTTAGGCGTGTATGTATTACACCTTGTATCATTGACTTAGCAATGCACCGTCAACAATCAGATACAGTGTATTTTTACAAATATATACATTAATATTAAATAGAGACACAGATCGCTCGGGTTATGATATCCACCAAAGACATTTAATTCTTCCTCTGCTGGAGAAGATGAAGCTAATCACTGCTGTGCTATGTTGTAAAGATCTACTGAGGTAAAATCTAAGCCCCTGTTTTATGTTTGACAGCTCCAATAGTTTCACCTTCAGAATCAGATTTTACCGGATTACTACAGGCAAGCTGTCTGAAGAAACATCTAACGTGACAACAAAGACTTAGGCTACAGTACAGTGGTACAAAGCAGAACTAATAATGGATCTAGACACTTTCCTCACAGTGTCCTACATCAAATCAAACAATCAAAGAACACTTGGTCTGACAGAGAAGAGGCTTTTTTAATAACCGAGTCCACCATTCCCTCAAGCACAGGTTTGACTATCTAAAAGTCAAGTACAACCATATGAAACAAGTTACCCGAGTTAATGTGTTTTCTGATGGTCTCTGTCAAGAAAACAATGAGTGGGTGGAATATGCATTCCCAAAAGCTTAGGGTTACAACAAGCTACATTATCACATTCCTGCTTGTGTACAGTTTAGTAAGCATATTTGCTCATATTGCCACAGGTTTGATGTCTCCTTCCCACTTCTGTGACTAAATTAACTGCCTGTTTGAGCAGCAGCAAATCGGCATCTTACTCTTTCTGTCTCTCCTCCACCTCCTCCTCTCCTCATCTGCCCTCCTCGCTGATGTTCCTAAATGAGCAGGCCATTGCAGTAGCAGCAAATCATTAAGACAGAGCAGAGAAGGTCAAGTGCTTTATAAAGACGAGGGACAATTAAAAATCCACCGAGACAATGTAGCTCTGAAAAGGTTAGCGTACCCTTCCAGCATATACACACACATACACATATGCACACACGCACATGCGGGGGAGGCATTCATAGACAGGATCTAATGCACACATGCCGACAAAGCCACCAGTGGGTGAGGAAACACACACAAAAAGTACAGATAAACAGACCAAAAGCATGCACAAGGCTGACTGTCATGTACACAAAAGATTGCACTGGGAGTGACAACCACATTCACACTCACCCACAAACCCAGAACAGGCTTATAAGTGTGCATGTGTTCATAACCAAATAGTTTATGTTTCTTTGATACTAGGGGTTACACACACACACGCACACACACACACACACATATATATTAAATAATATCTGTAGCAGTGTGAAGCTTCTTTGATGAACATTTGAAAAGGCATCACAAAATATGATCTTAATGAGCACAGAGGACAATGTTCCCATCTTGCCCATTTACTAAACGACTGTAACATTACAAACAATTTCCCCAACGGCAATTTTGTATCTGTTGTTTTCTGACAAACACGACAGCGCTTATCCAAAACTGACTTCTGTAATACATTGTCCTCTTTGCTGTGTTGATGAGGAATGCCGTGCTCCAAATTATTGTGCTGGGGAGTCGCCAAACAACTGCCGAGGTAACCTGCTAACATTCCAGTTATCAGGGTACAGGCTAGCTTATCAGTCAGGATAGCTCTCCAATCTAGCAGCAAGCTGTCATTTTATTTAAGAGAGTTATTTGTACCATAACCTCCTGTCTAATAAGTATGAATGTGTGTCAAAGTTTAACTTGATGTGAACTGTAGATCCACTTAAAGTGATTTCTTTTCCCTCAAAACTTAGGGTTTCAGTGCTGTTTTAACATTTTGCATCAAATTTGGTAGAATGGTGAACTAGTTGTGGCTTCATTAAGTTATTAGTCGTGGCTGCTTTAAATAAATGATTTCATTCAAGCAAGCAACTAAAACCAATTTTATAATATTACCTAGAATTCTAATCCAAACTGAAGATTTTGACTTTAAACATTCTTTCATTTGTTCAGAACATATTCTGTGTATCTTTACTCTTTGCTAGTGAACTCAGAAAGCACTGCACTATCAAAATGCCAATATGCATATACAGAAAACTCAAAGTACAAACATATAATCTGACTGAAATAGCAGCAAATTAGTGCAAGTCACAAATAAAGGGAGAATGAAGACTCAGCACAGTTCTTAATATGGTAGCTGGGGTACCCATGTTGTCTCTGTCTATGTAGTTTAAAGGCAATTTACTGTAACTGTGGTTAACAAAAACTATCAGCAAAGTGAGAGCAGCCAAAACCAGCACAAACAACTGAAAGAGAAAGCTTTCAATGGTCAAAGACAGTCAGGTGGTAAAATGGAAGCAGGTTACAGGTATGGATGGCTAGACACAAACAAGCCAACACTGATAATCTGGGGGGGGAAAGCAGAAAAGCAACTACTGAGAATGATAATTGGTAAATGGAGAAAAGGCAAGAGAGGCACTTGACAGATCAGGTGATGTCCTGAGGAAAAAAACACACTGAGAGGGGACTGGAGTTTTTTTCCACTTGTGCAAAAGTAAACTTGCTTTACCTCTTCAACTATATAAGTCTACAGAGCGTGAAGGTAACCCCATCCTTTGCATTGTGGAGTATTTTCTGTAACCATGAAGCCATAGAAGGGACTAGGCCAGAATAATTTCTTCAGGACTGATGTAAATTTTCTTTTTTCTTCACATGTGGAGGTTTAAAAAAAAGCTCTGTCCCCACACTTAATACACACTTTTCCGCTCTTCATACTTTTTTTCTCATCTTCCTCTCCTGCCTTCTTATCAAGCCTATCCTTTGCATTTGGACTGTACATCCTGTATCCATGAACACAGGGTAAGCACAGAATGATTTCAGAGGGACTGTTGTGTGTATTCTCATTCAGAAGTGATAGCGCTTCTTTAATATTGAGCTCACAGCGATGTGGAAGTTCAGACAAACATCATAGATTAGAGTCTCGGTTCTTTGATGTCTAGCATTAAGGAAGTATTGCTCAAGTTCAGGAATACTGATTAGACTGTGACAAAAGTGTGGGTTGAAATGATACATGCTCAGGCATTAGTCATTTCATATACCAGTGTTGAGATTGTTCCTGGCCATAGGTGTAAAACACATTATTTAATGGCTTAGAAAGGAGAATATTAATGATTTCCACATATGAATTTTCAGCATTTCCAGGAAAAACATAAATTTTGCTGTATGTCTGAGAGAAAATATGTGTGCTGTCAACCTTTAAAGAATTCTCTTGACAAAGTTTAATGAGCCAGTTAGATAATGATTATTTCCATCACACACACTGCCTGCAGCTATTTGCAGAGGAATTTCACACAGACACACAACAAACTTGGATATACTGCATATGCATATACGAGTGTATGTGTTGCACTGAATGTTCTGCTACAAATGACCACTCTGCAGGGAGCCTCAAGCCTAAAAGACCATACAGGTTGCTCCTCTGAACCCTCAGATAAGATGACAAAAATACAAGCTGTAGGGGTATATCAGCTGCAAGTTTACCTGACTTTTGTTGTCATGGCTATAATAATAAACATATAATTAAGGCTGTGGAACAAGCATGGATGAGATAAACAAAGCTGACTGTTGGTTTCACACAGGACACAATTGGATGATGTTAGACTTAAATTCACTGGCATTGGCAGAAACACGACTCTAAAGGGACAGCATGTTTATGCAATAACATAAGTCCTTAACATATAAGTGCTTTATGTCTGGTAGCATATTATGCAGATCTGCTACCCCCATATATGAATTAATGCAGCTTTAAAGGCAAAAGTACAACAATACATTCAGGGTAATAGTTAAAGCAGGGGTAAATATAGTCAATAAAGTCTCATAAATATTCAGTCAAATAAGAATGAGCCAAACAATTACACAGAGACTATACACACAGACACACACACGCATATACAGTACACACAGACAGCTCCTGCCCCCCAGGCTGAATGTTCATAATGTTTACAACGGTCTGTTACTCATGGATGAAATGTAAAATCATTTATCAGATCTTGGAATCTGCTCCCTGTCTCTTCTCTTCTCCTCCTTCTTTCTCTCCTCTCATCTTTGTATCTCCGTCCTCTGTGTTTCCTCCATTCATTCTCCTCTCTCCTTTTTTCTTTTACACCATCTCTCCTTACCCATTAGCTTTCTCGTCACGTGTCCTCACCTTTTCACTTCTGATAGTTCCATCTCTGTCTGTCTCTCTCTGTCTGTCTTTCAGGGTCATGGTATATTTCCCTGGGTGTTTGCTCACAAGATTATCTCATGTTGGCGAGCTGGCCCCACGGTAGAATTAATTGCATCAAACACTGATAGCAGAGACAAGAGGAAAGGGGAGGGGAAGCACCGATTACATTTGGGTTCAGTCAGATAAATAGCGTCAGCTAACAACAAACACCATTGCTAATATCCTTCCAGCTTACTTCCTTACTTCCCCCTGTATTTACCCCATCTCTTTTCTTTCTTTTGCTGTGCTGTGAAGAAATATTAGTTCTCTGAGTCACTTCTCTCCTCTTTCTTTTAACCTCCAACAATGAAGCTGAGCGTATTCTCAGCCTCTCTTGTTTACACAGAAACATTAGCAGGCAAACATATGTGCACATAAAACCACATTCATATTCAGTCACTATCATTCTGTCTGCAAACATGTATGCACAAACACGTGTGTTGTGTATGTGTAATCCTTCTAAAACACACAAAAAACATATTAATAAACAATTAATATAGTGTTACTATGCAGTTAATACAATAATTCTTGCACACACAAATTCATACAAACATGTAAATGCAATGTTTTTTTTTTATTATACCAAACCCAAAGACAAACAATATCATATTCCATATTTTTCATCTTCCGTACTTGCAAACACACACAGGCATACAGACACACACACAGTGTCACATTGTACTTAAGCACATAAGTTCTTTGTGTCAGAGGAGAAAGTACAGTACAATAGTTCTCTAAATGAATTGAAATGGCTTTCATGGAAACAAACTGCTGAAGACATTACAGTACTAAAGCTGCTAGGACAAATGCAGCATCGTCATTGTCTCGCAGAAGAATTGATCTTCACACTATTCTGGCTTCAACATGAATGGATGAATCTCAGAGCCTATCCAAGTGTTTTTATTTATGATGTTATGAATTGAGAAATCATAGCTAATACTTTTAATACTTTAATACTTTCCAAAGTTTCTAGTGCAACATAGTTTAGGATAACAAAATAAACCATTAGCTACTGCCTCAGCATGAAAGCAGCCAATTCATCCTTTCAAAGACACAATTTACATACTTTCATACCCAAATAAATTCCTGATGTAGTACAGTACACTTCTGATGAGCGTTAATACACCAAAACTGTAGTTCAGGTGGGAGAAGTGAACATTACATTTATGTCTTTGAAAGACAGCTGCATTTATACCTTTTCAAAATCTGACTAGAACATTTCAGTTCAGTCTGGGGTAGTTTGAGCCATTTGATAGTAATACTAATTTCAGATGCTTCTTGGTTGCATGTACAACTTCATGCCCAAAAAACTTTCAAGACTCCGTGTAGAAAAGAAAACACCCCCAGAGGAAGTTTCTTGTGGTTTTTTTATTTCCAAACTTATATCCCAATCTCCCACAGCATCCCATAACATAGGACTGACATCACTCAGGTAATTTTCTCAGACTTTCCACAGTTCCCTCTAGAGCCGTAGAGCGCTTGATGGAAATGCTAGTTCATAATCCCCATGATAAGAAAACAAATTCTGATGCCTAAAATCAGTGCAGTTTAAGCACTGTTTTCATCATGTAGCACATAATCCGTTCTCATTGATTTGGCTTGGTGAGACATTTCCTCTCCATGGGGCAAATCGTCTGATAATTATACATCCTATCATGTCTGACCAGTAAACAGGTTTTGAAGTGCTGTAGCTTCTTTATGAAGCTGTCTTTGTGCCCCAGCAGACAGATAGACAGTAATTACTTGATATTAAACCCATCTCATAAGCTGTAGTGATTACAGTTGCATATCTGGAAACTGCTGCAGTGATACTGTCAAAGAAAGTTGAGGTTTTAAATTTGTAAACAGGAGAATAAAAGACTGTGTGCCACAATTTGTTATTACTTGAAAACAGTGTAACCCTATAAAGTATAAGTAATTTAGGGACTGACTGCATGCATGTGCTGCATGAAAACTCCAGTTTGACTTTGGCATGGCATTGTAAGCTTTTATCCAGCTGTCTCATTTATGTCTTTGACTCCTAGACTTCTGTGAGCATGGTCCTTACATCCCCCTTAAAACTAGACCAGCATGA
Organism: Lates calcarifer; assembly: GCF_001640805.2. Classification (NCBI taxonomy): domain Eukaryota; kingdom Metazoa; phylum Chordata; class Actinopteri; family Centropomidae; genus Lates; species Lates calcarifer. Next base: position 17,607,402 of record NC_066848.1, read on the forward strand.
ATAGTCTGTGCAATCAGCAAGAACTGGCTAGAAAATTATGTCTGCTTTTCTGTTTAGCATCTATATTTGAATCTCCAAAAAATGTGATACCCCAGAATGGTGTTTTTACCTCATCTCCGTCAGTAAGCACTTGTTTTCATGTTGAGGTTTAATGACAGTTGATAACATGTTGCCAGTATTGGAAACATTACCCAAAACATAATAACCACTTTTGTCTTCCCATTAAGAAACTGACAAAAACAACATCAGGTATTTGTCCATTTCCATCTACTGCATTACCAATCTTCAGTCTTCATAGGGTTGACTTGATATTGATTAACAGAGACCCGTTTTGGTTCACTGCCACAGGACTATAAGTGTCAATATGTCCCAACACCTGAATGGTGATCAGCATACACAGTATCAGCTCTGATCATGCGGTATGTCACAATCACCACAAGGGAAAACTGTGTGTTTTGAGGCGAGAGGGAGGAAGGCAACTGTGAACTTCACAGCTCATGACAAGGAATCTGAAGCTGAGCTTATCTCAGGAAAATTGGGATGCAGCAAGATTTGTGTTTTTTGCAGTTTAATCAACAAATATGAAATGGGTTAGAACATGTCTTTTGTCCATCTGTCACCCAGTTGGCTGGTTGAATGTTTTATTGTTTAACTAGTGCAGGAGGTGGAAATGGGACTTTCCGTTATTAATAGAAATTTGTCTTCGAAGCATATGAACAAGACAAGACTTTAGGTTGTTCAAGTCGACCACATTTTGGATTCAATCTAATTATTGATGGGTCTATTTAGGTCTGTGTTCAGGTGCCCCCCACCCCCACCCCACCCCCAGATCAGCTGTGTCATTTTTGAAAATTCTTTTTTGTACGAGGTTCAGATAGGTTTTCCAGGGGACCTTTTCAGATTCATATCAGCAAGTCATCACATGAGCACAGATTTGGCCAATAAATAATAATAAACATCAAAAAGTTGGCTAATTTTATATTTGAGTGACTTATATATGATTTTGCAAGGATAGTAATTTTCACTTCATCAACATGACCATATAGAATATGATCACAATCTTGGAATGATGAGTGCATGCTTCCAAGTCATAAAAATTGAATTTTCCTGGTCTTCCAAGCATGCACATTAAGAATATGATTGTAGTCATTTTTAACCTAATGTTCCCTGTGCAACCAGTTGCAAGATGAAGCATCTCAGTAGCTACAATACGCTGTCTACATTGCAGCTACATTCCAACATGCCAGTATATTATATACTATTATTATATTATTATACAGTATATATCTGGCATTGACAAAAGCAGAAATACTCAATAAAATGACACAAAATGATAATCGATATTGTTCTCCTCAGTTACACTTGGCTAGATGAAAAAAAAATCCAATCCAATTTGAATTCAGAGATATTGCCTAAAGACATGCTGGGTTATGTGGGAAGAGCCTGTCTGAACTACAGTTAGTCTAAAGGGTAATTTGTAATGCAAACTGCAAAACATTATTACAAAATAACATGCTTTAAAAAATGCTTATAAAGTTACATTACTTCACATATTCCTCTGCAGATAAATTTGTTTTGAAATCCCTCATCTGAAACCTTTTCTTCATGTGTGAAGAATGATCCACCTTCCTTTGATATCCTCAGTTTATGTGTAGAAAAGCCTTGAAATGAGACATTGCATTGAATCTTTCCTTCTCGTGTCCGTCTCAGTGAATTTTCCCCAGCGCTCTGGCAGCAAATACTCCCAAGCCCTGAAAACTTTTCATTGAATATATTCATCTGAGTTAAATTCTTCTTTTGCCATGTTTATTAAAATGCAGTCTTTGACATTGGAAAAAAGAAACACTTGAGCAACCTACTGCAGTATCTAAACCTCTAAATCTAAGCCAATGGATATGGAAAATATGATAAGTTGCTGTATTTTTGACAGATTACTTGATCCAGAGTGTTTTACTGTAAAATACATGTTTACTACTGTCAGCTAAAAGGCTCCCCATCCATGAACCTGGCAACATGATAGCATTTTGTAGCCAACTGAGCTACATGAGGAAGTGCAGTGTTTAAATGTAACATTTGAACTGTGGACAATTAATTATGTAGACTGAGTACAACTACACACAGCAGAGAAAGAGAGAGAGAGTGAGAGCTATCAAACCAGCAGCATGTTCTTTTTTGACTTGACACAGCTTATCACACATGCTCACACATATTTCTCTTGACATCAGTTTTCTGCATGTGTGTGTATCTGCTTGTATATCAAATTCCTCCACAGTCAAGTTGTGTTTTGTCAGAAAAACATCTCTGTTTTGAATTCACTGCTTTAACAGCATGTGGAATGTTTTAAAGCTTAACTTCTACTTAATTTCAGAGCTGTTACTCAAGTTCTGTCCTGTAGATTTGCGTTATGTGTAGACATGTAGACATGTGTTAAATACTAATATGTACTGGCAACTACTTAAAAAATTTTTTTAAAAAATAGTATGTACTAGTATGTACTTTAGTATTCTCACATAATGTTTTATCATTCACATTACTGTCTTGCATCTGACAATGTGACAGGAAAAAAGCAACTTTGCAAAAACAATGCATGTCCTGCTGTAGACATTATGTGCTGCAGGCAACTGTCAGCAGAAACTTTTGCTGGAGTTCACAGCTACAAAGGCACAAGTGTTTCCTAGGTGGATGTGCATGAGGCTGATACAAAATGCTTGTGTGATGAAGTGACAATAATCTGCTGAACTGAGAATTCATTTAACCACAGTTTTGGTGGGATATTGTTCAGCTACAGTTACTGTGCATTAATCTTGCATCTATCCCACATTATTACTGCAGCTATGTGTTGTTCATGGTGCACAGCATACAGTGTACAAGTCTCTACAAAACAGCAAACTTGATTATTCCCATCTCTGCCTCTAGAGGCTGCAACACAAGTACAGCAGCACAAAAGAGCACACAGTGCATCTCTGACAAAGGCTGTGTCTGTTCATAGCGCTGGGTTGTGATCTCTGAAACTCAAGACAACAACTTTCACAACAGCAAAACATGAAGCCCCACTTTCAGGTTTTTCTTAAGTCAAGTATCCCACGAGACACTTGAAATCTGTCAGCTCTGGTTCCTATGGAAAAGACAACGTGACCTCATTTTAATTCCCTGCCAGGCCTTTAGCATTTCTGTTGCTTGTGAAATTACATTCGCTGGAGACTTTTTGACTCTGTCTGTGCTGCATTTCTATTCCATTATTCTTTACCAGAACATACACAGAAATACAGATTTTGAAGTCCCGGCATTTGATAATACTTGTTGATCATTTATCCTCAATATTCTATTCTATTCTATATTTTTATTTCACAGATGTCCATAATCTAAACCTGTACTTTGCCAAAATTAGTCTGGCATGAGAGATTTTACTACTGTGGAATATGTGTCAAAAACTTGACAACCTCAAAAACTAATCATAGCTCCAGTGAGATCTCATGGGTTGTTTTGGCCATTATTTTCTTCTTTTGTTTCCCCAGAATTGCAGCAGAAAGAGCTGAAGGATAGCCAGGCTGACTTGATGATGCAGAACACCAATAAATCACCACAACCAGGCGATACTGTAAAGAATGCTTTGACAACAGCAAGAGGGAGTTATGGAGAGTTAAGGAGAATGAGTCATATCTATTTGTCAAAATCTAATTCGGGCTTTTTTAGCCCTTCATCCCAGAGACCCAGATGGGAAATTTAGCTTGCATCCTGGGAACCGGCCTTATTAAAATACACAAGTATTCTTGTGGGGATCCACTAGCCAAAGGCCTGAGACCCATTATAAATCTCATCCCAACTTTAAAGGGCCTTTGTTTGATATAGCACCTGAGAGGGTGGTTTTTGTAAAGTAAATATGGATACAATAGCGATTTAGGGGGTGAGGGGGGTTAGTAGCTTTGGTTTACCAATAATCAAAATAATAACAATAAGTAGTAATAATAATAAGTTTGTTACAGCTCTGCTTCAGTGCACTGTATGCCTGCATTTTGATGTCAATTTCTCAAATTACACTCACAAGACAAGATCAGAAAATAACACTGTTAATATTTACCTGTATTAACCTACATTTACCAACATGTCCTCCAACTTAAACATATAGGTCGCTTGTCCTTAAACTCAGATACTACACAGCAAAATCAAAAGTGTTAGATTTTCAGTGTTCATGTTGAAAGTAAAAATATAGAGTAATTTCAACCCTTGTTAAAGTCCAAGTCCAAGATAGTTATTACTCAGACAGTGTCAGTGTTGATACAGAGAGTTATATGACATATTCTGCTAACAACTCTACAGAGTTTATTTCACTAGGTAGCCAGTGTTATTGCCAGAGGTCCAACATGTCTGTTTTCTCCAGCATGGAGGCGGGAGACCAGCTACTGTCTTTATTTTTGACTGGACGTGACCAGACCACACTCCAACTATGACCAGGAGCATTGATGTGTGTATATCTAATCTTAAATTACCTACCCAGTACTATTTATTTTAGCTGGTGGTTTATGATAAATATCCCAGTTGCTTACGTAGCATTAGCTAATCAAATCGCCATGTACTGCCCATACAGTCTATGGTACTGCCTAGCTAATTGAAAAGAATAAACCTCTATCACATGTGTTGCTAAGTGAATTAATGGATCTAGTAACGTTTTGCTCATGGGGAAAACTGCAGTTAGCAGTCCACTGGTCCCTTACGGCAACGGAACAGTGAGGCAACACTTTTATTTCCAAGGCGAGGACACGGTAACAACATATTCTGAGATTATTCACAGAAGTTCATGCGCTTGGTTTGTTTCTGTTTGTAGCACTAATTTAAAAATGTATATTTCTTTAAAAGGCCACTGTAGCAGTGTGATGTGATGTGATGATGGGGGAATTCAAATGAAAGCACAGACTCTTATTTTGAAGTATCTGGATTAGCATTTCCGCTATCATGTTGCATACATGTGCCACATTGCCATATTATGTTACCTGTGCTATTGAGGACTGCTGTCCATTGTTCGGACAATATGTTATTGCCATACCATCTATCCCACCTCCTATCCCACCTCGTCCTAATGCAGACTTTGTCACTCTTTATACTACGTCATCTTACTTCCTACATTGGTCATTTTATATTCACATGTCCCATGCATCCTCTAACCATGTATTTTATGTCTACGACCTATCTCTCACAATAAGGGTCCACAAATATTTAGCACTCACTACTGGTACCCTCACTGCCTCACTGCTGCCAGCTATCAGAAACTGAACTCCACCTCCCCAGCCTCCGCCTGCATTAGCCGTATTTAGTTTAAAATGAATTCTGAATGTTTTTAATACATGTTCATTAAATGTTGTGTATCCAAAGACCCTGTCTGTGGGCTTTGTGCGTTCAAGGAGAGTCTGTATAAAGGTTTCTCCGATTTGTTCCAGAGTAGAACCACACTGCCAAATGACAAAACTTATTGATACAGTTAATGGTTAAAAACTCAGTGTGAGTGTCACTGAACTAACTATGAAGCTTAAGTTCCAGTTAATGATCTCATTTAGATATGGGAAGAGATAAGAAATAAAAGAAAAACTGTGGAACTTAGAGTCTACAGCTGGTCGTTATCTTTAAAGCTATTAGCCTAATTGAGAAACACTTGTAATAGCCTGTTAACTATTACAGAAGTACAATGTTCAGTACATTTTTTAAAGTGTGACACAACTACCACAGATAGCAGATTCACTAAAGCTTTCAGAGGGAATGTGCATGTGTGGGTGTTTCATTTACAATATTATTTGCTCACTAAACCTGAAAAATACTGAAAAGCAGGCATTGTAACATCTGTAGTACTAATGCAAATTAAATAATACATAACGATTTTAGCCATGGATACCACTGTTGTATAAATGCATGATGAATGGGCTTTGTGTTACACCAGGAGCATAATAGGAGAAAGAGAAGCTATTGAACAAGAAAGTAATGGCGCTCATTATCATATTTCTGCACCCATCTGTTGAAAACTACATTTTATGTGACAAAGAACTGAAGAACGGAAGACTGTGACCTACAACATGGATTTTTCAGTTATATCCAGCTGAACAGCTGTGACCTTGAACGGAGAAAATAGTTTTAAATAGTTGTTGAGTAGTGTTGTGTTTAAATAGTTGTTGAATAGCGTTGAAAATGTTTAAAGCTTGTTTTATTCCACTTGAGGTCAAACCAAGAACAGTGCCTTTTCTACAATGAACACCAAAAGAACAAATTTATGTTTTCCTTCTAAATTCATAAGGTTGCGTAAGGTCTCATTCTTTTGGAGTATCCTGCACAGATGCCCTTTGAACAGAGCACCATTTTGACACGAATCTGTCTTGAGCAGCTTTTTAAGATCTGAAATTCTGAGTTCGATCCAGCAGTGTAATGCACATTCCGCTCAGGAAGCCATCATGCTTTAATGGCCTGACAGAAGAAATTTGTGCAGCGGCACTATATTCAGGAAGTACTGAAATGCTGCATAATGTCTGCACACTTCTACAGTGGAAAACACTTGCTATTTCTACATTACAACATATTATTTGTTCTGCAGTCATGTTATCCACTGAGTTGGTATATATATATATATATATATATATATATATATAGCACACAATAGAGTCCTTTTAAACCCTTTGTGTGGATGAAAACATCTGATGCATTCACATCCCTGTGATTTGACCACTTATTATTATGTATTTTGAGTGTCCCACATTGTCCTCATGCCATGTATTCCTCTGTGATCACCCATACACGCTCGCACACACAAACACACACAAATATGTCCCCACTGTTTCACTTTGGATTTTGGTTAATTAGCCACTCGGAGAGTTGTAAACGAGTGGGGACACACCGTTGATTAAAGTGTTATTTTGATGATGAGAGCTGCTTCTTCAAAGGGAGCTGCACTTTAAGCATTAGCAGAATAATTAACACCCTGCTGGAGTAATAGGCCCTATGGACAGGCAGAGACAGGACACACAAACACACACAGCAAAAAAAATGGGGACATGCACTTTTGCTGCACATACATATAGAAGCGTACTAAGAACAACAGATTTTCAGGCAATCTCAGTGGATGAACCGGTCTTTCATTTGTATCCTCAAATGTAAGCTGACATTTTGAACAGAATACGATTTTCATCCACAACAGCATTATGTAGTCTCTCACTGACACACAGACAAACACATACTGTAAATACACACTAACTCATTGCAGGGGGTGCTGCTGGGAGACTGGAGTGTGATAAAGACATTACTTCTTTATTCGGTGCCTGCAGGGACGCCAGTCTCTCCCCTTCACTCGCCTCTCTTTTTATTTCATCCATCATTCGTCACTGTTTGTCAAAGAATAGAAAAACAACTGAGAGCACTAAAAGGTCTCATTCATCTTCCTCTGTTCTGTCTTTGATCTGTTTGTCTTTTTCTCTTTGCTATCCACTCTGAATCTACCTCCTATCTCACATTCCCCCTCCATTTTCTTTCCCACTTATGTTTGTTTGTAAACCCTTCTCTTGTTTTTTCTTCTCCCTATGATGGCACCTTCCTTTTATTCTTTCTCTCTCCATTCTCAGTTGATACACATACTACATGTAAAGATTTAAAAAAGAGAGATAGGTGAAGCTCGGTGTTAAAGATGAAATGCCATCTTCTTTGGTTATGATTAATTCTTGCCACCTTTAGAAAAGACTTTTGAGTTGAAAATAGAATGGAGATGTCATTTTAGAAACAAAATAGATATATAGATATAGATATATAATAGAGTGCCTAGATGATAGGCCTGGTGATCATGGCCCCCCTGCTGAAAAACCTTTCTGTACCTTCTCATACAAAATAACACTTTATATGCAAAACCCAAACCACTATCACTTATCTCTACAGGGGAATTTAGATTTCTGCATATCCACGACTCATGCAAGTAATATTGAAACCATGTTTTATGAAAAGAATACTGTGTCACATCTTTTATTTTTCCTTGTTTCCTTGTTTGTATTAGCAAAGAGCAAAGGCATCATCGTTTTAGCCTTTGAGCAATGCTTTGGACAGTTGAAAGGGAAAACGTCATTTCTAGATTGTATCAGCTAGTTTGGCCTGGATAATGGCCATCAATAATAATAATGCTTGGTTTCATTTCATCAAAAACTTCATTTTTATGTAGTTTAGACAACGTTTCAAATGAATGTAGGTTGTGTTTGTGTTGTGTTAAAAGATCAGTTTTTTAAAATAATAATTACATGCCCATTACATATAGCCCAGTGAAATGTTGCTTACATGATGTTCTTATGACTATCAACAGATCTTCTCCCCGTCTCTTTTTGCTGAGAATTGCGCATGATCTGTGAAAACATCGAAACTCTAAATGACACACCGCTACAATCGATTGTTGTTCCACTTTTACATGCTTTTCCACCACAGAGTATACTCTGCTTTGGCTCACATAACCAAGACCTGGAGGCCGTGATCACTGCTGGTTGAATGATGAGCAGCTGTATAAAAGACATCAGCCATCCCTGTCAGTCCAAAAGTCAGGAGGGGCAGATGAGGTTAAAGCAGTGAAGATCAAAGCTACCATCAGCACAGTGGCAGGCTGCCCACTTCAAACATACATGAGCCAGTGTGTTGCACACAGATGACTGAAATAAAATCAGACACATTGAGTATCTAGTGACATGTTTTTCAGGTCACAAAGCTCTGTGGTTGACTGCTGAGGCAACTCTTTGGTTACCGGTTGCTCTGTTTATGCTTGGCACTGAGTCACAATAAGCAGGCAGTGGTTTTTAGAATTTTGTCTCTCAGTGCTAACAGTGGTATTTAAATGTGTCCAAATACAGACAATGTTGGAAACATACTGTATCTGTCAAAATACATATATTTTTTCTGCCTCTAAAAGAGGTTCTACTTGGTTCATGGCTAAGAATCTCAGATCAGCATTTAGGAGAGAGCTAACAACACAATGATGAGACACTATAATAAAATTCATACTCAGCATTAAATTACGTAAATGAAACTGATGTCTGGTATGCACATTCAGGATAGCAGCCAGATTTACCATACCAAATCTAATGCAAATTGGACAGGTGGTGCTACTTGTATGACATTTGCCATTCACTCACAAAGATATCACCCAAATGTCATCGAATTTGGAATGCTAATCCAGTTTGTATTCCAGAATTTTCAACTAAGTTTGGTGCAAATCCAATGACAGGTTGTGTAGTCCTCTATGCTATGTTCTGCTAGCTTAACCTTAAATTTAAGTGAAATCACAGCAGCATTGCATCTGACTCACACTTTGTGACTTCACTCCTGTGAGTTGTCAGTAACACCAGTCTCATCCCTAGAAAAGATTTTTATTGCTGGTCAAAGGGGTCCTTGCAACAGCCTTCCTCTGTTCAACTCCTTTTTGCTGTTTTTACCTGGGTAGCTGGCATGCTGCTTCCAAACTCTTTTGTTACATAACAAGAATGATGTAACGAGCCTTGCACCCATTGAGCTCCTGTCCCTCTTGTTTATGGTGACAGTCAGAGCTACACTTTTGTGTTGGAGCAGGAGGGGAAAAAAAGCATCCTGTCTGATCACAGGATTACTCCTGTCGCTAAGTCTCATCCCCAGACTTTAATACCACCTGAAACAAGAGGAACGTAGATAAAGGGAAGTAAATGGGAATCAGGTGCCACTTGTCTCATAAGGCTGCTCGTTACCTGCTTCATATTATTTTTTCATGTAGTTTAGAGTGACAGCAAAGGAGAGCAAAGATGACAAGCAAGGTCATGAGCTGAGTTCCAACCTATTACTTCTGGAGTGTGTGCCTGATCCCGGTGAGAAGCCAGGATGCCTAGAGGTAGATAAACAGATTTCTCTGGTTGTTGAAGGAACATGGTTTGTACTGGAGTCATCTGGGGTTAGAGTTTACTCACCGGGAGACAGATGAAAACATCACTGCCTCCCACACTGTCTTCCACAACATGCTCAACTGTCAGCTCTCTGCTCTCTATCTGCCAACCTTTCTCGGCTGTAGTATTTTGGATAAACAAAAAGGAGCTCATTTTCAGTTGCACTTCTTCCTGCACACAATAGGCTGTCATGATTAAATTAGCTACGTGGTTTTACACAACAGATCTCAAGTTTCGCATTAGGGAGACTTGCCAATCCAGAAATAGCACCCATTTGACCTTCACCCTTAAACCTCCCCCCAAGGACTCCATGTTATCTTCCACAACTTACCCAGCTGTCATTTCATTGTCACTTTGTTTGCTGACACTGACCCTGTGTCTGTCAGCCTCTGTCAAATGAAATAAACCAAAACAGTATACTAAGGAATTCACTCAGTGGATAGATAAAATATCGGTGACAAAAATGACAAGTGTCATGACACCACTCTTTGTCAGTTTAAGTTAAAGCTGCAACGTGAAACTTTTTTAACATTCAAATAATAATGAATGAATAAATATTTATATTTTTATCAGTACTTCCTCTGCGTGACCCCGTTTGAGCTTCGCTTTGGCTTTGAAGGTGAGGCTCACAGTCACACATTAGTGCTATTAACATCACTGTGGAAAGCAGCAATAAACTAAAAGTAAAGCCAATTTTAGAGCTGATAATGCATTTAAAATACATTTGAAGTGTTAAAAACAACCACAGTGTTATGCTATTCATACTGATAGTGTTTTGTGTCTATTTTGTGCAAATATGAGCTCAGCCAAGTGAGGAGGAGGAAGGTTAAACCAACACTTTAGTGCCTCAAAAAAAGTTTAGCATGTTCTTCCACATTTCACAGTTAAGACATTTTTGAGCTACCTTGATAAATAACAAACAAATTTGCTCATGAATATCCTCCTTGTTGGAGAAAATTAATTCACGCTACAGCCATTTGACAGGTATACAGTTCCTGTACGGAAACTGCAGAAAAGCTTTAAACTGAATGGCTCATGGGTGGATTGCAGGTCAGTTTGTTATCTTATATTTAACTGGATGAATGGCCAGCTGGAGCAATGCAGGTCAACATCCAGCCACATAAATCAATCTGGCATTTTAACTTTAGGCGGTAAACATTATTGATTCTGTCCTAAAAGTAGCACAATAGTTGCGCAATAGGAAAAAGGTCTTGAAACAAGGTGTTGAAACTGTCAAGAAATGGAAAAATGTGTTAACAGGGAGATGTTGTCTTGAAAAAGTTATCTATGGTTTTGCATATATTACAGTACATTGAAATGGCCAGAGAGCTTTAGTCCAGTTTTCACAGAGATTTAGGCAGAAAGATCTGCAGGCCATAAAAAATTTGAAAAGATCTTATTTTCAAAGGAACTGGCTGATGTCAGAAATGAATATCCAAAGCTGAAAAGTGACAGCATAGAATCCAGATATCCTCCCGTTCATCTTAAGGTACACCAGGCGGTTCTGTTCTGAGGCTGCTGATGTACAGCAAATGTCTGGTGCAGTTAGAGGCCTGTTTGATCAGACTCACATTCTTGTCAGGCTCCTTCTCATTGTTCCTGTGTCCTCAGCAGAGCTTGAAAGACATTTCGGTGCAACCCTCAACATATATCAGGTGTTAAAAACCCAAACCAAGTGGTAATATGATGTATGCAGCAAGTGAGAAGTAAATTGAAAGGTGTTTGAAAGTTTGGCACTGTGATAAAACCAAGTGTGATGCTGTTATTTAACTTGTGTTTAACAGTGATTGAATAATCTGCCTGTTTGGAAACAGTCACTTTTTAGTTTACACTGGTAAATTCTTTTTCTTTCTTCACTATCCATAAAATTGATCTCTGAATAAATATTCGGTGAAAACGGCTCAAACTGTTGCTTCTTTTTCTATCTACGTCACTGTTTAAATTGTTGTTCATGTTTCACAACAGTTTCGAAAGGCAGTAAGCCTCAAACAAAATACACAGTTCAACTTCAAAACATGGTGCTGCATGAATTGGCTGCTTGGCCTGTATTTCATTCCCAGTCCATGTTTTTCATACTAATATTTCACAGGGAAACACTGAGCTTGGGAGATTTATGTTGGCTTCTGTGAGGCTACAGAGGAGCTCGTCCAGGCTGCATTAGGCTACAGTACAATACCTAATTACCTTGGGAGTGAATGCTATTCTCCATCTCGCACCTGCTCATGAGAGCACCTGCTGGACCAGTTGGGCCATCTGGGTGTATTCACTCTTGTGTAGTGGTCTGTCTGTGGTTGTGGTGGCCTATACCTTATCATAATACATTTTTCTTAATTAACGCTTTAAATATTTAGTATGAACAACTTTTTGGTCACTTGGAGGGACAGGAATACAACAGTGACATGTTGTAACATGTCATTGTTTATAAAAATGATGCATATTATTATATATTAAGTTGATTTTGCAAATGTGTTTAGCAGCCAGTTTCCTACTTAGCACATCCAGCTGACATAGAGCAACATTAGTATTAATTTGGAGTTGTGTTTTTTGCCACGTGGTCATTTTCTCCAGTAATGTATGGTAATCTTTCAAGCTTTTTTCCTGAAAACTACTGATGAAATAAGGGTTCACAAGAGCGGTGTAACTGAACCAAAATCAGTAAAACAGTAAAGTTGCACTCTGTAAAACCAACACAATGCACTGAAAGACACTAAAATGCTCTGAAGACCTGAGAGGAACTCCAGAGTTGGAGGATAATTCTCTATGAGTTTATCAGTATGAGCATTTCCATTGTTGATATAAAATATTGATTAGTGCATGTTTAATGTTTGAAAGCTTCATGTTCCACCATTTAACGCATTTAGCTCTACCTGTTATGTGTGAAACATGCATATAGATTAAATGCACTGTTATTCATAAGTGTGTCATAAGCTGCTACTTTCATATTTGAGACATTAATACCATGCAAATTGCACGAAATGTTCATAAATCTGTCCTTCAGTGTTTTATCCATGCACACTTCAGGAGACTTCAACAGCGGAAATTTGCAGATACATGGTAATGGTCCCCGGGTTGTGGTGGTCAATTCATCATCAAATAACAACTCAAATATTTAGAATAACCTATATTAAGTTGGCCTCAAAAACACCCACACAGACGTTTGTTTGCCATTGCTCTTATTATTCTGTTATTCTGAAATCTTTCATGGACAATTTCCATTTGCTTGTGATTCAAACTGACATCTCATCCTCATTTGTGTCGTCTGTTATCAGACACCCAGAGGAAGATGCATGTCATATGTCAACTCTATTATACACAGGAGATTGGCTTCAATTATAATGACAAAATACAATATGCCAATAGGTAATACTCCCAGATGATAAACATGCGCCCTCACACACACACACCCACACACACACACACACATACACAGAGCGACATAAAAAAATACACTTACCGGTGCACATATGCATATAAGCAGCATAAAGGTGTGTGCCAATAGACATACACACATGCCCCATACCTAGAGTGGTGTTTTATAATTTCATGGCTGACCCTGGGAGTTGACTGCAATTATAAAACTCTTGTGTGTTGAGGCTAGTACCTTATACACACACAGACAGGGGGATGCCATATTCCAATTTAGGCTTTCTCACTTGCACACTTTAACTTCAATTGACTTCTATTATAAAGCTAATGTTAGCATGCTAACTCTCTCCCCACGATCCTGCAGTCAATCCTATTTCCATAACCAGCATGGAGCCACATTGCTAATGTTAAAGTTAAAGTTAGCATGCTGACATTCAGTGTGTGTTAATGCCCCATTCTGAGCCATGCTATAGAAGTGCTAGACCTGCCCATATTGGTTTTCTCCATTAGAGGCTAATAGTTTTAGTTAGGTTAGTGCAGTCCATTCAGATCCTGCTGTGAACATTGATTTCAGTGTTCACCATTCTCTTTGTGTGTGTGTGTGTGTGTGTGTGTGCGCGCATGTGCATGTTTGCTCTGTTCACCTCCTGAGGTGCATCACAAAGCAGAACAGTCAGACTGACCACAAAGAAAATATGTGTTTTAACCCCTAGGTTTATTGTCATAGTATTAAACAAATTGATTTCACGGTTTTGCTTCCAGCATTTTTTGTTTGTTTGTTTGTTTTTTTTGTTTGTTTTTTTTTTTAGGATAGTACAGAGTTTTGTCTCCATACAAAGTGTGTCTTCAGTGAACTATCATATAAATTGAATATAAATCTTGGAATTTTGAACCACTGACACATCAAAATAAATCACTCAGGAGAATTCAATCAATTCTTTTTATATTGTATTCATAATTTTTATTTCTTGCCACAGAGAAGGAAGAAAACAAGTTAACAATAATAGTTAACAATGGTGCAGCATAAGAGAAGACACATTGCAGGTCACCTGGCAAAAATCTATAAGGCAACTAATTAGTGTCCAAGGGTCCAGAAACACCAAGTTTGTGTTCCTTCCACATTTTTGGTTTTCTCTTTTCTTTATTTCCTCTCTAATTTGTCATCTTGAGTGTTTTCAGTGCAAAAGTTTCAAAAGTTCAACCATCAGGCATCATTCTTTTACTAGCAAGAGCTGTCACCAGTGGTGGGATACCACGCCAGTGTTAAATATTGTTTTGCATCTAATTCTGTCACTTCTTTTATTTCCTGCCAAAAGTGGTTTCTTGCTGTGAGCAGGTGGTGGTGATAATGGTCACTTCAGCCATTGTTATATTTATAGTCCCATTCACTGACTACCTGGCCTAAAATGGTCTAAGTGGGGGCAACATAATGTCAAAATTGCTCATCACTTGTCACATCTGTTTATAATTTTAGTTAATTTATGAATGTTTTAAATTGAAATGTTTACATATAGCACCTTTAAATCTATGGTTTTGCATAAGAAACAGTGCTGAAGATGCTGGTCCCGCTTTCACTGACTGAAGGTTGCATTCAGAGAGAATGACAGAAGGACAACAAGGATCAATGTCTCTGCAATGATGAGGAAATAATGAAAAATGACCCCTATTCATAGTGTTTTAAGTCTAAGTGTCCTGTAACTTGTATACCAAGTCCTAAAATGGCTGATAATTTATGTTTGAAGCACACACTTACATTGCAGTGGAGTCTGGATTTTATCACAGCAGTTATTTTCTGAGTAGAACGCTGAACCCCAGTCATGTCATTAAGTAGCTTTATGTTATTACCTATAAAAGGAAAGTGGCACAGATTTTGTGGTACATTAGAGAAATGGTGCTGAAAGTCATGTAAAACATACACAGCTACAATGTCTGTCTTCCACATAAACATCACCCAGGATTATTGTGAAATACGAGAAGCCACATCTTGCTGTTCCTTTCCCCTCAAATGCTTTAATTGAGTCTTTCCACTCAGTCTCAATATAAACCATTTAATGAATGCTTTTATCCAAACAGCCTCTGCATAGGATAGCGCGTAGAGTGTCACCTCTTCTCTGTGCTTCAGAAGCAGCTGTGATTTCTCAAATGCTCTCATTTCATTGGCCAGCTTCATGGACTGTGTCATTGTTTTAACAAGGCTCCCACTAGAGGTTGTTGTTTGCAGTCCACAGCAGAGTCAAAGCCAAGTAAATGTGGTGGGTAACAGACTACTTATTGCAGTTTAAATAATATAGTGCAATGTATTTTTCACCTGAACAGATTCTTCCAATTGTTCAGCTCTTTAGACAACAACATGTCTGCTGGATTGATGGGGTTTTTTTTGTTTGTTTGTTTGTTTTTTGTATTTTATGAAACAGATGGCTGTTTCATAAAGTGACTTTGACTTTGGCCTCAGCTAGGAACTGTTCTCTCTCTTTAGGAACATTGTGAAGTAACTTAAAAGAGTATGTTTAAAAATATATGAAGATAATCATCATTATGTAAACTCTTCCCAAAATTTATGTACTTCTTTTTTCTTGCTTTGGTACATAAAACTGGAAAAAAAGACTTAATTTTGACATCAAGATTGGACATGTTTGGTTGTGAGCCCAAAATATTTGTGTATGTGTGTGTGTGAATGTGGGTGGCTATAATCCAGAGTCACAGGTGTTGGGTGGGTGGTTACATGAAGTAGGGTGCTTTGGATTATGTGTGTTGGTGTGTGGTGCAGCTACTGAGATGAGTTGGAGGGCAGTTGGAGAAATATGTGTTTTAACCCCTGGGTTTATTGTCATTTTAAGGAGCAAATTAAATTTTATGGTCTTGCTGCTGGCACATCCTTTTAGTGTGCTTGTAGAGCTTGACTCATTTATAAAGATTTACTTTTTATCCTCTGTTTTACTGCACATTCATTCATATTATACAGTATCATTAGACACTGATATATTAAGAGACATAAATTAGTTTTCCCCTTTTATTGCAGTCAGTATTTGGATAAATCAATCTAAACAACTGGTTTTGACATCAAGATAACTTTAACAAATTACAGCTTTAGTTTGCCTCTAGGTCTGAGGACAAACATTTTGTATAACAGTTTTGCAGAAATGAAGCTGTCTGTCCCCTTTAAAGTGCTGTGATGGTTAAGAGAAATCCACCAGGCGCGTGATGTGCATCATCAGCTGGAGTCACAAGAAAATCATATGAACAAGGGAAGAGCATAATCCAGGGCCAACCTCAGACCCTTGTGATGAATCAGACTACACGGTGCATTATGTGGTGTGTCAAAATGAGTGTTGGGTGCAACTTTTGGTCTGTGTTTTTATGTAGTTTTTTTCCCATGTAATGAAAATGATGAAGACATACAAATCTAGGTCTAGAGTTCCTCAAAAAGCCCCAAGACTTTGCTCTCCTCTGCAGTGTGTCAACATTGTTGACCTTCCTGATCCAGGAAGTCAAGTCAAGTCAAGTCAATTTTTATTTATATAGTGCCAATTCACAACAGAAGTTATCTCGAGGCACTGTACATATAGAGCAGGTCTAGACCGTACTCTTTATCTTATAAAATTTACAGAGAGAAACCCAACAGATCCCACCATGAGCAAGCACTAGGCGACTGTGGCAAGGAAAAACTTCCTTTTAAGAGGCAGAAACCTCCACCTTCCCACCCTCTTGCCCCATTACACTGGCACATCATGCAGGTTATAAGCTATGATTGCACAGGCTTTCAGTGTGTAGTTTGACATGTCTCTCATATATTCAAGGCACTATGATGATGTAATATGACATCTTGAAAATATACAAAAACCTGATTTTAGCAAGACCACAAGACTCTTGGTTTTGGGAAACAGAAACACACTATAATAGTCCTTAATAATCACTGCACGAAAAGGTGACAGGGTAGTAAATTCCTACTTCCGACATAGATACTATATAATAGCAACACCAATTATCTGATTATTTATTGCTCTCTGTAAGGACATTTTGTTTTTGGCTTGCCTTCCTCCTGACAGACGACAGAGTTAAGAGTCAGCCACTGGGCTGCACCCCAAACTCTATTCAAAATTCAAGACCGCAGATAAAATCAAATAAGAGCAACCTTCATATTTAATATCTGATTCTTACCCAGCTGAGACTGAGACTTTACTACCTGCTGTCCCTCTTTTGCCAACTCACACCAGGAACAAACATTCCTGTCAGTGTTTTTGATCTGGTGTCAGTGTCAGTATCTGTGTTGGCGGACTTAAAAACCTACTCTGTGCCAACCTGGCACCCTCCCACTTGGCTCCATAACATCAAGTTTTATTGTAGACCCTGAGAATACTGACAGAGACCCTGGTAAGAGTCTTTGATAAATGAACCTCCTGGCCTGTGAGCTGGTAACTGCCAGCGGAATGTCTCTGAACATTTCCTCCATCATCAGGGCTTTCTAATCACAAAGCATTCACCTTCATACCACTGCTTCCATCAGCGTTTAACACACCCTGCGAGCAGCCAGGCAGGGTGTGTGCGAGTGTGTGTGTGTGTGTGTGTGTGTGTGTGTGTGTGTGTGGCATTATTTCCTGACTATAGTGCTTTTCTCATGTCTGGCCTTGCCAGCGATCGATCGGCATCTCTTTTGTCTGCAACATTAACAGACTCTGAGGTGTATGTGTGTGTGTGTGTGTGTGTGTGTGTGTGTTCCTGCGTGTGTGTGAGACCAATATGAACTGACTTGCAGTGCATTCACCTGCCTGTGTATCCATTACCTGTTCACGGTAAGGAGACTTCCAAGGTGAAGGATTTTTTTGCAAAGTGGTGTGCTGATGTCCGATAACCATCTGGGGAGGCAGAGAGGGATGATGGGTAATGAAGTTGGCTCAGTGTCATAAGATTGGTATCAAGCTCATGAAATAATATGACACTATATATTCTGATGAATGTCCAAATCACTTCATGTGCTTAGAATTATTTATTTATTATTATTTGCTACATGGTTCATTTTGTTTTTACAAACAGAATCACTGATCATAGATAGATAGATAGATAGATAGATACTACTGTTTTGTCATGCCTCCTAAATTCACATAACCAGTGTTCTTTCTGTATTTATGTAGGGTGATAGGTACAGTGCCTCAGCAAACATCAGACTGACAGAGACATGCAGTTTCAACATCAATCTTAATGTCTTGTATAATATTACGGGGAAAGTAAAAAAAAAAAAATCCCATTAAAATAGCTTTGGGAACTGGTTCTGAACTGATATGCGGCGGTGCTGATATCACAAAGCAGTCCATTTGGCAGATATGAACGACTGCGGTCGCCATCTCAGCTTTCATTCTGATACTATATTTGCAGAGGCTCTCAGTGTTGGTACAGGCCGTCCCTTTGACATCTACTTAACGTCAAAGTGTTTGCTGAGCTGCAGCCTATTATACTTCCTGCCCTGTCCCTTTGCGCTAACTGTGACGTCCTATTGCACCATGACTGACACTGCCCTCGTTTTACCTGTATAAAATTCATCTCAGGTGATTTAGTGGTTTTGTACTGAACTACTAAGTGATATATTAAATGAAATGAACATCCACTGAAGACAGACTGTCAGGTCGTCTAAACTATTTTCAGCAGATGATGAGGGCCACATTTCACCACTGTGTGATGTTTATTATTCATGTATGTGACAAGTGGGGCATTAATGGAAATCAAAGTATTCCTGTACAAGCAAAACTCAGAATATCAATGCAACTATTTACCTCCATTTATTTAAGCAATTTCTACTCATCCATTAAAGGTATCCTGTAGAGCCCCTGTCCATAGTGGTGCTATGGAGCAGTGTTCAATGAGCAGTCTTCTGTTTTGTTTGTATCTTGCCATGCCCTCTGGAATGCAAATGTATGCACAAGTGATACACATTCTTGTATTGATGATATTTCAGTAACTGGCTACTGGTGGCAGTAATGTGTTCAGCAGTGTGGCAGAGGAGTTGGGTCAAAAGAATATTGCTTGCTAGCAAACATCAGACATAAGCAGTGCAGACTTTTTTTTTTCTAAAAAGCAGTGTTGGAGAAGTTTACCTTTCACTACTTTAACTAAACTTAACTTGGTTAAACTGATGTTAAGTTGAGTCTTTTTTTCATACTAGAGTATTTCATTTGGGAAATACTGAAAAAGTCAACACTCATTTGTTTGGTTGGAATGGGATGTAATGACTTTTTGAATATTCAGCCAAAACCAGGATCCTTTCCTGACCTGAAAAAAGTGTGCTTTTTCCACAAATTATCCACCCTGACCTCCTCCTTACATCTCATCAGCAGTAGGTTATACAAATATCATATTGCCCGTAAATGTTATCCTGGCAGAAATTAGGTTTCCTCCAAACTATATTTGGTAAAGCTATATATAAATATAAAGCTATATATAAGCTATATATATATATATATATATATATATATATATAAACATATTTTGCAGGAGCCAGGGTTGAAGTAGAGTGCAGCTACATAATCTGAATACAATACGCATGTTAATGGCAGGTGTAAAGGGAGTCAGCGTGTCTTTAATGACATTGGGTGAGTTGATGACATATGCCTGAACCAGTGCCACCAATGTCACATATAAATAATTATACAGTAACTTTTAATTTCCCCTGAGAGGTCATTACGGTTTTATCTTGATGTATATCCATCACCCTTTCCCCCTCTCCCTCTTGTACCCAACATCTTCATTACATTTCTCCACCCTCTTTCCTATCTCCACTCTCTCATCTGTCTTCTTTTCTCCACCTCTCCACAACAGCACACCATCACTCCTGTTTTATTCTTTCAGCATCTGTCACATTCTTTCTCTCTCCCGTACCCAAATTCCCTCATTCCCTCCTGCTGATCGGCATTGTCAGTCTTTGTCTCTTGACCTCTCTCTCTTGCTCTCTCGCACTCCCCTCCAGCTGTGCGATGGCAGGTAGCTGTGATGTCATTTATCCTACTTACTGTGTTGCCATGGCACCCCTGAAGCCAATGGCAGTGTGGGTAAACAGAGTTCCGCATGGCTGGAGGATTCATCAATAAAAACACTGTTAATGGGAGATCACAAACACGCAACCACACATGCATACACACACTCATATGAATGCACACACATCAGTCCATACACACATCAAAATAATAAACTCAGTATTTTTTGTGAACATTGCTCTGTGTGAAGGAAGTGTTAACAATAACTATTCTTCTATGCAAGTGAAATAGAGACACCAGATTTCTGTAAGTTCAAAATAAGTGATGGGCACAGACTGAAATGAAAATAGTTATATTATTGGTAACCTGAGGCTATCCAAATGGGATTTGATATAAGAAAAGAATAAATAACTTCACTGATCTGCAGATCTGTTTGACAGCTTACATGCCTATCAGCAAAACATTTTAAGAGTGTGTATTTTGTGTGTGAACTACAGAAAACTAACCTGTAATGTAAGATGTAGCAATACATTTTTTTAGTGATTGACTATGGTAAAGATATTTCTATACATAAGGGACTAAAGAATCTTTCATTTGTATCAGAATAATAAGCCAGCACTTGTAAAGGGGCACATATGCTAATGAGTATCTACTCTTCATATATTAATAAAATATCATATGTGATAAAATTCTTAAAAGTCTACTTTTTTCTGAGAGAGAATGTGTGCTTAGCCAACTCTCAGTATAAATAATGTAAAAAAAATAGATTTTTCAGGAAATTGCCCAAAGCAATCCAATTAAAGTATAAAAAGAATTAAAAGCAAGTGCTTTCCCTGAGCTCGCGATGTAGCTGTTCCATCGCTTGTTTTTTTATTAATCCTGTTTTTACTGTTTATGTGTCTCTGAAGCACTTTGTGGCAGTCAAGTTTGTTCTATGAATAAAATTGACTTACAGGGGAATCACAAATGAAAACCAGAAAACTGTCAACGGCAACTTGAGGGCCAGCAAGAGGGGGCAGAGAGCCGGTGCAAAGTCAAGGCTGTTGTGTTATTTTCTGCATAAGAGGCTTTTTGGAGATACAAACAAGTTGGCAATACGACTCTAACGATATCTGAGCTGAGTGGTTTTGATTTTCATGTTGGCCCTACTTGACATATTGAGGATCTTGCAGCATGCCCTTTGAGGAAAAAGAGAAAGAGACTGCAATGAATGCTTGAGACACAGGGACACAGAAAGTAAAGGTACAAAACACATATGGCAGAAACACAGAGAGACAGGGGATTGAAATCAAGATGAATAAAACACTGCAGGAGACACCAGACAGAGAGAGACAGATTGCAAAAGCATAAAGAGAGTAAAAACAAAACAAAACACTGAGTGAAAATGAAAGCAAAAATCCAGGATGAGGAAAAACAAAGATCCAGACAGAGATTCTTACATATGAGGGCGGGAGATGGTAAACAGTAGAAGCCTTACAATTTTTCCAAATCCCCCCAGAAAATATGGTAAGTGCCATTTTGGGGAACAACCTTCTGACTGAATATGAAAAAAGTATGTGAAAGACATTCCTTATGTCACAGGGGTTTGTCAGTTCACTGAATATAAGCAAACAGCCAAAGAAAGTAGAATTCTTTACTAAATGGAGACTAATGTTCTGTGACACACCAGAGTGTTTTGTATTTGTAGCCTGTAGCTGTACTTCATACCATGCTGAGCTGTTAGTTCTTAGTGAATCTGAGCAGCTCATTTAGCTTCCATTTAGCTTTGTTAGCTAAATTAACTCCTTGGCTAATTAGTGCATCTCGTAATTCTAACAATAATTCTAAGTATTGGCAAATATTGGTGGCAAATAGACCAAGCTGACTTAGTTAAACACAAAAATCTGTTTAATCTGTTAAATTAGATCATGTCCAGCCAAATTAGATCTATAGTGTAGGCATATGGACACATTTGCACAGTGCATACACAGACATGAACAGACATGGACAATGTCATGACTCAAAATGAGGTCTGTTCCCAGTACTAAATAACTCTGAACACTGGTGGTATTTAGCATCTGAAACACACTCAAATACATTCCTTAGTCATAACATATGGAGATCATGGAGAGACAGTTGGAGATCAACAGAAGTAACAGACTGACTTTGTCTGTCTGTGTTTGCATAGTTGTTTTGATGTAGTTTGAGTAAATGATAGAACTACAATCTTTGCATTTCTTCCTCTTTTTTTTCAAACTTCTGTCTTTTTTTTCTACATAAGTCTAGACAGACTTTGCCAAGATCCAGTAGAGATGGATTTCATCTCACAGCTGGGAGTATGTGTCCATGTCAAATGTATCTCAAGTGATTAGAAATTTGGAATTTAATCAATAGGGAAACAGCAAGCACTGCTAAGCGAAAAAGTGTTGTAGTGGCAGTTTAGCACCTTAGCCTGGGTAAAGAAAACAAAATATTACTGGTGTTGTTTGCACACATACACACACGCTCACATAGCACCATGTGAATGTAGGACACACATCTAAAATGTGCTTGAAACTGTTGATTATGGTCACACACAATATGATCACACACAAAGAAAAAAAATGCACGGACTGAATGCATTGCCAGAAAAGCCAGGCAGCGAATAATCACAAACACACACTCACACACACACACAGAAAAGACACATGGATGCAGCCAGTGAAGTAGTTGCGAATAGATACAGATGATGCCAAGAGAGCTGCTTTCATAGCGAGCCAACTGTCCCAGGATATGTGTGTGTTTGTGTGTGTGTGTGCGTGCCTGTGCGCAAAACAGAAGTGTTTATAATACATTAGCACTTCTAACCCTCTTTCAGCCCAGAAAATTAATTGTGAATGTGTGAATGAGTATGTGCTTGTATTTGTGTGTGCCTGTAGGGAAATCCCAGCACTGGGTACATGGTGTCACCATACACCCTCTGCCAGCTCTGAATTAGTTTTCTTCCAAAGAATTAGTCTCACACACACAGCATAGAAGTACAAGTACTCACACACACACATTTTAAATCATGTGTAAGAGAAGACAGAAAAGTTGTTTAATGACACAAATTACTGTATCTTTGGATTAAAACTAGTGTGGTTAATGCATAGTTAAGACTGGGCAACTAAAAGCTGGACTTAAACCAAGTCACAGTTCTTGTGGTATCTACATAGCCACCATAGACCCAACAGGTAGTTACATTTTACAGTGCAGCCTTTGTCAAAGTTTATGATTAAAAAAAAACATCCATCCAAAAAAAAAAACATCCATCAGTGGTGTCCTGCATGAAAGTCTGATCAGCCTATTTACCTCATAACATCCACACACTATCCTTTTGCCTCATTACTTAGAGAGGACATTATTCCCCACTGAGCATTGTGGCCGGTCCTTGTGTTTGGTCTTCATGTGGTTAAATTGTGAGGACACTATTGCTGGATAAAACCAGACATTGTCTTATTTTATTCTATTTTCTAAAATGGTCAGTCATTTAGCATCAGTAGCAGGCTAGAAATAGTTCATAAGAATTGATAGAAAATTTAAATAAAAAGTTGTAACATTTATTTTTAACATGTGAGCATATACCACTACTCATGAAGTTGGAGCTTTTAGAAAATTTCCACTCCCAAAGTTGTGAAAAGCACTTTATGGACCATTTACATGGACTCTGCTGTTATCACCTACTTCATGTTGTCACTTCATGATGGGCAGAGATAGTTCTCTCACTCTGGTGACATATGCATTTAATGAAATGTCTACATCAGCGGTGTAACTACTGCAATTAGATCTAATTCTGGACTACAACATGGGCCAAACCACCATTATTTACACAGCTGAGACCTGCTAGAGAACAAAAGCAAACTAGAGGGGGAGAGGGATGTAAAGGCTACATACCTTGAGATTTAATTAAGTGGAAGAACAACACAAAATCTCTTTATTCTGAAGCAAGTAAAGAACATGTGCTTCCTTTTTAAATTAAACTAACAAATGGACAACAATGGCCAAATGTCAGCTTTCTCTGGTAAAGATAAGTGTAAGGTGCTAGCTTAATGCATCAGAGCTGAGCAGTTTATTGTTTTGTCTCTCATTTGCTCTTAATGGATATTTTAATGACACTGGCTGTTTACTCTGTCCCACCCTCTTTTATCATTACTGAGTGAGAGAGAGAAAGCTGAAAAGAGGGAAAATGGTGAAAATAAAAAGGGTGAAGAGGTGACGTGAAATGATTATTTTAGAGATTGGGAAAGAGTAAGAGAAAGACGTGAATATTGAAGAGAGGTTAATCGTGCGTCTTCAGGGATACTGTAAATCAGGGGTTCCCGACCACCGGTCATGACCTTTTACTGCTCTGTGCAGTGTTATCTACCTGGCCTCAAAGATGTTATCTGACAAGAATCGATCATGGAGCCACCCCCCAACCTATGTGCCAGCACAAGGAATGACGGCGTGTGTGCACATTCATTTCAGTATCCTCTCATGTTATTTTGCTGAGGATTCAAACTGAGTATATGTCCTATGGAGAAATGGAATGGATGAAACAGAAATCACTGTCCATCTGTTGATGATATCCATCACTCAGGCTATGGCAGATTAGTTCTGAATATGCACGCATTTCTCTGTGAGTGGTGAGTTTATTTAGGTCTTATCATGTAAAGGTAAACCTGTGTTTCAGTTTCACACCTCTCTCCTTCTGTCCATGTGCATGCTTCTTCTCTCTTGCTGGCCTGAATTATCCCTCTCTCTCTCTCTCTCTCTCTCTCTCTCTCTCTCTCTCTCTCTCTCTCTCTTTCTCTATGCTGTTAGTGGCTCTAACATGTTCATTATGACAGGTGTATCTGAATTTTTCAATGAGGGACAAAAACTTGGGAAATCTGTTGAGAGTAGGTTATTATGTTTTAAAATGTTAAAATTGCCTTGTCTGCAGTAGCGCCCTTTTGTGGCTTACAGGCCACCTGGCCCAAAAAGATTGTGCACCCCTGCTGGAAGCTGCTGCTCTTTGCACTTGTAGCCATTTGTAGAATGGATTGAGGTGGTTTCAGTATGAATGGTTTATTGTGAGATGTCTACTGTCAGTGGTACACATTGAAAGCTGGTTTATTTGACCAGAGCAGACCAGGTCTGCAATATTGAAGAATCCCTTCATTGGAAATGATTGTCTGCTAATTGGATTTTTCCAGACCCCACTATCTCCCACCAATTTAAAGCAATCTCCGGTATCAGTCTATGTGTCCATTTACTGGTCTCTCTCTCCCTCTGTCTGTTCCTCTCTTTAAATTTTGTGCTGTGTTGGAATGATGAGTGTTCATTTGTCTGGAGAGCCTCTCAATTCCTCACCGACTGTTTCTTTGATATTTAAAAGTCAAGTGATCTAATCATCTTTATATACTCAAACCATGCAGGATTCTCTCCAGCACCTGCTCCTCCTGGTTCTTCTCTCTCGGTCTCCCTCTGTCAGTATGTCTCTGTAGATTTCTTCCAGCTGTCATCCATGTTGGTTTGAGTCTTTAATGAGGGGTCTAAAGTTGAGTGCTGCATGTTCAAATCTCATACCTGCGGTTCACCATCTACAGCAGACTGAATTCATGCTGCTGTTAATAAGGGAATATAATGCATGTTAATGTATGCATACGTATGTGCAGAAATATCTGCTTGTAGCATACTGCACATGTGGAATGTGCTGAATCCCTGTTGAGTGTGTGTGTCTTCATGTATATAAAAAGCTACAAGCTATCATGGCATCAATGACTAGTATGGAGCCTTTTTATTCCCTTTAGAGGTATCAAAATCATCATCATAAAAAAACACACCCTGTGCCATTCCGCCCAACACTTCCTTTGCTTACTGGCTAAAAGACTTTGACTTTGATTACCCTGTAACAGTCTCTCCTCTGGGTGTGTTGTGAGACTTTTCATTTTAACAGATGCTTGTTTCTTCCAATCCTCAGCAGGGACACTAGACTTTGGAAAAATGCTACCTATCAACACTAATCCAGTTTGGTTTTCAGTATGAACTGAAATGAAAACATCAAAATGTATGAGCTAAATCTGTATTGAAGTAATAGAGACACTCACCATATGTTGAAATATGGTATCCGTAATGACTTTAGTAAATATTTTGCTCTTGTATTGATTTTTAGGGTTATAGTATGGGTAAACACCAAACATAAAATATCAGCTGTGGTAGGAGGAGGTATTAAAAGTTTTAACAGGTTTGTTTCTATGTCTATGAAAGGTCAAAGTCAAACTTCATCACTGGAATAGAAGTAAATAAAAGTTAAAAAGTAAATGTTATATTTGAGATCAGATTTCCTGTGCATTACTTATGCAGTTCATATTTCACTGCATATCAATAACAATTTGGTGGAAGTATGAAATCTGTCATTCTAGATAACATTTAATGTGATACAAAGGGATTGATAGTCTGAGTCATGATTGAGCACCACAATGTGTCTTTAATTTAGTGCAGACAAAACACTTATTTTCAGAAACAAAACCAACCCGATCAGTTGTCATGGTAGCTGTTGTATCTCAGAGAAGTTAATTCCATGATAACTGAAGAAATATGCCCATTTAGTAGTTGTTTTTTCTGTAAGTTGACTTCCAGCAAGTAGTTCAGCTGCATCAGTCTCATCCACATGTCACCAGTTTTGTAGCCCTTTTCCTGTTGCTATATTTCACAGATTAGCACAGTAACTATGTATGAAGACGGCATCCCTATTTTTAATCCTGCCTACCGATTTCTTTATTCTTTATTTGGATCCACATTAGCTTCCGCAATGTAATCGCTAGTCTTCCTGTGATCCACACAAAAACAACTGCAATAATCAGCAATTTAAAAGCACATTGATCAAGACCTATCTGAACTGCTGATCAAAGCAAAGATATGAGTGATAATTCATAAAAGTGAAACCAGGCTTGGAATGCAGTAGCCAAAGGGACATTGTTATTAATGAAGATGACAACATGAGCCCAGCCATCTTACAGAGGAAACCCATTATGGTCACTTGTATTTGTAATCTCATTCTTTGGGTTACTACCCAAAACTCTTGACCATTGGTGAGAGTATGGAACACGGACCCCCTTCATCACTATCTTCACCACAACAGTCCGGTACAGTGCCCAGTAAAATTATTAATATGGATTTGGTTGCCCTAGTTTGTCTGCTACAGAGATCTTTCTCATGACTTAAATATATACAGTATGTTTTTCTTCCCAGGGAGCTTAGAACTGTTCTCTTTTTCCACAGCACTTACCTCCTACATATTTATTTGTACACATCAGGGAGCTGCCCAGTCCAAACAGTCTTATTTCGCTGTCCTCAAAGCAGCAAAAAGAGCAAAATGCCTTGTTCATGTATTGTTCTGTGATTCCCCTCATGACTGTGACAGACTCTTCTCTGTTTCTCTGCGCCTTTGCATTGCAATAGGTCGCCATTGGAGAGAAAAGGAGCCATCTTTCATCCCATCTTATTTTTCAACAGCACATAACAAGGGGCAGTCTTATGAAAGGCTTTTTCAAAGGGCAAAAGTTCCCTTTATTGAAAACCGTTTGTTCTCTGAAATGTATTCACAAAGTCTGCCACAGTCTCTCCTGTGTGCTATGAGCCACGCATTCTAATAGATGGTCACTAAATGAGAGAATTAATAAATAACATCCTGCATGAAGAAGTTCTAATAAGTGTTGATCTGAGCCAGCAGACCTCGGGGAAAATAAACAATCTATTTATTAATTAAAATACATTCGGTCACACATCTGAAATAGGTTCCTTTTTGTAATTTTTTAAAGGAGATCATGCATGGCATAACAGCTTGGACTGCACCCAAGTGATCTGTCCACATATGCAATTTACTGTTGAGGATTTAATCATTCTCTATTCAGTACATAAATAGATGGACCTATCCATATATTCATGTAGGAACAGTAACAGTTGAAACTCAGACTGTGGGTCACATCTGAATAATAACAAGGCCAAGTCAAAGCTAGACTGCTACAGTAAATGTGTGTGTGTGTGTGTGTGTGTGTGTGTGTGTGTGTGTTTGTGTGTACATGCACACGTGCATGTGTGTGTGTTTCAGATGCCTGAGGCAGAAAGGATATGACTGAGTGTGTTATTGATCACAGACAGGTAATCACCAGCTCTGATCCTTAATTACACACACACGGTCTGTGCAACCGCTACTCTTAAGTGACAAGGTCACTGCAATGACAGCTGAAATGCCTGCAGAAGCTCCACCGTCAATACAGTACAATGTCAAGTACAGAGCAACTGTCAGAGGCCACATTTCCGCAGCTTTACTAAGTCAGGCTAAAGATAATTCACATTAATAACTGGAACAATCCCAGTAATAATCCACTGCACGATGTGGGAGTTTGGCCAATAAAAAACCCACTAACCCAGTATGTATAAATAACACTGGCATATCTGTGAACATAGCAAATAGCTCTTTAGCGAGTAATCACAGGCATGAAAATTAACTTGTGGTCTACTAACCTAGTTTTGCAGAGAGGGTTTCTTTTATTTATTCCTTTAAAAAGTGAAACATTACTGTATATTGGGATGATTTATCCTTTTGCATTATGAATATGCAGTATAAGTTATATATCAGTTTCAATTTCACAGATGATTTGTGAGAATTCAAAAACTAAATGATTAATCAGATTAACACAGTGGAGTTGTTAGCATATCCAGGGTTCTTCAGTTAGTAAAAGTTGTGGAGACCTGTGTTAGGCAATGTTAATATCAAAAACACTTTAATTTCAAAGAATGTTAAAAGAATGTTTCTTTGCCATTAGTGTGGGAATGTGAGGATGTGGTTGAAGTTAAAAAGACTTTCCGGTGTTGACATATGAAAGCATCTGACATGTTTGTTACTCCTTTACCAAGCAATTAAAAATACAGTATGTTGTATAACAAAAAGTCATGACAAGGCCAAACTGCCCGGTGTGAAAAGTGAAATGTTGCAGCAGATGTCTGCTGCTATCCAGGCAGGTAAATCTAGACAAGCTGCACACTGTGATTGCACATTTGGGTACAGGTAACAGTGGAATCACAGTTAATTAAAAAGTATGATCAAGACAAGGTTAAAGAGGTAATGAGGTTTTTGTTGGAGGCCCAGGGGTGTGACCTGTTTTTTTTTATAATGCAGTTCTTCTCATACACTCCCCCATTTATGTACAGTACATCCCATGCACATGGAAAGTACCTCAGCACCATCAATAACAGTCTTATAGGCAGGCAAGCTTTCTTAGAATACATGAAGTGATTCTCAGTTACAATCAAGGAGGGGTCATGCTCAGTTGGGGGAGCTAGGATATTCCTTCAATAGTACCTGGTGTAAGGCTATTAATCCAATCTCATTTGCCTTTGACCCTCCAAACATAATTTTATTATTATCATATTTCTGTGTGTGTGTGTGTGTGTGTGTGTGTGTGTGTGTGTGTGTGTGTGTGTGTGTTCTCATCTGCCATCATGAGTCTCACATTTTAAACTTGTGATCTGAATGTCCCGTTGTGAGAGCCAAACAAAAATCAGTTCATAAACCCAGACAGGCCTAAAGGAAGCCAGTTAATTTGTGTGGGAGCTTGTTTATGTCTCCATCTTGTGTTAGCATGAGTGTGTATTTTCATTACTATGACTCTGTACTAGACACTGAATCCTTCCCTGCTGTTCATGGATCCTTAACTGCTCTTCAGTTTAAAAAAAGAGGAATGCACTGCTTTCAGACATCAAACTGAAACTTACTTTTGCAGAAAATCCATCTTAAACACAGAAATGAAAAACATGTGTATTGAATAATCTCTGATAAGTTCTATTTGAGTGTTTTCATGGAAGCCATCTGCCAAACCCTGCAGATTTTGAGTCTTTCTAATTTCAATTCAAATTCTATTAACACTAAGAGGAGCATCTGCCATGCAAAATTGCTCCTGCAAAATGGTCTCAAATAGCTGTGACATCGCATAAAAGCAACAAGTGTTGTCTGTAATTCCACTGACAATTCTTTGCGGCTTTGTTTTCCCTCTTTTGCAGATTTCACTCTGTTTCTCAGTGGCTTGGTTTAATAACTTTGCATTGTGATGATTGTGATTTCCCCCAACACACACTCTCTCTCTCTCTCTCTCTCTCTTTTTCTCTCTGCTTCTCTGTATGTGACAACATTGCAGCATGACAGTTTCTAGTTGTTCTGATGTCAGTGTTTTCCCTCAGCTTTCACTCTCAGCTTGTAAGAGCTTAACCAGCGGCTCCCTGTGAGCCCAAGCGTAATTACGACAGCAACAACATCAGCTCAGCTATTTTGTCTGACAACAAAACTGCTTTGCAGACAAAGACACACTGGCTTTATTCAATTGAGGTTTGGGTGTGTGTGTGTGTGTGTGTGTGTGTGTGTGTGTGTGTCCCATCTGCGTGCTCATGCAGTGCCATGCATGTATGTAAATACGTGTGATTTTTCACAGTGTATGTGGCAGTACATTCAACCACTCATTCATTTGAAGTATATGTTAATATGTGTGTGTCTATGTACAATGTATAATACAATATAATATAATATAATATAATAAGTACTTTACCAGCAGAGACTATGACATATACTGATTGACATACAATGATTCTAGGAGCAATAGTCATTGTGAAGAATATTATACTCTTAGTAACCATACTATGATAACAGCATACTATAAATATAGCAGCTCCACCTTTAGGTCAAGGAGGGGAATTTAGCTACACAATAAATAAGAGTAACAATACACAGGAGAAGAAAAACAAGATTGGGCTGATGAGATAAAAGTACCTATACGATCTGATGAAGTTGTAATGCTGAGGTCCACATAATTAGGATCCTGGTGTAGCACCCAGCAGCACTCAGATGGTACAAAAGTGATTAACAAACTCTTAATTGATTTATTCTAAATTTGTGTCATTACCAGAGTGATGTCGTCTGACCACACTCAGCATCACTGCTGGTCATGGTTGGATGTGGTCAGAAGTGTGTTTTATTGCATCTGAAACCACACCCAACAATGATGTCACAGGGTCCAGGAGTATACCTGTACTTCACTGCAGCAAGGTGAGAAGTTAACTACTGAATGTCCACAAAAACAAGATTTCCCAGAGGGTTAAGTTGCTCTCGTCAGGAAGCCAGTCTTAAAGCTTGCTCCCCCAATTCTTCTGTTTCTATGGTGATAGTTTCCAACAGTCTAGCGTCTTAACCTGAAACCAGAGGAAATAAAAAATATGCTGAAAATTTCTTTGCCTTCTCCACTGGTCTCACAGACTACAGCATAATTCAGCAACCAAAAAAGTGTCTGTCAGTATCAATGAAAGAAATCAGTTCCTCAAGACAGAAAAGACCAAGCTACTATTGATGTTGTAAAGGAGCAAAAAGACCCGCTGTGTGAAGTCAGATCTGAATCAGACTAGCCAAGGGAGGCTGCTCAGAAATCAACACAGAAACATTTCTTGTCCACAGACAGACATTTGCCATATTTAATATGACAACTAGAAGTGATTTCCAGTCGTATCTGTAAGTAAGAGTCATCACTACAGTTGCCTCTGAAAACCTACATCACAACTTAAGCCAGATAACAATAATTGAAGAGGATGTAATCCATATTTCTCAATGTAGCAGTTTCAATAGTTTATTCCCCTCATATTTTGCTTCTGTTTTGGGGGTGACAGCTGATAGGAGTGATTTACTGTAACTCCAGTATAACATAACAAGAATGATGGGATCTGATATACATATACGATATGATATATACGATACATGCATGATGGATATTACTACAGGGGCTACAACCACAGAGTTTTTAAATTAAAATTAAAATGTTATAGTAAAAGTGATGCTCACCTAACACCAGCTGTTTCTTTATTCATTTTGCCCATTTGTTGGTGGTTCAGTGGAGGTTGTGGTTACCCCTCATCGCATATTATGTGTGATTCAAAAGTGTCATAAAAAATGTAGAAGTGTGAGAATTCCTCAACTGCCATCTGATGTTATATATACATGTAAGTAACAGACCTTAATAGACCTGTGATTGACAGTTTAGTGGAGAGAAAAAGGGTTAGTACGCTGTGCCGGTGTCTGAGTGAATTAGACTCATCTATTAGTGATTGAACATATTTCACGAGTGTGGTCTGCTAAGAAAGGAAGGAAAGAAGAGAAGAATACATTTTTTAAAAAAGCACAGAGGACAAACAAGATAAAAAGAAAAAGACAGATGCAAAACACAAAAAAGTGAGCTGGGATGAAAAGGGGAAAAAAGATAAGGGAAGAAATACACATTTTCCCAGAAGGAACCCCTGAGTAAGAAGATTTCATTAGTAATTGATCCAAATGCGCTGAAGCGTGCATGATAAAATGCTCGGCAGATGACTACATTAGTTTGCATTGCAGACATTTTGGGTCTTCAGTGGTTCCAGACAGAGGAATTATTTAAAAGCTCTTCACTTCCAGACACTGGAGTTTGATTTTATCTTTCAACTTAAAAGACAAATTACTCACATAGTACAAACAGCTGAAAACCGATTTACATCAGGTTTGTCCTCACTGACAATCATAGGGCAGATCCCAGCTGGAGGCTCACTTGGGAGTGATGGCCAACAAAAAAATCATGGTAGAGTGAAGACTTTACTCAGACAGGTTCAGAATATATATCCTGTAGTACCTTACTTACCTTACTTACTACTTCTTGCTTAGATGCCCTGCATAAGCAAAAGGAAACCTTCACCTTCAAGTGTTTTGACTTATTTTGGCTGATTAGATAACTTAGAACTGCATGGGTGTGTTCAGACAGTTCTTGTTTGACATTTCTCCCACACAAGTATTGTTGCACTTTTTATGCCAGGATGACCTTTGTCCTCCTTACCTTATTATCCAAAACCATTAGTAAAATCCACCATTATATGTGTTGATCTATTGCACTTCACATTCTTTCAGGATTTCAAAGTCTGGTGCTGGTAAGAGCAGGGGGTCTTAAAACTCAGGACCGCATGCAGAGCAGGTTGAATTAAAGGAGCTTTACCAGACACTACAGTCAAAAACAGGCCTACAGTAAGCAACGAGAAGTCAGTCTGAGCAAGAGCACAAATGTGAAAGGCAGAGGCAGGAAGGCAGGTCAGAGACTGGCAGCGGGTCTAAACGCAGGTGGCAGATTACAGGCAGGTTAACAAGAGCAGGGAGCATACAGACAGGAAGGGCTGAGGACGCAAAGTAACACTGACAAACTAGCAAATCGGATTGGGAGAGTGGCTGGTGTGTATAGACTGGTGGACAGGTGTGGCCTGATGTGGGAATGATGGACAGATGTGCAGGAAAGAGCAGGGTCAGGTTACTGGCAAGGGAGGGCAACTGGTGTAGGAGATGGGGGATGACAGGATCCATCAAGGATCAAGGAATAAAACAGGCTTTTCTCAATGTGAGTTTTTGTCTGTACTTGTGTGTGTTTTCATTAAGTGATGAAACATCATCAGTTGTGGCCCAAGTACCGTCCCTCCACCCATTTCATCTGGAGTGCTTTGGGAGCCAACATGTGTGAGTTTGGGATGGACAAGAATCCCAGGATACATTTTGCTTCAACCATCAGCTACGAGAGTGGACAGCCAAACCCATAGAGCAGATTTTGAATATGTGGTAGATTTACCACTTCTGCTCAGAGATGCAAAGACACACTGAAGAGGAAAGGCCAACTGGAACAGAGGCAGCAAATAATTTAAATTTAAATAATTTAAATTTAAATTTACATATACAATACCGTAAGGATACAAGGTGAGGAGTTGTGTTCAAGTATAGTCACCTTACATTGCTTGCAATTGCAAAAGTTCAGCCTTGGAAGAATGCAAGTTCCAACCCTATATACTAGATTTGTTTTATTCAGACCTTACAGTCGAACTTATTTGTGGGTTGTGTCTGATTTTATTGTCATGACCTATCTTGGGGCTGGTTAAACACAAAGTTCCACATGTGGAAGTAAATAAGGCAGTGGAAGATAGCTTGTACGTCCTCTGGAACCACTCAGCTTGAGCAAAATTGGATCTAGTTAACCAGACTTAATTTTTGGAATCAAATAATTATTTTCTTGGCAAGTTCCATCTTAGGTGGAGTTACACTCAGGTCTGGTTGGGTCAGTGTCAGTCTTTTTAATGGGTCTATCTCAGTTCAGGTAAGACAGTAGTGGGTTGTCAGGTCAGAGACCACTTCTTGGACCTGGGAAACCTTTAGTAAAGGCTTTACTTCCTGTTAGGTAAACCTAGCCTGTAGTAGAAACCTGTGTTTGTACCTGTCCAGCTTCTGTCACTGTGTTAAATAATGAAGAAAATGCAGAAAATGAAAATGTGTTCTTAACAAACTTTCACCGGCTGGATGAACGGCGAGACAAAAGGTCTGCTTCAGGGTCTCGGGCACCAGATTTTATAAAAGCCAACTAGAATTAAAATAAGCTGTTTGAAAATTCAACATGTAGCTCCATAAAAAGATTTGGAGTTGTCAGCAGCTCTCAGTGTGAAGAGAACAACCTGGTAATGAACTGTCAATTAGCCCAGCTAACAAAGCTAACAAGATGAGACATAGAGACAAAGACATTGTGCATGTGCATGTGTCAGCAAGGGACAGGGATTGTGTGTGCTTGATGTTTTGTCTTCATGTGTGTAGGTTTATGTGTCTTTTGAATGTTAGTGGACAGGTGCGTTTGTGGGTCCCTCTGTGTGTTGATGGGCTGAGAAGCTAACAAGCAGAGACAGGGTAAGCATGAGTTGACTTGATTTGAAAGAGATATATAGTGTGTGTGTGTGTGTGTGTGTGTGTGTGTGTGTGTGTGTGTGCGCGCGTCCGTGTGCAGAGAAAGAAAAAGAAATGAGACTTGGCTAATGAATCTAACAAGACACGACCTCTGTGTGTTTGAGCATGAGAAGAAAGAGAGAGATTATGTGGCTCTACAATACAGTACATGTTGTAAATTGTGACTGGATTTATGCAGAGAATGTGTGTGTGTGTGTGTGTGTGTGTGTGTATGTATGTATGTTTCTGTTAAACAGTTAAGACATCAGGTTGCAGAGCCCTCTAATCGCTAGTGTCACCTTAAATTTCTATACATCTCACCTCTGTTCATGTCTCAATCTAATGTTTATCTGTTTTCTGTCTTACTCAGTCCTTGTCTTTTTCTCTCTCTGAAAGGGAAATTGTTGACATTGTCAGTGTGGATCTGAAAGCTTTAGTTCCAATATGAGATGAGGAAACAGAGAGTAAGGCAAGACAGATGTTAACTGGGGGTGGCACAGTGATGCAGTGGTTAGCAATGTCACCTCACAGCAAAAAGGCAAGTGTTTGCCTGGGACTTTGCATTTTCTCCCTGTGCCTGCATGGATTTTCTTTGGGTCCAGTCCAAAGACATGCAGGTTAGGTTAATTGGTGACTCTAAATTGCCCGTAGGTGTGAATGTAAGCTTGAATGATTGTTTGTCATCCTTGCTATAGACTGCCAATCTGTCCAGTGTGTGCCCTGCCTCTAACCCTTTGTCAACCGAGACTGGTTCCAAGTCATATTCAAATTCACAAAGACAGTATTTGCCTTTAAGTTTCAAGTTTGTAAATTGCTAAATTAAATTGACATGGTACACACCATTTTCAATATATATATATATATATATATATATATATTTAAATCCAGTTTGCGTTAGTTTCTCCTCACATTGATGAGAGTATGGGAAAAAACCTGAATACTTATATGTGAAATCTAAAAGCTGTAAACTGAGCATGAATTTGAGAGGCAGCATGATTGCCTGCACAGTCACAGCAGACAGCTGCAAGTTGGCACAGCCAAAGACTACTTTTCTCTAGACAATAAGTGAGGTGAATACACATCTGCTGGAGTTCAGCAAATCCACATGTATGCTGAGGCTGTATGACTCAACTTCATAGACGTGTGTTGACAAAAATGACAGGGACAACTTAAGCTACTGGTGTACAAGACTGTTAACCTTCAGTGAGACTCAAAGACATGTGTTTGAGATGATTTCTGAGTTTTTTTTTTTTTTTTTGGAAGGATGTGTGAGACAGCCTCACTTGGACTGACAGCTTTCCTGTTGAAATCTACATTTCTCTTTGAATAGCAGTGAAAATTTTGAAAAGAATTAAATAAATGTTATTATGACTGAGTAGCCTTGATGGACAAAACTATAAGAGAATGATACAGTTTGATAAATCTGAATCAGAATATCCTTAAATCTTTTTTTTTCCATCTTTCTTAGTCTATTTCTCCATGTTTCCTGCTCTCTCCTTTACCTTTCACCTTTTGCCTCTTCTAAAATGTACCTTACCTTTTTTAGCTTCTATTTTTTTGTCTCCCTTATATACCTCATCTTTTCACATTCCCCATTCATCTCTCATTTGTGTGCGCGTGTGTGTCTGTATGTGTGCCGGAAAACCTGTCTGAGGTGCTATTGAGGTTAATGAGGGGAGACCATATCAGGCTCCAGATCCCTTTAATAAACCTCGTCGGCTTCATCCGTCTGGTGCATGCCAATGAGTTGCCCAAATCTATTGCTGTGCCTGTGTCTGTGGAGAAAGAAAATAAAGTCTGTGTGAGGGAAAATGAGGCTTGGGTCTTAAAAAGAACTATGAATGACTTGAAAAATGCCCTTTGATGAGTTTGAGAGTTTGCAGACGAGCAGGTCAGTTTGTTATCAGGGACAGACAACGAAGCAGACAGCTCACAGTCAGGGACGGAATTTATTCAAATGGAGCTGAGCATTTTGGGAGGAGATGAGGTTAGAATGGATTGAATTAGATAAAACTTCAATAATCTCTACAGGGAAATTGGGAAGTTGATAAGAACATTTAAGATAGTACAAGTTGTTACCATAAACTGACATTGTTAAAAAAAAAATGCAACAAATGCAGTACATTAATCACCTCCATTCAATCTTGTGGTTGGTGTGGTAGAAAAGGCTGTATAATTATAGGGTGCACTGTTCCAAAAATACAGAAAATACAGGATAAAGTTCACAGTGACAAAGGGCAACTCCTTGATTTTACCCCTGAAGATCAGTTTATTCATCATTAGAAGTATTACTCAGAGTGTTGGATCAAACATTTTATAGCTCTAGAGGTAGTTTAATCTTCACCTAGACTTGAGACATCAAAAAAGTCTGTATTATGTACTGGTGGACTGGAGTCTGAAAGATGTGGGCATTTTCCCAGCAGGAAGGGTCTTATAAATATGCTATTGAGTTATAGTACAGGATATATATATATATATATATATATAAAACATAAATTATCTGATGTTGAGCCTGTGCTTTGCAGCCTTGTGATATCTGGTGAACAGATAGCTTCAATAACTTGACCCTCCTGAGGAGGAATAGTCTTGTGTGTGTGCTGTCCTCCCATGTTCCATATTTCAGTCTGCTCGCCCCCGACACAGACAGGAATTTCCCCTTTTTAAGATGCAGATGGTCCTTCATCAGGCTACCGCACTCCTCCTCACTGTCCTCAGTGACACCTCTCACCACAGAGGTGTAATAAGAGAAGTTCTTTAGGTGATAGGATCCAGAGCTGAGTCTGAAATCTGATGTATGGAGTGAAAAAGAAAAGGTGACAGTGCTGTGTGCAGAGCTCTACACACAACAAAGTGTTCAGAATGTAAACCTATGAAACTCTCTCACTTTCTCCCAACCATCACTGGCAGTCTGTGCAAGATACCCATTTAAAAGCAATGTTAGCTGACAGCAGTGAATGAGTATCATCTGTGTGTGAGAGAAAGTATGTGTGAGTGTATGTTTTTATTTGCATTCAGATTATGAGCTGCGTTAGAAAAAAGAACATCCTTCATGGGCAGAAAGAGAAAGAGATGTGGTGGTTTTAACAGTCAGTTAGTGTGGGTTATAATACTGCATAACTAAAATGCACACAAATGCACACACACACACACACACACACACACACACACACACAGAGGAAAGAATAACATACAGCTCTGTTCATACTGTAGCCAAGGGAGAAACTGCTCTTTTTTCCCTGATACCTGACTGTCTCTTATAATGTCACTCTATATACCTAACATCTGAACACACACACACACATACATACTCAATGCAAGTTCCCCAATGAAATGTCTCCCTTCTTGTAGTTGAAGAATAACTTTAGAGTAGCTCATATTTCTTTCTAGCTTGTATTCATATGAGTATAGATCTCTGCAGAGTCATAAATCTAAATATAAGACTGCAGAAAGAAAGAGAGAGAGAATAATACAAATAAGGAGGAACTGTGTGTGTGTGTGATTTTTGTTCTGAGTCTCTAAATGGGGGTGGGGTAGGGGACTATCTCCATTTAGATTGCTTTCAGAGAGGACACACACACACACACACACACACACACACACACACACACACACACACACACACACACACGTTGCACCATTGTGGATACACACCTGTGTACATGCACAACCAGACACATCAACATACACACAGAAATGTGAACAAAACAAAGAAGTGTTGTGTTTTCATCTTATGTCTTTACACAATATCTACAGCATTTTTACGTTCAGCTGATGGTTCTCAAATCATTACATGGGATTCAGTAAAAGAAAAGACTGACAGAAAATTAGATATACAGTATTTTAAATTTTCATTGTTTAGAAATAAAATACATTCTGATTGTGGATGTCTTTTTTTTTTTTTTTTTTTACTGATGAGAGGTAAATATTGCATAAATTGGCACAGACAGAGGATCTATCATTGGCAGCGAATTCAGTGAGAATTTGGTCCAGTGTTTTCGTATCATTGTTCTTGGGCCTTTTGGTCTTTTGCATTCGATGGAGATGGGGGCTTGCATGTCTGACTGAGCAGCTCACTGAACTGCCTGCATATGTTTTCTTTGGATTACAAAGTTTTTAAAAAATGTTACCACACAGGCAAACTGTAAGCTGATTTAAGCATGGAGAGCAAAACAGTTGCCAAGAAGTGAGTGGGAAAAGTTGTTATTAACTGCATTTCAGGGTCAACATGATGCGATTGGAAAAGAATTCACTACAGAGACAGGAATTTGTTTCTGATAGAAATATACCAAATGTACGACATATACTGCAGTAAAGGTCCGACACACACACATGCAAAAAATGCATAACCTACTTCTACATATTTGTGTGACTTAAAGGATTGGTGAAGTACCCTACTAATTTTGTTTACATATTGTCTTCTTCTATAGTCTTCTGATATGTATTTCAGTTCAGTCCTTACCCTGTATATCTTGACATATGAGCTGGCTCGGTTAATGTATATTTTTGGCAGGATTTAGAAATTTCCTTAGTTTTGAGTGGACCTTGAACTTCTCAGGTCGGTTTTCTGTGTATTGGGTAGCCAGGTGTCAGTTTGTCATTATCAGCCAATCAGTGTCAAGTTGGGACGAATATTGTACCCTATCAGATTCTCAAAAGGGTGGGACTCAACTCAGAGCGAAAAACAAACGAAACGTCAGAGACAGGTGAAAATGGAGAGATGTTAGCCGCTCTTTGTAGGTTCAGTTAGCTCTGTTAAAATACTTTTTTTTTTTCATCCAAATTAAGACCCGGTGATTCTGAAACAGTGTGTACCACGCTAAAAGGGGAGAGTGAGCTGTGTGAGCTGTGTGGAGCGAGTTTAAGTCAGTGGTGTTGCTAAATTATCACAAACACCATAGCCACGTGTGGACTCTTTTTAGCTAACCAGCTGTCACCCTCACTGGACGGGGGATAACAAACTGAGTGCATACCTGTGGGAAGCACATATTTTTTTCACCAAGCTTCTGAGTGAGTATGGATCCTGAAAACTAATAATATCGACATTTACGGTTAACGGACAGGAAGTTAATTAGAGTCTGTACATTTTATTGATAGGGTGCTTCGGACGCTGCCATGCACGCTGTAGTAAAGGTGCTCAGGACTAGCCGCTGCCAGAGAAACCTGGTTTTTGCACATGGACCAAACCCCAGGACGGGTTCGCTTCATCACTCAGCTAACCGCTGGACAGAGGGTTTCAACTAAGTAACAGCTTTCTGCAGTTTCCAGGGAACAGTGAGTAATTTTATATATTTACCTTGAGGTTTTCAAATTAGCTCTAATAGCGCGCCAACACGTAGGCAAGTAACAATAGAAACTTAACCCCGGGTATTCATATTTTCATTTAAGTTAATTTGAGTTGTTAAACAAATATTTTTCTATTATTAGATTAAATCTTTGTCTTTTAACATTTATTCATGTTTTAAAAAATTGTAATTCATGTGTTGATGCTGTAAGTTATGGTAGGAAATATGGTTTGTGAATGTATACACATCATAAATTTAGATTTTTAGTAGCTCTCATCAATTAACCTCCCATGCAAAAGAGTGTATCAGGTAAACAGGTGTGTAACAAAATAATTGTGTGTCAAAAGTAGGATTGAGTGAGTGGACTACAATCAGTGTGAAACATTTACAGGGAGCTCTTTGCAGAAATGGAATATAACATACATAGTCTTAAGTGTTTTCAGTAATGTACAATCACCTAAAGCTAACAAAATCTAGCTGCGTTTTTGTTGGCTTAGAATGAGCCATTTATATCTTCATAGGGAGTGGCTCCTCTTCCACCATCATGTTGTGCCGCCATGTTTCTACACTAGCGAACAAACTTTAACGCATTTCGCTCTTTTACTTTGACCTCTGTAGCTTTTATACTGAAGATGAATAAAGAATACTGTACATGTCAGCTATTACCTGTAGTTTTACAGACGATCAACTAAATACAATATCTAGATATAGCTATATGTATAGACGAACCTCTGCACTTGACAGATGAGTCAGTGCGGTAGTTGACACCATTTTATCTACGTTGTCTCTGCTAGATGCCACTAAATCCTACACACTGGTCCTTTATGTAAGAAATCGTAGTAAAAGATCCCTGCTCAGGATAAGTGAATGTTTGGAGTCATGTATAGTTTAGTGAAAAAAGAAGCGTATAACTTGTTACTTAGGCTCACAAAACATGAAGTTCGACACACATATACAATGGTTCCTCTGCGTTTTTTTTCTGCTCCCCAAACGTCATCAAAACAAACACTGTCGGCCAGCAGCAGGGAGATGTCAACAGTCTGCTGCTCATTTTAGACCTGTGATTGTCATTCTTCACAGACGTGGAGCGGAGTCAGTCACAAACTGGATGCTCAGCCTGTCAGCCACAGCTCTTTCATATTGG
The DNA here is from genome assembly GCF_001640805.2 of Lates calcarifer. Lineage (NCBI taxonomy): Eukaryota > Metazoa > Chordata > Actinopteri > Centropomidae > Lates > Lates calcarifer. Next base: position 17,648,831 of record NC_066848.1, read on the forward strand.
CAGAGTTGCTAGAAACAAGGTGCTCATGTCTCAAACTGTTAGTGGCATGTCGGCACAAAAAGATGACAGTAGGACAGGAATATTCTGTGTTGATATTCAAAAATTGTAAAAGTTCCTGATATACTAGGCTTCAAAACCACTGAAGGTCACTGAACCACAAATGTACTGTGATGTGTTTATCAGACAAAATTTTGTAAACGTAAATGTGTTTAAGTCATAAAGATGTTAAGTGCAACAAATATGTTAATCCACTGAACAGAGACACACACACACACACACACACACACACACACAGAGTTTTGGCTGAATGTTGTGTTATGTTGAGAATAAGGTAATGCAAATTGGAGCTATTCTCCTGGGACATGTCCCGAAGTCTAGTAGTCAATACTCGTGTGTGCGCGCACACACTTTCTCGGGGCATATTTCATTTTCCTGCATCAAAACGTAATTTTAAACCTGTAACTAATTCCACATGTTGTCTCTGCATAGCATAGACTGACCTAACAAAATTTTTTCCGTTCATTACTGTCATTCCTCCGCAGTGAAGCTTTCTCCTATTCAGTGTTTCATTGAAATAATTTAATTGCATTGTCAGTTGTCAGAGCAGTAACAAAGTGTCCAGTGTAACATCATCTAGGTGAAAAATTAATTAACTCTCAGTTGTAGTACTTATAATATCAGAGGGCAGAGAGTTGTTCTATAGTTTTGAAGTATCTGAGAGCTGCAGAACAATTCAGCTGTGTTTTGAATGAAGCTTTGGTTAAGTTGCATTTGATTAAGAGAAGATTTAGTATAGACATAACAGTCAAGGCCATTCTTATGGATTATCATGATTTACAGACAATCATTGTCCCCAGAGGCTGATAGTTTTTGGTGCCATCACAAGGTTGATGATGAACACTGCCTTCTAATCATCAGCATGTTAACATAATGACTGTAAGCATGTTGGTATTGTGATGTTAGCATTTAGCTTGGTAGCGCCTGAAAATGGCCTCATAGAGCTGCTAATGGGGCTGTAGGCTCTTACGATATTCTTAATTCTTAAGATAGTCTGTGTTTTTTTGTAAACAAACACTTATATGTAATCTTTTCCACTGAAATTGTGTGCCTAACAAACAGATTAGTGCATTTCCTCCCTTATGAAATATTTGATAATTTTGAAAGCATTTAAACCTGCATTATTTGTATGCATGTTGCTAGCAGTCATCTTTGTCCTCACCCTTTTTGGTGCATTTCTGCATTTTTTGCAGAGGTACTAACAAACTCTGTTTCCACTCTTAAAAATATTGCTCTAAACACTCCATAGGGTACCTCTAAGGGCAAGGCCAGTACAATCCTCAATTTATTCAAGGCAAGTAACTATTCTCCGAATGCTCATTTTTAGTTGTTAATTATGTTTTTGTTTTTGTTTTTTTGTTGAATCCAACACCTTTCATTTCATTGGCCAAGCTTTGTGGCTGTGCAAACCTTGCTTGTGTGCATTTTATTTTTTATTGTCTCAGGGTTTAATCCGGTCAAACGTTCTACAAAGCAAAACAAATTCTGGTTGTATCTTTATGGATTCATGAAGTCATCTATCATAGCAGTCATGTCAAGGTCGAGTCTCAGTTCCTCATCTTTGTCACTTAAGTCTCTCTGGAGTCCGTGTTTCAAGTCTTCAGCTCTGCTCTTTTCACTTTGGGTGTTTCCAGTTGGCTCAATTCAGCCATCTGGAAAAAAACAACTATAGATGTCAGCGAGAGCAATAGTTTAGGGGTATTGAAATGTTGATTTAAGTAAAAATCATAATTTCTTTCCAGTTTAGTAGACGTAATCTATTGCTCAGCAAGAAGGAATACCCTGTTAACGGGTTTATTCATGGCAACGAAGGTATTTAGTTACAGGATCTCATCTCATTTATGTAAACAGCTCAACAGGACTTAAACCTTTTCTAAATTACACCCAGAGTTAGGAATTACACTGTCAGTGTTAACGTAGCTAATGGGACATCATGATAAGGAGAGATTAGACAGGGAAAAGAGGAGGAGAAAACAGGGAGTAAAGGAGGAGTGGAGAGGTGATGAGAGGAGGAAAAGATGAGTGAGTAGAGGAGTGGATGAGAGAGGAGACGTAATGATGCAAGTACCCAAGATAAGTGACTGCCATCTGAGGCTGGCAGGCCCCAAACACACATGCAGGCACACAAACACACCATACACTTCCCCTGCTGTGTAGAGCCCCTGTGCCACATGAAAAATGTCCGCTCTTTTCTCAGCTTGTTTACAACTGTGGCACTTTTCAATTAGCTGGACAAATGTGCATGCACACACACACACACACACACACACACACACACACACACAGATATTAACACGCTGACACAAAGTCAGGGTACACAATAATGCACACATTCACATACACAGATTGCAGGCCTATTTTTCAGTAGAGAAAGCTATCAGTTGAGAATACAAACAGAGGCTGAAGAACAAATGAGCTGTTATACACAAAGATACACATTCACTGGACACTCACATAGGGCAACTAAGTAAATGACTTAAGGCAAACCAATAGTTTAGAGTGTGTATCTGTTGGGGTTTCTTTTAAAGACTGTTCCCTCCTGCCACTTCTCAATCAAACACATTCATAGACACAATTGCATGAATTACCTCTACAGACACAATAATACAGATTCTCACCCTGTATTTAAACGCTCTGACGCACACACATGTCCAGGTCCTTTAGTTATTCTTTTGTAGATGGAATCTCTTGATATCTGGGTGACAAAATTCCCATCATTGAATTCCCCAAATCTCTGATTCATTCTCGTTCTCTTTTTGTTTCTGTCATTGGACAGAACACAGGCACACTTGCTCCACACAAAGCCACAGATGGACTACAGTGTTCATATACAACCCTGCCTCCTAGAAATTCTGATTGCAGCTTGGATTTGTTTTGTGCTCTTTTAATTGTGCCGTCTATAGTAATTCAGTGAGTCTCACAAAAAGGAAACTGTATGCACAGTTATAGTACGAGGAGGACAAGAGATATACAATAAGCACAAACATATTAACACAACATAGCAACTGCAAGTATAACTGTCCTATCCATTTGTACTCCCCTTCCTCTCTTCCATTCATCTCTTCTTTTTTCAGCTGTCATCCCTCTCCCCTTCCATTTCCTCTCTCCATCCTCCTCTTCCTTTCTCATTTGTTAGTGCAGCTGTGTTGGAGTTGCATCATCTTGGCTGGCTGGCAGTTTTAAATGTATAATGACTTAATTTTAAAATTGCATATTTTAAGACCTATTTGTTAAGAAGTAGACATATATTAACATATTTTAGTAAGATTAAAGATTTAAATTAAATTTAAAAGAAATGCATCAGGTGCAGTGGCTAGTTAACTGTAGTTATTAATTGGTTTTGAGATCATTTTTATGACTAGTATTATTACTAGTAGTGCTACTACTATTATTTGACCTGCTCTTTCTTAATTTCTCATGTTGGAGACACTGCCCTGAACTCGTCAGTATGTCTGTGGGAGGAGGCATCTTTGCCATAACACTCATGAGATTCCTACATGAATACATGGATGCACTAGCAGTGAATGCATACAGTAATAGACCGTCAGAGAGCAAGTAAGAGAGAAAGGAAGAGGGTAGGAGGGTTAATCATCAAGAGAAATGCTGTTCTTGTCCTTCAAACATGAATTATACAAGAGCTACTCTTGGATACATTCATGTCAAACTGTAAAAGATTAAATTCACTGAGGCTGTTTTGATGATAAGGTAATTTATTAAGATATGTTAGTCAGGGATAGTCAAAGCACATACAGACACTGTCCTTACTACCAAATCTTGGCACTGACCACAGGCATTATAACCATTTAACAGCCAAATCCAAATTGTGGGAGCATGATGCCAAATGTGAAAACACCAGCTTTGTTTACACTTTTCTTCTTTGGGATGATGGAATATTTGATGCATACAGAAAGCCTTAAATTAACATTCTTGTGCATCACTGTGTTCAAATGTCATCTCTCTGCTTTAATTAGTTTCACATTCACTTTTTGATCAGAAAGTCAAATTCCACACAATGGTGTGCGAAGAACCAGTTTCACATGAGTCAGACCACTGCTGATCCTGACTATGGCATTTCTGAAAAGTAATCACATTTGGTTAAGAATAATAGGAAGGTGATAATAACTATCAAAAAATATTGCTGGGTGTGTTGAGTTGACTGGGACTGGGGGTGCTCAGTGTTGTGGAAATTCTCAGTAATCACATAGGCCATCACTTTTTACAGAACTCACTCTGCAGAGTGAGTTCAGAATGTAATCTGAGACAAAAGTTATGTGACAAGAAAAAAAAACTGCCACACAGTGTGCATAAACAGTATATGTCATTATGTTCCCATGAGCCTGCTATATGTAAAAATCTGCTCACAGGTGTGAGAGTCAAAATCATTTCCACTGCCATTGAAACTGAAGCCTGAATCATTTTCCTTTTTTCAGATCATCACATTCAGCCACTCCTGTTGTCACTCACAATGTGTAAAAAGGTAAAAGTTAGTCATTTTGGGCCATTATTGTCTAAAATAAGGCTATCATTTTCCATGGCTGTCTCTGAAATCATGCTTTTTTTAAATACATAGTGAACTTTGCTCTCAGAGATCCTTTCAGTGGAAAGAAAAAAGGAAAAAGCCTGTCTGCCAGGAGATGCATCTCTTTCTATCTTCCGCTAGCAAAGACACACATCTATAAAAACGTACTACACCTATCAATATTTATCCTATAACTATATTCTCAGAAGTATTTGACACTGCGGCCAGAAACACATTTTTAGTGGGTGGGGTGAAGCAAACCAACATCTTGAATTCTACACGTATAGTATCTCTTACAGAGACACAGGCCTTAAAATTAAAATTAGAGCTGGTCAATTAGGGATTTTAAGGCTTTGTAATTCTGTGTGTCTTTCAGCTAAAAAGAGCATGCTAGATTTCTTTCTCAGAAAATTGTGCTTTTTCTCAGTAGTTGTTTCATTTCAATATGAGATGTCCAAGTCATTAGGTATTTTTTATAAGCTCCTTTGTACCCCACTGTGCTTGGTCTTGAATGCAATAAAAAAAAGTATGAATTCAAATATGAGGATGAAGAAAAACATGAATGATGACGCTATTGTCAAGTACTCTACATAACTATTGTATTCTCATCTCTCCTTTCAATTACATTTCACTCCCTTAAAACTGTATGTACTCCCTTAAAACTGGTTACCCAGCTTCTCTGGATTTTGGCTAGACGGGAAAGCACATCTACATAGAGCATATGACTGGTATCGTGTGTGTGTGTGTGTGTGTGTGTGTGTGTGTGTGTGTGTGTGTGTGAGTAATGCGTAATGCGTAATGCCTTTGCTCTCACCTCCCACCCACTCATCATATTTGTATGATGAAGTCAAGCCCTGCTCTGATATGGTGACCTACATTCTTCATCCTTTGAGAGAATTGAATTTTTCATTGGTAATTCTTATGAAAGAGAAATAAAACACACAATGATTAGAACTTTATGAATATAAGAAAAATATATAGAGAAAGACAAACTTGCTGATTCATTTCCAACCATGCCAGATGTATCAACACAGAGAGTGAGGTGTGTGTGTGTGTGTGTGTGTGTGTGTGTATGTGTATGTGTGTGTGTTTGTGTTTGTTTGTATGAGGATTCCCAATGTGTTGTATCCCTTGAATGTACCTTGTGGAAGTCATATTTCTATGCTAATGTCAAGAATTTCTCTCGCTCTCACTGTGACCTACATACCCAGCTTACAGAGAATACAGAGCAGAGATGGAGTCAGGTGGGTTAAGTGTGTGTCAGCTGACATGACTTTATTTCTCCTATGCTGACAAAGTCACAAGCGTTGGCTCCAAGACTACAGTAAAACAGCACCATCTCTGGGATAAATAGGATTTCGAATGTGAGGATTACAGAATGCAAACTGTCTTCTTTTAAATTTTTATTTAGTTATGGGGAAGAGAGATTGACAGAACCAGCTTTTTCTTGTTCTTGCATCAAACCATCCTTATTTATTTGCTTACTTTAGTATGAACAAGTTTGTTTTTATGGTAGGAATTGTTCATTCTGTCATCCAATTAAACCAATTAAAATTTAATCAGTTACCTTGCTATTAAGACAAAAGGCCAAAAGAGCTACTAAATACTAACAAATGCCACAAATTAGTAAGTCATGCCCTTTGAAAATAATATCCTAGTGAAGTGAGGCATGTTGTATTTCTATAGCAATGGGCCCACACTGACTACTGCTGTAATGGCAGAAGCTACAAAGGCTTAGTTTTCTAAGTGAATAAGATCATCATCTAAATACGTAATACTTAATCTGGGAGCTTCAAAGTAAAGCACAGTCGTCGTGGTTTCGCACTGGAAAAGAGAAAAGATAAACATGTTTGTCTTTTATTTTACAGGAGCAAATACTTATATGCGGTTGCAGTAAAAGGGGAGTGGGCATTATATTACTCAACACACTTGGATTTCTTGACCCTTTACTTTTGTTGTTGATTGTTTTAAAGTAGCCCATTAAACCGACTGAATTGCTTTTTCTGTCTTCATGTTGTCATCCAGTTGGACATCATGTCCATGTTAGGTTGGTTATTTAATCTCAACCAGTCAGCAGCGACTGACATATCCATCCTGTTGATGTGTTTTCAGTTGACATACAAACTGCAGTAGCTGTTGATGGTAGCAGTTAAATTAACATTTGTCGTATTGATCAAAGAACTATTGTAAGTTTACTCATAACCTGTTCATCTGCTGCTTGTCTCACTCATGCTTGTTATCATTGTTGTGAATGGCTCTGCTGCACAAAGATGACATCAGAGTTCCTAATCCCACTTATAACACTTCTGGCTCTGCAGTCCAGCCTAGGATACAGCCATCAGTCAGCACACCACCAGATATTTTTAAATCTCCACGAGTTCCTAACCTTATACATTATATAACTCTTTTCCCACATGCAAACCAGGCCATGTTAGCACCTAAGCCTCTGTTAATTGCCTGGAAAACCCTTGGCTTACCATAACTTGTGATGAACTATGATACAGCACCTCTGGAACAAAGTGGTTTGTGTAGCTTTTATGGGCAGAATGAGGTACACGGAGAGTAGCTCTTCCATATTTAAAACTGATTCATTCCCACTTGTGTAAAGGATTAAGATAAAAAAGGGCAGGAGGGTGGCAGAGTAAAAGAGGCACACCACCAAAATTAGTAATATTATTCAGAGTAGAGACAGATATGATGACACCAGTTCCAGGGCTTAAAGTACTGCTGGTTTTCCATCCTACAAGCTTCTGGGAGATAATTGCATTCACTATGTATTCCAGATGTAAAGCAGTGCCTGAGTTGAAAGCTAAAATGACTGAAATACAGTACCATAAAACAGTAGAAAAATCTATAGTAGTGCAAAAATGATCAATTTCCATAATTAAACTGAAATAAAGTCATTTATCATGCAAAAGAGCAAAACATTGATTTGTTCTAGCTCCTCAAAATTGAAGATTTGCTATTTTTCTCTCTTCTATCATTCTTTTAAATTCAACATTTTTGCTATAGGCATTTTTCTGACATTATGTAACTCGTAATAAAAAAAAAATCAACAGTGTAATTGAGAAGGAAAATGATTAACCAGCCCTAATCCACTGGACATGGTGAAAAGTTAAAATTGTCTCACCATTCATCAGTTCTGACAATCTACGAATGAGCAGATGTTTGAGAAATCGACTCTTGTTACAGGCAGCATAACAGAAAATATTTTCAAGCTCAGCCAGACAAGTGGAGTACACAGTGACAGTTGCTGCAGTTTGATGTAAATTAACTCATCATCCTTATATTACAAACCACTAATCAATCAAAAACATACATGACCTTGTCTTGCATGTCTTGTTATTGAGTATAAATATTGAGTCAGGACCTGATGGATTCACTATTCTATACTGTATCATGTTTTTGCAGAGGACCTGTGCATTTATCTGTTCAATAACACAAGGACAAGTCGGAAGATAATCACACTCAGATGAAACACAATATTCATGTAGTCCTTTTTGGGTAGTCACTTTGTGTTCGCTCAGTCCACTCTTGTACCTTTCATTACACAGCTCATGAAAGACTTTATATTAGAACAACAAAACAACCAATCTCATCCCCACACAGCAGTTTTTCTGGTTTCCAACTACTTGTATTAGAGATTCTGTACAATACAGATCAGACAGTGATCATGAGGATCTTACAGTACTGAAGTGCCTTCCATTTGCATAATAGTACTGGTGACTAGCAACATGATCTCTCATAAACCAAGAAAAACTTTGCGGCCTGCTTTGACTTTTGTGTCTCAACCTTTCTAGTACTACTCACAGAGTACACTCTATAGACACTGTTTTGTGTAAAATATTTGGCACCAACATTCATAACATGGTCAAAGTCACTGTGATTCCATTTTATTTTCCCTATTCAAGCTCCTGACCTGTATTTTCCATTTATGTACTGCACTGCTGCCTCATGATTGGCTGATTGGATAACATGAATAAGCAGGTGTACAGGAGTTCCTCATAAAGTGCTTGGCAAGTGTATGCTGGAGGTGATAAAAGTATTGGTATGGTGTGCTTTTAAATCTTTATTTGTCCAGGCAATTTGAGAGCTGCCCAATCACATGAGTCCCCACACATATAGCAAGGAAGAGCATGTTTTCTTAATAAAGAGCCTCTGTAGCTATTTGTAACTCTTTCCCCTTTACCTCTCTGTCTTCTCTTATTCCATATTAATTCTGATTTACTGTAGTTCACTTTCACAGTATTACAGTATTAAAACATTAAAGGAATACAATAAATAAAAGACAATAATCCAAAAGACTTTTGATATTTTGTTGATTAAAAAGCTTAAACAGCACCAAGAAAACAATAAATGCAGTGTAATGTTTGATATAAAATACACTTGAAATGATATAACTAATTACAAATGAAAGAATGAAATTGTTGATTACAATAATAATATGATTTCTGTTATGTTTCCCATCAAGTTGTAAAAGTTAAAGAATTTAAAGTTTTCCTTTCAGACTGCTGCTTAGTTTTCAGTACTTCTACGGGCAAATACTATGAACTGAGACACAGAGAGGAAGTCTGAAGAACTGTGCACAGTGGTGCACTTAAGATAAGAAACATGCAAAAGAGTCTGACAACATACTTTATCTACATTATGGTCCTCGGGCCATGATTCTTGATTCAAACCAGAAGTTATCCATGAAGGTTAGGTAGGTCACTTTCACTTCATTTCACCACATGTACTCAGATTAGATCCCCACGTGACAAGAATTACTTGTCCGTTTGAAGAAACATGGCTCCCATGGGGGACAGACTACATTTACTCAGTTTGGTTTCCCACATGACAAGAAAATGAGTGCATTTCAATAAAACTGGCTTCCAAGGTGGAAAATGGAGTTTATTCAGTTTGGATCCCCCCATGATGCAAGTATGAGAACATTTGAATGAGCCTCAGTCCCAGTGTGAAACTAAATTTGTTCAGTTTGGGTCTTGGACTGCAAAAGTTCAAGAATATGCCATATAAGGTAATATAAAATCTAATGTAATAGTCAAGTAGTTGCCATGTGATATTCACAGCTGAAATATTTGGTGACCTAGAATCACACATGTGCAGCGGTGCAGAAAAATCCTTCACTTGAAATTTAGGCACTTTATAGTTTGCAATTCCAGTAACTAGAAGTTGACAGTTTTTTAAATGCATTAATCAGAACCCAACTTATGAAGTGCTTAAGTCTACTGAGGCCTCAAGGTAAAAAATTAATGTGCTTAAAAATTCAATTTCATTTCATTCTTGACAGGAGTTTGACAAATTTCCTCTAAAATGGAACAGTTTAATATGTTGAGCTATTTACTTGATTATTTCAGTTACTGACAATTCCCACAGCTTGCTTTCCAGTTTCAATCCTTTAACAGTTTGTGAGACTAAAACATCTCTGAAACATTTTAGTATGTTTTTCTTTTATCAGAAAAGAGTTAAAGGATTCTGACAAGCTAAAAAATCAGTTAACTACCGAGAATGTTTGCCAACAACAAGCAACTGACAGTAAGAAATGTAAATCATTTTATGGTTTTCTGGAGAAAGTTGATTCTTGAAAGCTGATTTTTCTTTAGTTCAAATTATTGTGGGGAATTATCTCATTATTTACAGTTTCTAAATCAGGAGAACACACTTACCAACAGATAAATGGAAGACAGAAAAGTCTTCTGTATTGTGCATTTATATTCATATTTCTTATTGTAAGATTCATAATCATAAGAAACTTTTCTCTTTTATTATTCAACCTTTAATGTGTGTAACTCAGATGTTTATTTATATTATTTTGTTGACATGAATTCCAGACATTTTTCTACTCTTTTACTTTTCTACTGTGTGTGTACTTGCTGGTTCCTATGTTATGAACATGCAGTGTTTGAAACCTTTCTTGGCCCTATTTTTATATTCCCATGTTGATTGCACCAGGAGCTAATTGATTTGAATCACCTGTCATTATACTCAGATGTATCATTAAGAAGGCAAAGACTATATTAGAGTTGTAATCTGCACAGTGTGTAGGGGTGGTTTTGTGAAGTGTTGTCTCAACCACACCTCCCTCGATAAGGCTGAGGTCCTCTATGTGATTGCGGTTCATATTCAGCATTTTGATGATGATTTAGAAGAAGGACCATCACAGTGACATAATTCTGTTTGTGGTTCTGTAGGCATCTGTGAGATTCAAAAAGTGTTCCCACTATGTATATGTGAGTCAGGGAGAGACAGCAATATATATATAGAGAGAGGAGTGTGTGTGTGTGTGTGTGTGTGTGTGTGTGTGTTGGCCTTTCATTTAAACTTGTGTGTGGCTCTTGCTGGGCTGATAAGAATCACTCATTATGTGGTAAGTTAGTTCTCTGCTGAGCCTCGCCACGACCCCCTAGCCACATCACAGCAAACTGCTCATCTGTATTCATGGGTGGTTAAAAAACGGTGCACCTTTCCTCTGAAATACAGCAGGTGGAGAGAGGTGCATGAACACACACACACATCATACATCTCACAGCCTGGCTGAATTCAGAGATGGAAGAAAAGGATCTTGCCTGAATTCATCCCCTTTAATTCACATATTTATTTTTGACAGAAATTCTTTTGTAAAATGTATGTAATGTGAATAGACTTAGATTTAGAGTTGTCAGAATTTGGATTTTATTTTTGAGGAATTTTTGGCCAGTTACATTAATAATCATAGCATACAGCATCTCCGTTTTGGAATAAATAAATAAATAAATAAATAAAGGAAAGATAATTTCTTTTTCAGAATGAAAATAGAAACAAGCAAAGGTCTCATTCAGCCTGTCCCCACCAATGACACGGGTTTATAAAATGGTTCCTGCCTTGGGAGGCAGTGGGAGGGAGGGATGGCAACTTCAAAGAGGCACCTTGACACTACATGTTCAGGCAGAGCCAGAGTGTTATTATTTTACCAAAAATCCCAAATAGTGGCCAGAGCCTTTATTTACGTCAGTGGCTTACATTAAACGCAAGCCTTTGTTTCTAATTTCCCATTTCTAAGTGAATGCAAACTCAACACTCCCCCCATGTTCACCTGTTTTTGTCTTGATAAAGTCGTTATAATGTATTTTTCCACCGCACTAATTCGGTCAGTACAGCAAATGTCACGTAAGGTGTTCTACTTTGCCATTTTCCCCAAACAGCGTTACACAACAATGAATGAAACTCCTTCAGAATTTTCTTTGCAGTCATCCTCAGCCTTCTCTTTATGGATAGGCTGAATGAAATGATTTCGTGTATGTAGCAGTGTGGGGCTTGAGATTTATGAGCTGATGTATATGGTTACAAATTTTGGATTGTGACCAAAAAATGTCAAAATGTGTTTCCTCAGTTGCATCCGCTCACTTCACTTTCAGATAAGAGAGAATATAGTACATTCTAGACAAGCTTTAAGTTGAACCACTGGCAACAAATCATGTTAATTTGAGCCATCTGAAGTGGTCCAGGCACGTTCAATTTGAAGGAAAGCCCACTGGAGGGATTACACATCTAATCTGGCCTGGGAACACCTAAGGATCCCCATGGACGAGATGAAGGATGTGGCTGCTGAGAAAGACATCTGGGTAGCTCTGCTTTGGTTTTCAGACAGACCCAGATAAGAGACTAAAAATGGATGTATGGTTGTATAATGTAGTATATATGTACCTCAACAGAAAGATGATGCAGACTTTCATTACTGTATTCAGATGAAAGAAAGCACCTATTTTATTATAGAGTAGGCTTTGTTCTGTTGAAAAGATGGATATTTTTTATTAAAATTCAGAATCCCTTCAGCTGCATGCTGTGTCCTCTCAAAAATGACCTCTGCCTCCACCATGAGTCATGTATTCAAATAGTGTCTCAGTGTGGTTCACAAATGAAATAAGAGTGAAATCATATCTTATGACTCTTGTGGGTGGAAGAGTCTGCTGCTGCAGTTTTTTGGCAAAATGTATCAGTGGTTTAATTTGGTTCTGATTACGGGATCGTCCTTCAATCAGAAGCCCTGCTGAAGTGTTTTTGTGCGAGACACTTAACTCCTGCCAGAGCTGCTGACCTTCTTGTAGTGCAGGGCAAGCCAAAAATTTTAACTTCAGCGGATCAACGATCTAAAAAGATATAAAATATCTGTTGAAAATATGAGTGGATAAGTTAACAAATTTTCCCCTTAGCACTGCTTTTCCTGCATCGATATTGCAGTGTTTGCTTTATGTGCATTCACACAGCAGAGGTTGCCCCTCACAGTCCATTACCACCCCTGTGAGGGGGAAAACAAAAAAAAAGAATAATTGAATTTTAAAGAGCATCATAATTCAGTCTTGTTTTCTCCATGAGCACAAACGTGTTCTGTATGGGGTCGGTGTTTAGAATTGCTGATTTTGTCAGAATAGCAGTCTGTAGGGTACAGACTGTACTTGAAAGTGGGAACAAAACCTTGGCCTGACACAGAGGCAAAGTAATCAAAAAATCAAACATTAGGTGTTACTGGTGACAGAGGATGTGCTCTCTTCTGACTTCACATGCTAGTTATACACACCAAAAATTGAGTGTATGTAACTGGCACATTTTGTGTTAACCATTTAAAAGTGTTGTAGCTTATAGATTCATCAAATTAGCTTCAACAGCAGTGTAGGAAAAAGTTCACCAGGCTGAATTTTGAGTTTGTTATTCCTTTGTACAGCTGCACAGTATGTACAAAATCAATTCCTATATGAGCATCTGTGGTTAAGGTTTTGTTACATTTAGGCAAGTAAAATTACATTGTTTAAATATAGAAAGATCATGGTCAGGGTTAAATTAGTTTTACTATCAGTAAAAGGTGGAAACGGAACAGCAAAGTCCATCAAACCAACCACCCCCACCTCCCATGTAAGATGCTTTTCAGTCTTAAAACAATGCCACAGTATTTCAGAGACAACTATCATTATCTATGCATTATCTATACCACTTAAGGGTCGTAGGGCAGCTGAGGCCAATCCCAGTTGACACAGGGCACGAGGGCGAGAGGCGGGGTACACCCCGGACAGATTGCAACTATCATTATTTGCATGCCAACAAGAGGTCACTTGTTGAGAACATAAAAATAAGTCTTTTTAACTACCACATGATCAATGCTGTCATTTAATTTATGTCATACGTACTTTAGAGGGAGTGTAGCAGAGAATGGTAGAAGAAAATGAGAGTTAAAGAGAGAAGATTAAGAGAGATCAAGAAGAGCCTGAAATAATGAAGACTGAAGATGAGGAAAAAGAAAGAAATCTGTGGAAAATTAGAAAGTAAGGAGGCAGACAGAGCAGATAATCTTTAAGAGAGAAAGAAAGGAGGAGAGCAGTGAGAAGGGTGAGGAGAAGGAAAAGGAGATGCCTTCACATGAAAGACCATATGTGATCAGAGTAAAACTCTCAGAAACTGTCATTAGGAAACTGGAAGCCCACAAAACAGGAAAAAAACAGCCTTGTTAACCGGGAACTGAACTTTTCTCTCAGTTCTTGTCCTGAGTGGTAATATCGCACATTTCAAAAGACAGAGTTTTGAATTATCATGAGAAATTCATATGCAGCAGCAGAGCATCACTACTACTGTTGAACAAGTGAGGTTGGATTGATAAAAGCTCAGATGTTACTTTTATTATTCTTTCTATTGTGATTCATTTCCATAATCATTTTTGTACATACATTTAAGTAATGAGCTATTTAACAAACAATGAGCCAGTAAATGAAAGTCTTTTTTATGGATGTTTCCATGGCAATACCTGAGAAATTCATGAAACATAATCACCTAATATGTAATTAATTTGTCAGATCACCATTGATTTAAGCAATAAAACATAATAGCACTGTGGCCCCAGCACAGCAGTGAAAATATTCTATTTTATTACATACTATTATTTTATTTGTGTGTGTGTGTGTGTGTGTGTCTTATAACTGTGATACAAAGGCTTAATCAATATACGGATAGCAACTCAACAATTATTTTCATCACAGTCCGATAGCAGCACTGTTGCTGTAAATTTAGTGGTTGAGATTGTTGTATTATGTCTTAAATTTCCAGGCAACACATCCCTCAGTCTCTCACATCCACTTCATGACCATTTGTGGAACAAGTACAGGTGATCAATGCTGCTGGTCAGAGTAAAATCACCTTGTTGGTCCACCTTCAGCAAAATGCAATAAAAGCACCCTTTCACTGGGCACATGTGACAACTTCCTCCGTAGCAGTTCTAATGTATATCGGATATAATAAGTATGCAATATGCAGTTCTCACTTATCAGTCTGGACGGCAGACAGGGAGAAAAGTAGGTGTGTGTGTGGTAATGTTAAAGCTGACTTAGTCTGTGGTCTCAAGTTTTGAGTTCTATTTCTGACACAAATTTTCAATTGTGAATGTTGGACTTACTTTTAGAAAAGGAATCAAAACCCAACCTTATCTGGTGACTAAATTATGATGTCAGGAAGCATGTACCAGGTATTACACACAGTGCTTTGATTTTGGTTCAAACTCAAACACAACATATTTTAACACTAACAGTACCACAGAGTCATCTGTTCAGACTTCTTTCTATCTTGCAACAGCACAGTGCAAATGTCTGGAGAGGTCAGGCAATGAGACTGCAGCTTAATTAAAATGTGTTCTAATATATTCTATTATTTTCTTGCAAGTATGGCTGTTGTTGCTGATGAATGTGTTTCAGCTGCAAATTATTCTACAGAGGGAATTAAAAAGTAAAACCTGCAGGCATGTTTTGTGATTTAAATAGGTGATTTACCTTCCAACTAAAAAAAACACTTTTTCCTCCTTACTTTTCCTGTTGATGCCAGTGGAACAACTGAATAGAAAAAAAAAAACAACAACAAAAAAACTATCCACACAGTTTATGGCATAATGAAGCAGAGCTTCAGTTGTTTGATGTTTTTTGTCATTTTCAAAAACCTTGATCCGCTAGGTGTTAGCTGTTTTTGATGGGGGGAGCAGACCTTTCTGACAGCCTGTCTTAACATTATGTTAGACACAGATGGGAGAGACAAAGGACAAACAGCAGGGGAGGTTTTAAATAAAAAAGGAAAAAAAAGCAAACAGTGGATTTGATTTTCTGTCATCTGCTGTGTTAAACCTTTAACAACACTGAAATGTAACAGATTGTTGGGACATTTTCTCACTGTGGTCTTTGCTTCCATCCTATCCTAAACCTTCTGTCCATGTCATAGTATGTGTTTTTATGTCTTTTTCACACAAAGACTGGCTGATTGAAAATTCAACAGGCTAAGAATGCGGGCTTTTTTTAATACGCACTTAAGGTAACTGTTCAATCAGAGTTCAATTGGCAACACAATGGCAGCAACTGTTCTTAAAATCAGTGCAATGCTTTTGCTGTTAGATGAATTTAATCAAGACCTCAAATTTAATCTATGGAACTGTTTTTCAGCCCATCTTAGAAGAGCCCATAAAACATTGTGTACCTCATTCTGTCTAAACTGAATAAACTAATTTTCTTACTGGTATACATCCATATCATGTTAAATCACAGATGAACAATGACACACATTACTTCAAGTATGCCATCAATAACCAAATCTTATACCTGGATGCCCAAAACGATGTAATTATCCCCATAATAACTGTGTAAGTATATAAACACTGATTAACAACTGTGTTTGGAGTCATCATCTGTAACCATCATAATCGTCAGTAGTAGGGTTACGGTGACACTATGCTCCTGTTGGAGTTTAAATGCACAAGATGTAATTTTCTGCCACCAGTGGTCCCTCAATCCAAACGGTCCAATCCAAAAGATTTACAAAACAAAAGGATTCATTTAGTGTTAAACATACAGCCGGTTTGGCACCCACAACACCAATGGATGTGTTAAGGAGATATGACACTGTTGATTTGCCACCAAGTGAAATGGACTGTTAATTTGATAAAAATTATGGATTTCTCTATTAGTAGTTGTGTTCTTAAATTGTGACCTTTGTAATTATACAGCTAAACAAAATAAGTAACATAGGTCTTGTTGTTGTTAGACTTGGATGAGTTACATATTATACCTTTTAAAAACAAAAAAATCAACAGATAACAAGGATTACACAATACATGCAAATCTTCCAATACAGTAATGCAGTATGGGTGCAAATACCAAATAATGTGTTTAAGGGCCACTAAGAAAAAGATAAATTGCACAGGTTTAATACACTGCCTGGCCCCCCCACCCAAAAAAAAAAAAAAAAATCGCCACCTGGATTTAACTAAGCAAATAGGTAAGAGCCTCCGATTGGATAATTACTGCATGGGTGTTTATCTCTTAGCTGGCAAGAAGTTATTTAACCCCAAATGATGCAATGAGTAGCTTCTCATTTCTTAAACCATGTCGAAAGACACATTCTGTGGTTGTGGAAATGATGTTAGTCTGTTTGAGAAGGGTTAAATCATTGGCATGCATCAAGCAGAGAAAACATTTTCTGGTCTAGGTTCAGCAACACTATATGCCCAAAGAATGAGGTCAGCTGACTGCCTGAATATACTGAATGACCAGATTATTCCATCAATGGATTTTCTCTTCCCTGATGGCACGGGCATATTACAAGATGACAAATGCGTGCCATAATCAAAGCTAAAGGCTGTCCAACGAAATATTGTGTGTGTGACCCTTTTTTTTTTTTTTGTTGATGACAACTTTTTTTTTTGGCCAGGCAGTGTATATGTGAGTTCAAAGAAATGGGTTTCGGTCATCTTGACAAATGCAAGTAAAATATTCTCTTCATCTCTTCACGCATGTTTACTATACACTAGACACTATATCACAGACACGTCATTTTTGGATATTTCTGCAAGTGAAATAATTACTTTTTAATAATAGTTCTAACAGAAATATATTTCACAAGCTGAAAATACAGATGTCCTATTTGTAAGGGATGGTTTGAGCTGTCTGGATCTTTAGTCACTAGATGCACAAGTTTCTTTTCTCTGCCACCCGCTGACACCGACTTCTCCACATTTCATGCTAGGTATGTAGCTACAGTGAAAATGTCTGAGGTGGTTTGCTGGAAATAGCTAGACATTAATGAGACTCAAGCACACTATAAATGTATATCATTTAGGGTTTATTTTAGTTTATATACATATCAAGAATATCAGATATTGCCTAATGCAGTTCCAGTTAGAATGCGGCTTGCTAACCAATGCGTAAAACCTGTTCCAGTCTGAGTGGTGATTTTCAGCTACAGTGTTCTTCATTCATGGTTGTATGCTAATTGAGTATTTTACAGTATCTTAAAATGTTGGCCAGCCTGTCAGAATGGAGGACAAGAACAATCTGCCTTTACACAATCTGAAATGTATGTAAAATGAGTCAATGTGATCTTTTTAGTGAGAAATCAACCAGTATTTTAGGGTTTCTGTTTTTTATGCTGCCAGCAAATGAGCAAACATTGGCACTCACTTCACAGGTGAAGCTGTTCCACACACTTGCGCATACACATGGCTTGTCTGGCATGTGTGCAGAGGCATTTTACAAAGACTTGATTTTGTGATTTTGCAGGGTAATTTGACAGCAGCTGCTTGAGTCGTGACTTCTACTTAGACCGCAAATACACAACACCACCCAAACACCCGCTGACACACACTCAAACACTCACAGACACCCAAGCTCATATAAACACGCTGAAAGATTACATGGAGCCACACACTCACGTTGCATACAAACACACTTGTATGCATACATTCATCCACCGCCACACTCGAAGTATACAAAATATCCTGTCAATCATACAGTCAATCACAGACATACAGCCAAGTCCTGCAGGGGTACACACACAAGAACATACACAAACAAGCATATACACAGAGGTTAAGCGGTGCAAGGCTCCAGGGGTTAAGGTTCTGTTGATTGCACCTGCAATCAATGGGAACACCAACTTTGTTACCAAGGAAACAGAGATGGACAGGTTCTAAATGGGTTCACCAGTACTCTGTTGTCTTTAGACCTCAGACGATAGTTGTACACATGCTGTTCTTGGTTCAGAACATTGTTACATGCTGTTCCTTGGACACTTTTTTTTGTAAACATGATATAGCTTTATCATTTCATCTGAATGTTATGAGTGAACAAATATAGCTACATGAATACGCATTTAATCCCACAGCGATGAAGCCTATAGACACTTTTGATCCCATTTACTCATTTCAGCCTCACATCAAGACCATGACAAGATTTTCTACACTATCAACATCTTGCCAAAATTTGATGATATCACTGACAGATGCTAAATTCTGCACTAATCAATATTTTTATATTAACAGCTGGCCAGATTACTAATTTATAAGGTGGTAGTGATGAACTGTAACCCAACTCTGCAGTTTGACTGTCCTCTGTCAAATAAAGGTAAAAATGCCCAAGTTTCAAAGTGTACCCAGACTTTCGCTAATGACAAATGTGGTGTATTTTTCACTTGACCTGACTTTTAAGAAGGCAGTTGAAAAAATGCACGTATAAACCAGTAGTCTCACACAAAAGGTGAAAAGTCTCTCACACACAATAAGTCACAACCAACGCAAACACAGGTTAAGTCGGTCACACAGACGCAAATATACATGCACCGTTCTGTCTAAGCGGATACGTGCATACACACGTCACCCACACACATACACACACACACACACACACACACACACAGACAGACACTGGCACACAAAAACACAAAGGCAGTCAGTGACACACACACACAGGCAGGCGGTCTCATATACACATAGCGCACACGCAGAGAGGGAACAATCATGTCTACTTTGTTTTGCCTCCTCTTCCACTGAGGAGTGACATTTTGAGGGGCTCGGTGGGGTGGGGCTGAGGGCAGGAGGTTCAGCAATGAAAAACACAAGTCAGGATGGAGGGAGAGCAAAGCCAAAAGAAAAAAAAAAAGTCAGAATGTCAGAGAGAATGTGAGAGAGAGAGAGTCTGGAGAAAAAAACTGTGTTAAGTTAGCAAACAGGCAATGTGGCAGATAAATCCTGTGCTGCCATGCTGACTACAAGAGGCAGAGACAGCAAGACACCCAGAGACAAAGAAACAGCATGAGACAGAGAGAAAGAGAGGGGGAGGAATGTAGTGAGGGAAGCTAGGTAAAGTGGGTCATTTTAGCTTCAAAAAGTAAGAGTACAGCAAGAGAGGGAGATTGTAACTTAGGACATGGCAAACAGACAGCATTCAGCTGACTGTACTCTATGAATCAGGGCTGTTTCTTGGCATAAAGCTCTGCCCCCCCACCCCACTGAATATCTGATCTAATGTCAGCAGTCTGTCTGTAATGCAGTGTGTGCAATACAATGTATTTATTATTTTATTAGTATACAGTTTATTAATTAACAGTTAATTTACATGAACAAATCTTAATGAAAACTGTACACACAGAACGTGCCAATGGTCTTAAATGATGCACCTTGTAAATATGTTCAACATCACATTTTCAAGTCTACAGTAAGCATCAAAATAAAGGCACATTTCTGTGCTGCATCCTTTTTATTGTTTGAATGTGTGAATGCTGAATGTGTTCTTGGAATGAGGTCACATATAGAGACATTATGCTCTATCCTGAGTTACAGGCAGAAAATGATCAGAAAACAGTGCAGACAGATGTCATATAGATTATTCTGGACCACAGAAATATGAGAGGGAGTCGAGGAATAGTTTCTGTAGATTGCGCAGGCATCTGGGTTCAGCACCACCAGTTTATCTGAGACTGGGCTTTTGAATTACAAGACTGTTGAGTCTTCTGACTGCTGGCACTGAAGATTGTCTAAGAGCACATTCATATCAGGCATGTTTGGAGGAGTGTATTCAAACTCTGGAGGTGGATGTCAACATTTCAGTGCCTGCTCGGAAAGCTCCGCCTAACAAAATGAAGCAAGGTGAACTGAGAGTCAAGATGGGGTGAAATTTTTCACCACCTTCGAAAAAGTTCAAGCTGGAGCCACAACCTTAGGCAATATTGAGTAACTTCCTGACGTGTTCTTCATTGATGGAAACACCAGTAGACGTAAATTACAACTGTGAAGCCACAGAGTGTACATGCATTTGTATAGTGCGTTTTGTGTGATGTTGCTATTTTTGGGTACCGGGTTTGACTTTGTAGTAGATAAACTGATAGCTTCAGTGTACAGAGATGGGTGAGGAGGTGCAAATGAGGCTGAGGGATGTGCTGCATTGGTGCTAACACGTTGAATTACAATCAGTATCACTGTGTAACCTGTTAATATGTACAAGGAATGCTTGTTAACAGTCGGGTGAGATGACAACAAGTGACGAGTGCAACTAGAAAAAAGTAGTAATACTATAGTATATAAGAGATTTAGATACAGAGGTACACATCAAAGGACTGGAAAGACATTTGGAGCCTAGGAATTATTGAAACAGGCACATCAGCTTTTTCACGAGCTGTCAATTTTCTTGTCTGATCTCTTCTTTATCTTGCTTTAGATTTTGTCAAATTGCACACAGAAATGACAAAAACTGAAAAGGTCAACGAATAAAAGAAATCTCAATGGGCTTTTTTTCTTTTTGTGTCTCAGTACTGTTATACTGAACCATGTTAACCCATTTTTTTTTTTAGCATCACTGATTTACATATCTCTCTTCTCTCCCCATCTCTCTTTCTCTTTCTGTCTCTACATCTTTCTCCAGGCTACTCTGACATCAAGTCACTCTTTTTGCATTCTCTGTCTCACAACCCTTTCCCTATCTTTCTCTCTGCCTCTCCTCTTGTTTCTTACTATCTCGTTTTTTTCCTCTCACTGACTTTCTGTCTCTCTTTTTTCTCTTTCATTCTGCGTTTCCTCCAGTCTCCTTCCACTGTTGTAACCCTAATGTTTTGGCCTGTCAGTGGAGGCCCACAGAGAACCAATTAAATGTAGGTTTTTATGCTTTGCTGTTGAGACACTTTTGCAACATGTGCACTTTCACTTGCATAAAGTGTTTCTGCGTCTATCAATATTAAAATCAGAAGACGAAGCTTGCTTTAGTGAGTGAGTGTGTGTGTGTGTGTGTGTGTGTGTGTAACATAATATGTATCTCTCTCTTGAGTTTTTGGGAATCTGTAGCAGAGTTGGTCTGATTGGACTGACCGCAGAGGGACTTAGTTTGAATACAAAAAGTATCACAGGAGGTTCCTCATCAGTCCTTTTGAAGTGTCTCTCTGTGAATGAGGTAGGTGCCCCTTGTTGAAAGCTTTTGATACAAAACCTGAGAGTGTGAGGGTTGTTGCTCTCTCCCTCTCTCTTCCTCTCTCTCTTAGTTTCTCAGCTTCTAGCAGTGGTAGCTTGTAGTGGTATTGGGTGGGTGGGCTAACAAACTAAACTGTCACACACAACAGAACAGAGTGCTCATAGATGGTGCACCACAACTGTAATGGCTGCCAATTTGGTAATCACAGCTAAATTAATGGTGGTTATAGAAGAGAAACTGGAAATATGTAGACAGGAATGCTAATGGAAATGTGCTTGATGGTCTTTTAAGAGGTCTATAGGCTCGGGCTTGCCTTATTTGGATAGAAGCTCACATTGATGGCCTTTTCGGGACACAAACAGGTTAATCACCATGTCATTGAAGTCAGCTCAACGGACAGCATAACCATTTGACCTGTCCTGTTCCATAGCAGGCTACTTCGGGGGAATGATTTAATCCTCTTAAGTGCACTGAAACATGTCTTGGACTATGATGTCATGGGGGTTTTGATGGCTATTTGTGTTTATTTCAATGTCTCAAAAAAAGTGAAGCTTGTTCTCAGTCAGCATCCTCGAAAGTGGCATTGCAGACTTAAACCATGCATACTCCATATTCATTTCTGTACATCATCCTCAGCTCAGCTTTCAGTTTCTCTTTGCAGATCATAGTGAAATGTTCACTTCCAATGTGTAGCTGCTTCCAGGGGAAAGAAGGTCTTAAACAACAGAAACAGTTAAGGGTCAGTAAGTTCAAAAGACAGTAAAAGCCCTCTGAGTGAGCCTTTGACTCCTCTATCAAGCATTGTGTGGCTACTGACACATTAGCAGACTGCCACATCCTAGGCAGCATTGCTGCAGCAACAGCTGTGTCTGCATCTGGATGTGGCTGGGTGTCATCTGTGGTCAGCTTGTCCTTCAGTTCAGGCATAGAGCAGGAAAGATTCTCCAGGGCCTGTCTAGCTTTGAGAGGATCCATGGTTCATTTTTGAAGAATGCTGTGTAGAATATCAACATGCATGAGGGCAGAGTGGGGAAAAAAATAAAAAGGAAAGAAAGATCACATCCCCCAGCCATGCAGACAGGCTGTGGACTTGTTGGATTGACGAACGGTCCCAAGACTGATCATTCTGTATTTCTGAAAAAACACTTCAATGTATTTTGATGTTCAAACACAGCATGAATGGAACAGCTTTTACAGTGGCACCTTGTTTGTCCTGATGCTGGCAATCCTCCTGCCACAGAGCTCATCCAGGACTGTAGTTCTCTGAGGAGGAACACTGCAAAAGCTGAGATGTTGGCAAAAAATATTCTGATGGGTGAGAGATGAGCAGACCTGTTGCATGATTATATTTAACTGATGGCCATAGCAGTGCACAAAGTGCACATGAGAGAAAATTTCTTTAAACTTGGCCTGCAAGCCTACTGATATCCCATCATTATATTTGCCCCCATTTTAAGTCTGTGCGATCAGTTTCCAATTTATGTGGCTGGAGCTTCTCCCTCAGGAGTTCTTCAAGTCCCTCCGCAGTTCTGTCCACTAACAGGGATGACAGCGAAATCTCTTTACAACAGAACCTTCAGTGATCTACCAGAGCACAGTCAGGCTGTGATATTTCATTAGCCAGCTTTTGTCCATAAACAGCTAATAAGATGTCAAAGATCTGTTGGACCCCATAGAACTAGCTTGTGTGTCCCACAAAATTTAATACAGTCCAATCCATGCTAGTGAATGCCTGTTTATTTTCACCAACTCATTGTGTCCCTGTATAACAATGTGGTGGCCCTCATCATGTTGACAGATGATTAACATTACTGTTTCCTGATTTGGTTTGATAAATGTTTCAAACACAAGTCTTTCCCATAATTGTAAGCATTTACCATTAAAGTACAACTTAATATAATAATAGGCATTATTTTGATGCAATGACAAATAAATGCCGCCTATCAAAAATAATTGGTATTTTGAGTTTGTGAGGCAGAGATTATTATTGGCTCACGTGGTTTGAATGACATATTGTCCAATTGAGTGAGCATTTGGATCTGGGTTCTGCTGTGGTGACCAACTATAGCTTATCCAAAACTTTCAGGTGTCATTATTTTATCTGGGTTACAAAAAGTTCACTTACATGTCACAATTCTGCCATGGCTTTCTCTATAAAGAAATTTATGCACATATAAAACATTCAGGAATTCACACAGGATCACATGTGTGATGGAAACAATGAGGAGTTCACCTATAAGGCCTGCACAGTTCTTAAATAAAAATACAGGCACACACACACCTCCTTTCCCCTCAGAACTGTGCCGCTTGGGTCTTTGCACTTTGAATTTGTTTCCAAATGGACTGAAACCAAAGCATGTTAGACACACTCAGATGCTCTATGGTGCAGAAGGCAAACACCATGTACTCAAGATGTAGTGGGTTTGACTCCAGCTTTTGGCATTTGTTATCCAACTTGTCTCATCCTTGTTCTTCCCAATTTCCTTTTCTCTTTGTCTCTAGTTCCCTCTGTGTCCTATTTTTTTTTTTTTTTCAGTTTTTCTCTTTCATTTCAAAGTGTTTCACTGGCATCAGACTTGCCTTCCACTGCCAGAGCCTCTTGTCTCACATTGCCTCTCTAACCCTCTGCATGCGGGTGTGTTAAACCAGAATCCTGTTAATCCCACTAGTAATGGTGTGTATTGGGAGAGGTATCAAACATGACTACTGGGGTTGGTTCTTTGGCCGAGTTATATCCATGAAAAACAAGGATTCAGCACCATATGTCCAACAGCTTTTCAGAGCCCACTGTGGAAAATCCTTGATTTCTAATTAGACACAAATGAGCAATGCTCATATCTGCACAATACATAGATCATATATAATATATATATATATATATATATATATATATATTAACGTATATATGATAATGATCAAAATAAATAGAAAGAAGAACTGTCAATTTACTGAATGGATATAACTCAGTTGTGTTTTAAAATACCCCCTGTATTTTTAGTATCAGGTGAGCATTTAACGGTTGTTGACCTACATATAGAAGCAGGAGCCAACTACTGCAGGGCATAGTTGACTGCTTGACAAGCGGACCTATATTTTGTCGACACTACAGATCCAAGGTTATCATCCATATTTATCTACTTCAGTGTATATCAACTTCACAAGTTCCATTCAGATCTACCCTCCAGAATCTGTGCACCAGCTATTTTGACCTTGCTGCCCCACTGTGCCGCCCGTGTGGACGTACCTGCAACGACCAAAATGTTCACTTTTTACTCTAGGGGTGCTAGGTTTGATAAATCAAGTGTTAAAATAACACTGACCACTGTTAATGTCAGTTATTAATTAATGTTAATTTAACATTGGCGACTTTGCTGTGTAGGGATAAAAAAGACCAATGTTGCTGAGGTAGGTAGGATTTGAAACTATTATTTTTTCATCGCCTTTTCTTTTAGATGTATTAAATTATTATTTTATATTCGAGAAGTTCCATCAAAAGGTCAAAACCAGCATTATATACTGTAGCTCATAGCTCAGAAAAAATCCACACCAGTAAGTCACACTGTGTGACATTTTGCTTAATTTCCATAAAAACAACCACTGTACTTTATTTTCATCCTGACATGCAATGGTCCTGCGGACAAAAATACTAGTGGGAACCAAATCTGTATTAATCTACAGCTGAAAATATCTATTGAGCTTATTGCTCAAAGCTACAGTGCCTAGCTGATATTACTATGCTTAAAAAATAACACAACAGATTTGTAATTTCTCAAGAATTCATATCATCAGCTTGGGCTTTGTGCTGTCTGAGTTCTACAGACAGAGAAGGAAAGCTGGAAAGTAACAGACTGTTCCACAACAATGCAAACACCGGCTTTCACTGAGATACACCGTAATCAAAGACTCTGTTTACTTATTTAAGTGTGTTCTGACCCTCAGCTATTCTCACAGTCTCTGGGTAGATCAAGAGAAAAACTGTAGTGGTGGGGACAAAAAGGTAAATGGAGGCAAACGGAGGCAACCAACCCGGGCATTCCAAACTGCTAAACTGTAGCTTGAGAGAGTATCTCACCCTGCATGTACAGAGAGAGGTATATTGAAAGTTAGAAACTTCATTTCTCCTTTCAGAAAGTCTGAAAGAGTTTATTGATTACATAACATTAGACAAATTGTATGGAAGGTATGCAGGTATCTATATGTGGGTGGGTTGTTCAAGTTAGAGCAGGAGCATATTTTTCTTGTTGTGAGGTCAATATCTTTAGGGTGTATTTTAAAGATTTGTGCTGCTCTTTTGCTCATAAAAGCCTGAAGTAAGATTTGGTACTGTGTTGGTAAGGTAAGGCTAAAAAAGCTTTCTCCAGCATCAGTGCGATGGCTCAAGGTATCTTTGGCTGATTTTTTTTTTTTTTTTTTTTTTTTTAAGACATATCAGATACCAGTTGTACTTGTGAAAAACCCCATACTGCTCACTGTTAGACAAAGAAAGTTAGACTTGTTTTAACAAAGCATAGACATTATAAAGGTGAGCTAACCTTTTACCACCCACAGTTTTGCCTGAAGTAGTGCAAGTACTGTGACAGGCTACTGGAATATGAACATGTAACATGTAATATCTGAATATCTGTAGTCAGTGTGCATAGGCTGACCAGCCCCAGAAGAGTGGTGGATGGTAAGATAGTACATATATTTCAAGCAGGAAATATGGGATTATGTGTGTTTAAAAAAATAAATAATAATAAAAAATTGCAAATAAAAAACTTCTCTTAAGAAGATCTTACAACTGCAGGCAACTGTTTACAATTGTGGCATACAGTTATATCAAATATGGGTTATTGTTTCTTTTATTCATTCCACAAACATAACTGTATTTTTTTTTTTTTTTTTTTTTTTGTAACCAGGTTGGCAAAGGACCTCTAACCTTAGCAAAGCACTTATTCTATATATAATGACACAAAACCTTATATATATATATTATATATATATGGCTATGTATTTCTTGAGAGATTTCAACTTGGCAGGCCAATAACTGTTCTGTTAACTAAAGAGATAGCATTTAAATTAACTTGCATATAGCAGCAGGAACCCTCCCTCATTTCAGTATAATATGACAGTGGCCTACAGCACAGGAGGTGAGGGAGCGTAAGGAGAGATGGAGCCAGAAGTGCAGTGGCCGGTTAATGAGGCACACCTGCACCTTATTAAATCTTCCCCTTTATGTGTGTGTGTACACTATATATATGGTGGTGGAGGATGCTTGAATTGAAGGGTACAGCTGGACTGTCACATGTTAAATGCTTTAAAAAGCTGCTCTATCCTTGTCAAATTGTTGGCTTCATCATCAGAGAATAATGACTTTGAGTTGTTGTTTTAATCCAAATGCAAACTAAATCAGAGAGGTCTTACAGTTCTTCTTCCTACAGTAGTTAAAAAGCTGGACTTTAAATATGCTTTAAATATGTTTTTTCCCATCAAAGACAGTGTAGGAATGATGGGATATCTCCTGGGGAAAGCTCTGCATCAAGCTTGCCTCCCAGCAGCAATACATTCACGTGACGTGATTGCTGTCACCATCGGCTGCTTTTTTCCCCCTGCCAGTTATGCACATTTCCCAAGACACTCTACTGAGGATGTAGCCAGTAGTTTACCCACAGCTTTCCTTGAAGTCTCTGAGGGATTGGTGAGAGAGTTTGTGTGGGTGGGTGTGTGGGGGTATGTATGTGTGTGTGGGTGGGTGGCCTGAAGAGCAGTGTGTTTCTGGTCTTGGTCGCTTGCTTGTTGGGGAGGTACAGGTGGTGGCTCACCATCTGCTGGCATCCTGCCTAAGGAAGACAGTCCACTGGCTCTGCCTTGCATCAGCTGGTATCAGACATTCTGGTTAAACTTGTCTAAACACCTAAATGTGGGATTCCACTAAGCCCCAGAGCCAATTAACTGCCCGTGTGTGAAATTTCACTTGCGACCCCGTGGAATTGGTTAGCTCTTCATGTATGAGTCACTTGGCCGAAGTCTTTTACTGGAATGTTACACATATGCCATCAAGCTGTCACTTACTGAGTGGTGGCATTTGTATTTGTCTATATACACAAACAGGCATTTTTAAGGCATTTTTACAAACTGTGTGCATTTGTTTCTGTGTGTGAGGGAGGTGTGACTGGTTTGACCAGACAATGACACTCCTGTTCTAACAAGTTAATTCCACTGTTGCTCTCGTTTGACACAGATCAAATGATTGACTCTATAATTATGATCACCGACAAAGACTTGTTTGTATGTGTTTAGCTAACTATGGTAAATGACTGTTAAATGAAGCAGGAAATTACTGTCTTTTCCACTTGCTCACATAAATGTACCCAAATACTGTGGCTGCATTTGCACCTGTAACTCCATTTTTGCATTTTAGTGAAGTCTATTTATGTTTCAAACTGTCCTACTCTTCTAACCTACTGTTAAAAAGTTGATGGTGACCTGTTCACAATCATCACAAACGTGTGGAACAATCAAAACAAACTTTATTTTTAGCTCACGTGCATTTTACTGCACTTCTGTGGTCATAATAAGCATGCACAATGACAAAGATGGATATAAACCTGACATTATTCATCATAAATCTCAAAATAAACAACATTAGTTTGTATGTCAAGCTCACACATGTCCAAGGTAACAAGAATGACCCTCTTGATCACTCGGATTAACCTGCAGTCATACAAGTGCTATCAAATAATCAAGGGGTCTGAGACTCCAGTATGCAGTATGTCATGCAGGTTTAAATTTCTATACAAGCTCATGGTTATTAGTGTTTCAGTATAGCAAATCACACAACACTTTGGTGGTTAACATATCTTTGTATCTGCTGACATGAAATATTGATTTGATCAGGGGTCATACATGTCATTAGCTAAGTTAATGACAGCCTCACTGTGGTGAGATGCTCAAAAACATCACTATCTTACATTTCATCTGTAACATTTTCTAAAACCAAGATGTCCCTGACAGTACTATATTGTGTTATGTATCATTTAAAATAAGTCATCACGCAGAAAGCTGCGGATGAAAGATATTTGGTTCCGCAGTGTTACTGTTATTCTGAAATGCTCTACCATGGAATGCTAACAGCCATTCCAGTGTTTTCAAGGAGATCAGTTTTCCCCATCTATGACATTATTTTTTAAATTATTCACCTAGTATGGAAATTTTTGAAAAAGAACATTCTGTTCTTTCCTTGACAACCTCTGCCGAGATGCCCTTGAGCACCACCTCCAACGGGGCACTCTGTGGTCAGTAATATGGCTTTGGTTCAGCCAGATGTGAAGGTGTAGAGAGATTAAAGCAGGAAATGAACTGTCAATGCTCGGCTGAATAAAAGTAAAAGAAAAATAATGAATATGTATTAATTCACATAGACAAACATTTAAATTGTTCTTTGTTTGACTTGCATATATATCAGTTGCCCCAACCCCCACTGCCCACCCTCCCCCAACCCCGCAAGCCAAATGCAGGTGGGCTGGATAAATAGAAGACATTTTAATAACAAAGATATTGCCTTTAATTCAAAATGTTAAGTGTGGTGCCATTTGTCAGAGACGGAGCTAATGATCTGTTCATAATGGAAATGAAAACATAAACACAGAAAGGAGAGGTGAGGGAGCCAGTAGGAGAGGAAAGGGAAGATGGCAAGTAATGAAAAATAGATTGAGAAAAAGAAAAAGGGAAGAAGAGATGAAAAATGGAGGGATGGGAGAGTAAAAAAAGAAAAGCAGAGAGGAGACACATGTCAGGAAAGAAAACCAACCAAGAGAGACAGAGATCGAACCAAAAAAAAAAAAAAAAAAAGCACAGGGAATAGCAGACAAGTAGAATAATCGGTTACAAAGACAGAATCGAAGAAAAGGCATGAAGACAAAGAAAGACGGCGACAACAGGATTTGCATTCAGGCTCTGTCAGCCTCTTCTCAGCCTATTAATTAAAGCCCATCCCGATTGTTCTAAAAATGAACCAGCCAGTCGGCAGACAACCTCACACATCATTAAGTCTGTGATTACATCTACAGCAAGTCTACTGCTTAAAAAAAAACAGAAATGATTACAGCTACAGCTATTAAATAAGGCAGAAATCATTACATGTGCTGTCAAGTCAACAGCTATTAAATAGGCCTGAAAAACAATGACAGTGATGCCGATTTGTTCTCTGATATTGCAGCCAAAGAGAGAAGGCAAAATGAGAGCGACTTGGTGGGAGAAAGAGAAGGGGGGAAAGAAGGGTGAAGGATATGAAACAAAGTACCACAAAGAAAGAGATAGAAGTATGAGAGAGAATCAAAGGCCTAACAAGCCAACAAAGTGTGATAGACAATTAGCTCTCCATGAATTCCAGACATCTGTGCATGTCTTTCATTCTCTACTTCAACAGCATGAAATGAGACCAGAAACGTGGATCTCTCCGAAGCCAACACTGGCCCGCTAATTAAGCAGCGCAGACCGCGCTCTGGAGTGCTATTCTCCCATGCCATCTTTGTCTCATAGAGGCTTTGGAAACAAATGTGATCTCTGTAGCTTATTATTCAAGAGATAGAATTCATTCATGAAGCAGTTTGAAAAAAAAAAATCCCCCCCCCCAAAAAAAACCAAACAAAAAAAATATTAGATGTGTCTTTTTTCAAAATTTGGCCCTAGAACTAAAGTGTTGTTACTCGTGTCTTTCTACAAGTCTGGCTGAAAAGGAATCTGAGCACTTTGAACTGATATGATTATGACTGAAAAACACATTAAAAATCAGTACTATATTGAATTAATTACACTAAAAACTTAAAACTCACTTAATTGAGTCCATTCACTGAATCCTTTTGTACCTTGAATCATAAAAAAATAGTTATTCATGTAAATGTCGCTCCTCTAATTAAAGGGTAATTTCACTCAAAATTACAGAAAACCTTCAATGTCAACAGTTGGACTATTTCTTCAGCAGGAGGTACCTTATCTAGACTCATCTTGAGTAACTGAAAAGTTGTTCCTGGAGATTTTCAAATGGGGTGGCATTCAGGGGCGTAAATACAAAACTGTGGCAAATCAAACCAAAACTTAACTAGATAACAGTCTCTTGTATCCATGTCCTCTTCTTGTTTGCAAGGGTCCCAAAAATCAGCAGCAAAAAAAGAAAAAAAAAAGATGGAAGAAGAAGAATGGAAGAGGATGGTAGTCATCTCTGAAGCTGTTTTACTAGCTAATGGCTGCTAGCTGCCAACCCGCTGGTTTGGAACAGTTGTGTGCAATTAAATATTTTTCTGCCCATGAAGTTGCTGTATGTGGATTTACAACACAGCATTTACACTTGTGTAAACTTGTGTTCAATGTGGTCAGGTCCGATAGGCCAAATCACCCCTGGCTCACAATCACTTCTCAATGCACCTTGGGTGCATTTACATTTGTACTTTCATGTAACCAAGCACTATCCAATTGCAATTCTATCACCCAAAGGACATATTTGTGCCAGGTGTAAATGGGGTTTTACTTGCAATAACACACAAAGACAGCATCAGTCTGTTGAATCAAAAGTGTCCATTCATCCCAAAATAGCAAGCTTTAATGTTGCAGTGAAACTTAATCCAAAAGTTTCTCTCTTTGACATCAGTAAACTTTGTCCTGAGCTGTGGTGCATTGGGGGTTGGAAGGTCAAGAAGCTCTGCGTTCAAGTTATACTGTAA
Organism: Lates calcarifer; assembly: GCF_001640805.2. Classification (NCBI taxonomy): domain Eukaryota; kingdom Metazoa; phylum Chordata; class Actinopteri; family Centropomidae; genus Lates; species Lates calcarifer. The sequence continues at coordinate 17,680,333 of NC_066848.1, forward strand.
TTCATATGGGCAGGTATGTGTGCACATGAGTGTGTGTGTGTGTTAGAGAGAGTGTGAGAGAGACAGTGTCAGAATGAGAAGTCTGTCACAAAGGAACCAATAAATGGAAACTTTGATGGCTCAGACCACAGGAGACACACACACACAGAGGACTTCAAAGATGCTCTGCCAGCCACTGTCCACACTCAGTGTGTGCATGTGTGTGTGTGTGTGTATGTGTATGTGTGTGGTGAAGAAAAAGCACTGATCCAGAGAGGACAGGTAGAAATAGTGAGATGGGAGAAAGAGGTGGGGGTTCGGGCACAGAGGTCTGATCCTCGGCCACCATCCCACTGACAGCAGTGATAATGTGGACAGTGAATCCACACTGAGAGTTGGTGAGGAGTTTTCACAGCATCAGAGACTCATTTAAGGACTAAAGTCAGAGATGTCAATACCTGCAAAACCACCAAGAATTTCTATTACAATTTGAATTGTATCAGCAAAATTATTACTATTATTACTATTGTATTATTTTTAAATGTTATGAAGTGTATCAGAATCTTGTAATAAGGACTCACTTACTTGACCAAAAAGAAAAAAGTCCACACAACTACCCTTCATATACGTAAACCAGCATTATGAACTTTACAGAAAATGCATTATGTCAAATTATCAGATTGCGGTGATTAAAGCAGAATGCACATGTATAAAGCTGAGTCTCCAATCACACGAGGTGCTGCACATCATGAAAAAAACAAAACTAAGAAGGTTCCAGTCGTGACATCAAGTTAAGGATGTCCAACTATCCACAATTCAGGGCTGATGAGACTAAATGGAGCCTGATAATTAGGTGGGTGAGCAGGCACAGTACAGTTAATTATCACTGTTGTCAAAAATAAAAATGTAATAAGATTGCTTTTATTTTAAGGCTATGGCTGCACAGTAAATGAGGTTCAAAGAGGGAAGGAGAGAGAAATGAGAGGTCATAGGCGTAAACTTAGCAGGAAGACTGCAGACCGCAGTTACACACTGTATTTGTGTGTGTGTGTGTCTGTCGGTGTTTGTGTGCTTGTGTGCGGTCGATAACACATGACCTGACACAAAGCCAGATCCCACTGTGACTAACAACAAAGACAGGTAGAGGAGGAAGCGAAGAGGCCAGGGACATTGAGAGACGGGAGGAGGAGGAGGGAGACAAAGGCAAAGGAAAAGAAAAAGAGGAGGAAGAGGAAAGAGAAGAGCAAGATGTGAGAGCAATTTTGATAACAAATGACCTGCCACAGAGTCCATATATCTGTAGCAGGGACTGTTGAAGGAAGAGAGACTTTGGACAGTGGCTATTATCACTTCAAAACCTCACTGGGGAGTTGGAAAGTTCTCATCGACTTGTGTAAGCTAGACTAGTATTTCTTCTACAAGCATTCAGTGGTGGAGTGCACAGGCCTCCAAGAGAAGCCCCTTCAGATATGTGTTTGTCCTTAGGGACACATGTCTGAGGCACAAATGAAATGCTCTTAAACAGCATTAAGGCAATGTAAAGATAAAACTCATCACTGAAGATCCCTTAACGATGAGACTACAGAATACATTAGTGTAAGTAAGATCCCAAAATAATAATTTAAAAAGGGGAGATTAGATTGGCTTTGTGGTCAGGCAATGCTTCCACCATAGATGTAATACAGTCTGACAACAGAGTAATGTTCAGCTTTCCAAAACATTTTCGTTTTCCACTTTTCTATTTCTCCGTTCTGGAAAATAGCACTGGAAGAGGCCTCAAAACAGTCCTGGTCAAAGATCGAAATACAGTCATTAGCAGAGGAGCAGTCAGAAACGCAGACAAAAACAAGGGCCAAGACTGGTACCTTAGGTTTCAGAAAGCAGGCAAAGGTCAGACACGGCCAGGCAAAACAACAAGGTTAAAAAGCTGAGGCAGCACAGCAGATAATTTAGCGAAGGGTTGAATGGCTAGAGGTGGAATAGATTAGGGCAGATGACTAATGGGAGGCAGGTGTGTAGGCAGGACCTGCCAGGTGAAGAATGGCAGGGTCCTGAACAGCAGCATAAGTTAGTAAAACATGATGGCAGGAGAAATGGAGACAGATGAAAGTGGTGCAACCATGATAGTTTGTCAGGTTATAGACAATTTAAACACATACAGAGATTTAAACTGTGAAATCTTGCTGAGGAAATTATTTAAAGCCATTATGTGAGAATATTTTTGATGACTACAATCTATTTTATTTTGGTGGTATAGTATTTCGCTTGTGGAAAAATTAGGCAATCCCAGTGAAAACTGGTTTCCACTTATTGGCCTGTTGTGGAGCATTTTAAGCTTGTGTGTGTGTGTGTGTGTGTGTGTGTGTGTGTATGAAGAACATTTCTATCTCCTGACCTCCATCTATTTATTTTTCATCGTGCTAATCAGCATCACTCTACAACTTGCACCAGCGCCGAATGTTGCCTTTGAATGGAAACTGCTAATGAAGAATAGCTGAATTTGAATGTAACTATGTAATTCACAGGTGACAGGGTTGCAATATGGCACAGTAAGAATTGGCACTGAAATAGCTTTTCATTAAGTTTTAATTAAAATAAAATCGCTTTGATTGTAACAAGTTAACTTTCCAATGTCCTCAGAGTTGTGATAATGACTGTGTGAAATATGCGCATGTGTATGTTTGTCCCTGGATGCGGGCCTATTGTGTGATCAGCCTCTGTCTGATCTTGTACTACATTTGGGAGGACCAAAGTAAGTTCAAAGCATTTCTGGAAAGACAGAGCGTTGTAGCTGGTCCTCAGTTCTCATCAAAGACTAACACTTGTGTGTAGGGGCTGTGCATTATGTCAACAAAGATCCTCACACATAAAGAACTAAAAATGTGTTTCTGTGTTTGCATGTGTTCAAGCATGAGTGTTCTGTTTTTTTATGTTTCATTTGCGCTCACTTATCCATTGAAGTTGTGCTAATGAGTCACATCAAACCTGTGAAATTAGATATGTGTTTGGAAAATAAATATATATAAATATGTGATTACTCATTGGCTAAGTGAGGAAAAATGAAAAGTTAGTAATTCCACAAACTCTTAAAATTGACGATGCCATTAGAGCGTAAAAGTGGTGTGAATTTGTTTTGCTATGTGACTCTAATAAGAATGCAACAATGATTTTCACTCGCACTAATTTGTCCTCTTCAGGCAGCTAATAGCAGGAAAACAACTTGTAAACAAATCTAAAAAGTGTAATCCCTCATTACAGGAAAAGTAATAAAAGCTAACAAAAAGTAATGTTTTTCTGCACTAGTATGCCTTGCACATTGAAACAATTCTTTGTCATTTGTAGATGCTTATATTAACATCATTTCTTAAGGCTGGGAATAAACAAATACACTGTACAAAACAACAGAGGGGAGCAGAAAAGTTTGATAAATTCACTCTCCACATCTTATTTTGCCATCATTGGGTGTATAAAGTAAACAGTGTGTTTCCAAGGAGAGACAAGTTTAAACCAATGTTGACAATGAGCCAAGTAACTTATAAAGTTGCTGTGTTTATGAACAGAATATTTTCCGTTAATCAGGACACTTTATTGCAGATTTTAGAACTTCACAATCACCATTTAACATTTAACAAATCTGTCCTTAATCTCTTTCCTCATTAACCTCTAGATGTTTTGTTTTTAGGTGAGAGGTTCATTAATGGATTGGTGGAGGGTGGGATATGTTCCTGAAGCAGTTCCCAGTGGAATGAAAATATTTTTTAAGCTGTTATCAGACCAAAATCCAGGAAATGGGTTGGGGAGCTACCATGGATAGCAGGCTAACAACAGGACAGAGTTCCCTACAGTGTTATCATTAACCTCTGTCATAATCCTTGCCCTCACTACAAACACTCCAAACAGCCTCCCATCTTCCCTGTCTTGCTCTATCTTCTCCCTACTTCTTTGTATTATTTTGCCATACAATAATGAAACAAAAATATAAATAAACCATATTTGCCTAATGAAAGGTTGGTCCCATCTCCTCTCTCAAACTGGCTGGACATAGCCCTGCGATGTGTCAAAATTTAATCAGATTGAACTGCACAAAGTGCCAGAGGTGGGTGTTGCCCTGTTCCATATAGAAAAGAACAGGAAGCAAAATCCTGTGCACTTAAAGGGCTAGCACATCCCCTGGCAAGGTTACATTAGCCTTCCACCTGAAATAATGCCCCTTCCTCATTCCCCAAAAAGGGTGTTGTGTCACATTTCCAATGATTTTTTTTTCTCCCAAGTAGCATATTAAGCAAATTACAGACTGTAAATAATCTAAGTGTGATGCTACAGTTTTAAGTCTGGTTTTGTAATTTGGTACTGAACAGGGTAATGACACATTGCCAGAACAGTGCTCTCTTCACTTTCACAGTGCCAGTTTGAGCTGGGTGGGCATCATAGGCCTTTTTCGTTAAAAACATTTTGACTTGTCACAGTAGGAAAAGCACAAGTAGAAATAATAACAGTCAAAATGACTGCATTGCGTGTGGAGTTCTGATTTCAAAGTCCCTTTACTGTGCAAACTGGCACACTGCCATGGCTTATTTGGACACAAAGCCATTTTTAATGCTACTAGTGTAACTAATAATAGTAATTAGTACTAGTATTACATCACAATTGCTGCTATCTGGTGACTATTTCCACACTTTTCAATGCTTCACAACATTCAGCACATGAAGCTCATGCTGACTTCAAATGACGGCTTGTGGAAAACAAAAATACCACACCACAACAGCATTGTGCACTACACAGATTTATGAACACTAATTTCACATGGCTTGTTGTGACTCATTCCAACTAGAAATTGCACTATACTGTCTCTGCCAACACTTAAAAGCTGTGAAAAGAATTAAATTGATGTTAACTACAGTGTCTCCACTTTCTGTTGCTGTTTGATTATCAGCTTATTCAACATCATACCTGCAGCCAAATGTACCGCCTGCATTTCGCAGACTGCTCTCCTCCCCTGCTGCCACTTATAAAGTGGCATGGTGGCATTAAAAAAAAAAAAAAGAGAGATAATAGCAGACGTTGTCATGACCTAACATTTGAAATCAAATAGGAGAGTTGGGAGATGGTAATCAGGAAATCCCACACAGTTAGAGAAGAGGTTTGATCAGGTTAAAGTGACACACCTGTGTGGGTGGAGCATGTGTGTTTCAGAGCTTTAATAAAAATTCAGGAAAAAGTAATAAGTCATCATATTTTGTCGACAGCAGTGTTTCTGTGTAGAATTTTGTCAGGTTTGTATAATGTTGTTATTATATGCTGTTGTTATAGTAAGTAACAGACCTTTAAAACAGTGACTCTGAGAGGTTTATTAAACTTTTTTTGGCCAGAAGTCTGCAAGAATGTATTTTGTCTCAATCTCCCTGGGACTAGACTCATTTAAAGTTTTAATTCTAAAATCTGTGGGAAGGGTCATAAACTTTTATCAACTGAGGACTAAAGCTGAGTGCATTTAATCTCACCCTCTGACCCAGGCTCATTAAAACCATACAGCTCTTCTTGTCAGATGATAATCTGCACTAGAGAAGTATTATGGAAACAATATATAAACACGGACACATGGGGTCAAGTAAGGTTTTTCTCTGTAGGTTACACCTTCAGTGTAACTCAGGTTTTCTGAATGTAGAAAATTAATATCCATAGGGCAGACAAAATATTTCTCAAGGTTAAATCTTCTCCTACTGTGTCCATTAGCTGTAATGAATATTGATAAATGACCAATAAATAGTGAATAACAAAGCATGCTTAAAAAATTCATAAAACTGAAACTTCATCGAGGCAAAAAATCTCAAATACACAATAGTAGGCTATACAGTAAATCCAGTTACCAGAGTAATGCAGCATTCATGATGAATGTCATGGTGATTTCATCAACTGTCTCTGGTCCAAAGCACTACTAAATCAACCAAAACCTATAATCAAATCTTGGAGCCATATACAGAGATAAGACTGACTCACATTTGATCTTCTGGTGCCAGAACACATCATTTCATGACCCAAAATAATGATTAGAAATACAATAACCCCAACAAATAATATTTGTATGCCATATTAAATTTCATCATTCAAATCGTCTCACTGAAGTTGCCATATGTGGTTTACTCTGTTTCGTTTCCAGAGTGTAACCTTATTCACAACAGATCTTTCTGTTTCTTCCATCCTCTCTCTTCTTCCCTCTCCTCCTCTGTAGTCCTCCTGTTCTGTTGCTGCTGTGACATATCTGTAAATAGTCTTGTATATTAGACCAGCAGCCCTCAACTTGTATTTTATAACTGTCCCACTCTTGTTCTCCCTCACTCACTCATTCTTTGTTTCCCTCTGTCTCTAGCTTTTTTTCCCCTCCTCTGTCTCACACTGTCTCTCCCTCTTTCCATCAACAGTGGCCTCCAAATAGACTGCAGAGTGGATTAATGATCTACTGGCTTTATACTGTGTGTGAGATGATGTCTGTGACTGTGTGTGTGTGTGTGTGTGTGCATGTGCGTGAATGCTGTCCTTGGTCTGGCATTAACAGTTCATGTGGGAGTTGATATTAGTCTGGGCTGACAACAGCTATCTATTTTACACACACGCACACCACACGCACACACACGCGCACACACACACACACACACACACAAAGTGTAAAGGAATTAGGGTGACACGATGGCACCCAGTTGGTGACTTGTCCAAATTTTTCATCCAGATCTAATTTTAGTCATTAATTCAGTCGTTTATTACTTCATCTTGTGAGCGTGGGGTTATGTTTCCTGTCAAAAGTGAATTAAAAGAATGATTAATTCCAGTGTATTGTGTGTTCTTAGACCAAATTAGCACCATTACCCCTGCCAGGAAAGTTGTGTCAAATCTCAAAAACCAGTTAATGGAAATATGCATCAGGGACCAAGAAACAAGTGATTATTTTTGACATAACCTTAGACTTTTTATTTTATTTTAAATATCTTCCTTTTTTTTTTTTGGTTATTTTGTCCAGAGGCTAATCTCCTGTGGTTTCGCTTTTAATTTAGCCCATACAGGAAGAGGATATTCATTATAACCTCATCACTTAGTCATGGGCTGTGTTCGAAATCGCATACTAACGTACTATTCATACTAAGTCTAGACGTCAAAGTTAGTACGTAGTATGTTCACACTGCATAGTATGCGAATTTTGTGTACGCGAGAAATACCCGGATGTATACTAAATTGGCAAGAATTTCAGAGTATGCACCATGAGCTTACTCGACATACTCAACCGCCTCACAATGCATTGCGTTCCATCAGACTGCGTACAATGATGGACCTTCTTATAAGCAATATATAAGAATCATAACAATAATAGTAATAATAATAACTGATTTTAATGAAAGAGACCTTTTTCTTTTCTTTCTTTTTTCTTACTTTCCCCCAGTCTTAGCAGTTCACATCACATTAATTTACTGGGAGCTAGCTTGTGAGGGAAATCCAGAATTGATGTACATGTGGATAATGTACCGCAGACGACGAGCCGATCGCCTCTGTTGTCTCCCTGCTGTCACTCAGGTGGCTGGAAAGAGGCATAACTGAAGCCTCGGACCCAGGATAACGGCGGTAAACAAGGCAGGCCGGCCAGCGGCTCTCCCCAGATCTCCGAAAACTTCGGAGCAGATTTATAAACAGGAGTTTATAACACAAACTGAACAAAAATTATAAATCTATATGGCAATATTGTCGCCTAAAAAAATAACCAATGTACTAAAAGGACAGAGAAACGATCAATAAACGTGAAAAATCTTTGCTTTAAATCGCCGCCAGTTGTTGCTGTGGAGTGAAATGCATTCTGGGATACTGGTAGTATGCTTCAGTGTGAACGGCCACCTACTTAAACGCTCATTTAGTAGGCAGTATACAATATATACTGTTTGAGTATGTAGTAGGCAGTACGTTAGTATGCGATTTCGAACACAGCCATGGACTTTTGTGTTTAGCAAATAAGTATACACCACTGAGGTAGGATTACATGTATGTCTGAGTTGCAACAATGTTTTACAAACTACAATTACAAATAATTTGGTTACATTTGCATGGGAAGCTGTTCTTAAACACTCAACAGACTAATTTTTTCATGCATAACATGTATTAAGCCCAGTCAGTCTGTTTCCACCTGTAGATATGTGTGATAATAATAGTAAAAATGATAATAATATGCTGCTCTGTTGGTGAGTAGAGGACTAACTTATCCATTTCATCCCTGTGTGTTTTCCCCTATTTTATACTGGCATATATTTTTTGTTTATGGTGTCTCTGTGTGTGATATAGAATCATCTGTATACTGTACGTGTGTGTTTTTGTAGTATCTCCATTTAGTTGCAGGTCATTCTGTATTCATGTCTAATTCCACTTGTACATAATTGAGAAGCAAAGACAGCATGGCAGAGTTAAGGGCTGCAATGTTCGTAAACACAAACCTGATGAATTTTACAACACTTCGCAGCGCTGTACTGTGTTTTACAGTGTATGCACAGACACGCATGGCTGCCCAGGGATATGCTGGCTCCGGCTGTCCTACTTCTGGTTCTAATTCACTTCCTCCTCTCTCCTCATTGTTAGGTTTCTGTCTCTGCTCTCTCCTCCTCTTCTCCTCCCTTTCTGTCCTCTGCCACCTTTCTCCTCCTCTGTCAGCCTGTCTCTCTGTTCATTCCAATCATTTCTCGCTCGCTCTTGATGACTTGATCAGTTACACAGTGAGTTTTTTTCTCCTCAAGGCTCTTCCATTTATTCCCTGAGAATAAAGCAGTGTCCTCTTACATCCGTCCTTTAAATGCTGTTGTTAATAATGTAGGTGGCCGTTACACAGCGGGTGGGAAGTACTTTGCATTGACTATTATGTAACAAACAAACTGACATTCTTCATCTGCCGAGCATTTTTCTGTGATTTGTCCTGATGATATGCAGCAGCTGTATATTGACATTTAACATCAGCTTTCAAAACAAAATGCTGGACACTTTGTGTATCTGAACTGATAAACGTGCAGAGTGATGGAAAGCTATTAAGATAATATCTACAGCATCCAAGGCTTAAGGTTTCTAAGAGAAGGAGCCTCTTAGTTTGAGCAAGGACTCAGAGATACATTGTCAGCTGCAGATAACTGCAGCAGCCAGAGATCAAGACCAGTCCACTTTGTACTGGTGTCAGACTGAGGTGTTGAGAGGTGACTTGCACAGATGCCAATATAAATACAAAGCATCAAACATTCTCAGATTCCAAACTACACATATTGCATAGTGAGACAAATGTCAAAACACTCACTGAACCATTAAGATAGCCAGCAGTGCTGATGGCAGTTAACACAGGACAACACAGACACACAAGTAGGACTAGAGTTAACAACTGTGGGAACAGCACACACTCAGGACCAAGATACCAGAAAACATTAATGTTTCAAAAGTAATCTCTGGACTATATAAAAAGATTATAAAACAAAAGTAGGTAACACTTTATTCATTACTTAAAAATCACCACACATATGAATTCATATCACCCCCTAGTGGTTTTCACAAGATTATTTGGGGAGAAAAAACACAATCAAAATAGTTTTAAAGATGCAATATTGCAAAATTCATGTAAGATGTTTTAAGCAGCCCTGTCACATGGCATGATGGAAGAAATGCAGTACAAGCATAATATTATGCTCATCAGTCAAAGGTAAGTTGGTTTGGTCCAATCTGCCAAAAACATGTTGTGTTTATTTTAGGTCTCCAGGAATGAAAGAGAACAGACAGACTGTTCTTGTGGCCCACTGAGGTCAAGAAAGTGTTGAAATACGATCACAGCTCAGCCCAGTGTCTCCTGGGTTTCATGGGTGTGCTGAGCATGTGTGGGAAGGTGTGATGAGGGAGTGACTAAGTGCATATATGTGTGTTATGTCAGTCAACAGTGCTTTCCTTCAGCTACACTGTCGTCAACACTCCATCTTTACACTGTCTTACTCCCTTTCTTCTCTATCTCTCTATGACAGATGACTGTCTATGTCAGCCATTTTGAAAATAGTCTAGTCTTGAGACATAGAAAGCATGAAATGATTGGACTGACTATAGAATGAATCATAGAAGAGAATGAAAGACTTCTGCTGTTTTTGGCCTAAAAAAACTCCTGTTCAGCCTCCAGGAATATCTTTTTTTTTTTTTCAAAATAAAACAAAAACATAATTTAACAGAGCAGTTTTTCAAGAATTTCAGAAATTGGATGTAATTGTACAGAAACAAGACATGATAGTCTAGTTTTATTGACACAAAAAGGGGTTTGTTTATTACGATTTGTTGATGACTGAAGTGTCTGTGATCAAATTGTCAACAACAAAGAGACACAAAACTGCAAAGAGTTGCAGAACAACAACGCACAGATATGAAACAAACTACAAAGAGACAACCACAAAGAGAGGCAAAATGATGATAAAGAGACAATAAATTATTACATAGAGACATAAAACAAACAACAAGAGACACACAACAGCTGCAAAGAGACAAACAAAACAACAAGAGGTGATCAAAGCATGGGGCCTTACCCCTGTCTGCACCCAGGAGCCCATTGTTTCATAATCTGCCCATTGTCACTGCCTTTTCAAAACAACCAATATGGCCAATCTAAAAGTGACTGTAATGTAAAGTGACTGGTTAAGTTTAGGCAACTAAAATTACTTTCATAAGGTTAAAAAGAGGCTATGTCATGGTTAAAAGAAACCAACACTGACTTGACAGGAGGCAAGACATGAAATGTAGTCTTGTTGGTGTTAAACTGACACTCTTCCTTCCATCTTTTCTGTCAAGAGAAGGCATCATTATTCACATAACAAGAAGACATCAGGGAAACTTGTTAGATAGGTACATCTAATCTGAACAAACAAACAAACAAAAATGTTGCTTCCTTGGTGACGTCAGTCTTGTTAGGGGAGATGTTACACAGTGTACAAATACTTTTGATTCCTATGCTTGATGGATGTGGAAGAAACAGGCAAGGAACAGCAAGCAAGTAAAAACAAAAAAAGAAGAAAAAAGAAATAAGAAGCAAAGTTTTGATGTGAAAACTGCATTAGATGTAAATTTCATATCCTTCACATTAAATCAGCTTCAGCAGTGTGTCTAGACTGGATGGCCAGAACACTGCCATGGCCTCCGTCTCTCGCGCATTATTAGCAGCAGTGGCTAACAGAGCAGAGAATGGAGTAGCCCACAGCAATCTAGCAGTGGTGAATTGAAATGCCAGGCCAACCAATTATGTTGTCAGCACACACAGTGACGAGGGTGCACTACTGCACCGCTGTGATCATTTTATTCTGAGGGGCACAGAAACTCAGGGAGGACACACACACACACACACACCCACACGCACACAGGCCCAGAGCCCGATAAATAAGGCTCATCTCGTCTCAGTGGCTCATTGCCCTGTCAGGCCAAATAAGGAGCCCTCATTTCCCCTTGATACACACATACACACACACACACACACACACACACACACACACTCACTCACAACACACATCTATATGCTGAAACAAAATGAATAAATACTGATATGAGTATGGACACACACATGCACAACACGATGATGCTGCTTTCTAGACCTGTGTTACAAAGCAAATACACACACACACAGAGAGTCATTACATTAGTGAAGAGAGATGCAGCATGGTATACTTGTGACACAACGATTAGTCAATCCTGTACCCACAATGCACTGGAGTGGGCAATCTCAAGTTCTCAGGGACTGGGGATGTGCATGTGTGGGTGTGTGTATGTTTAAAAAAGAGAAAGATAGAGGGTGTTGACATGTGCTTGCACATTTATGAACGGTGAGACTTTTTTGTGTTTGCACAAATGTATGTTTTGGAATCTGTCTTACTTAGCAGAAAAAGAAACTAAAGTCCATATTGTGCATTTATGTGTGTGTCCGTGCGTGTTCCCTGGTGTTCGTCTGTGTTCTGGACCATGGTTAATGGCTATACATTAGCACCCTGGGAGCTCAGTAAAAGGCTGAAGGTTTGTCTAAAAATCGACTTGGCCCTGAGCCGGGTCAAGTGAACACGCTGTGAATGCTGGACTGAGAGAACTATCTGTTCAATTGAAGGCAGAGGTGTTACTTCAAACGACAGATCTGTTCTGCTCTGGAGAGTTGATATGCTGTGGGTGTGTGGAAGAAGCTAACATGTGAGGGAACATGTGAATGTATGTAAGGTTGTGCAAGAAGAAAGATGGGATCGTTTCCTATTCTGAGTGAGTCCATGCTTTTTAAAAAAAAAAAAAAAAAATCAAAGTATACCAGGTAAAATAATGCCATTATTACATGGCAGTTAATGTAAAATAAGAGATTGTCCTCTCGGTAAGGAATGCAGAGGTAGCATGACATTGTTATATCATTACAGAGGGGTTTAACATGTTTATTTCAAGTGACAGTGATTTTTTCCTTACTGCATTATTCCTTGACCATGGTGTTTCCATACACTTAAAGTTGTTTTTTTTCTATTTGAAATCAACCAGACTCTATAGAGGTTGCAGTTCATAAAACACTAATATGAGTCCTTTTTGGAACAGTCACATAGGCCATTTTGGAAGGCACTGGCCTATTTTGCCATTTAGGTTTGAAGAAAAGTTGAATAATAGGTTACAAAATAAAACAGGTCTCTCTGGATGAGAGTTACATACAGGAAAGCAACAGTTTATTTATATAGCACAGAGCTGATCTAGGAGGTCATTCTGTAAACTGTGATCAATGTTTGTAATGCATGGTCGTGTAATAATTGTACCAGTCACCTTTGTTTTCTCAAATCTTTTTTTTTAGACATATCATGGCATTTCTCATCAGTTCCTTAGGTATGATTATTATAATGATGGCCAAAACCTATAAAAATAGCTGAAATTATACTGTAAATCAAAATAGGAATTTCTTTTAGACTATAGCCAGAGAATTTTTACATACACAAAAAACTGACAAAATGCATTTTGTGACATTTGAGGGAGCCAGTTCTTGCTCACAGTCTCATATATTCCATTGAATAAGGCAACTGTTGCAGATCTGACTTTCCCTGCCTTGACTTTGTGTCCTGCTTTTATCTGTCACAAATAAAATGTCAGCTGTAACCCACAGGCACCCATATGGGCTATGTACATTTAAAGCTGGGCAAAGCACAAAACAATACCAAACACTGGAGTAAATGGATGTCTTAAACTGTCAACAAAGTAACAGCCTAAAGTCTAATGGCTGTCTATAAATGTCACCGTGAATGTGTCTATATTCATAGGAGGCAGTTATCAGCTTTTAGATGTGCTTCTGCCTCACCAGAGCACTCTCTGCCTTTCTCTCCCTCTGTCGTAAGTGTCCTGATGTGTCCATATTGATACCCACCTGTTACTGGCCATTTCAGTCACCTCTTTCTGATGAAATATGGATGCATGCCTCGCTCTGTTTCACTCCTCCCTCCTCTCTAAAAGTGTCCCTCATGCCTATTTATTGATGTTCCCAAGAGTTATCAGTTGGTAGCTGGCGGTCCCCTTGCTCTACTGTTTTCCTGTTTTATTAACTACGTGTATCTCTGTGTGATGAAATATGAATGCATGTTCTTTCTCTTTCTGTCCCTCTCTTTTTACCACTTACCGGTTGTTTTAGCCAAGTGTCTGGCTCTGATGAAATATGAATTCATATCCCCTCTCTGTCTCTCCGCCACTTACCGGGTGTCTCAGCTGTGCATCGCTGTGGGATGAAATATAGATGTCTGTCCCCTCTTGGAGCTGTGAATGCAAAATGTTATCTATCCATTACAGGGGGAATTATGTCTGTCCTCCCTAAGTACCGGGGATTATATGTGTTGTTTTGACTCACAAAGTGTTTTAGATACAAGTATGCATTATCAGACTGGGTGAATTCAAGAATGCCTGGATACTTAAGTTGTCTTCATTGATAGACTTGACCACATAGTGGTACATAGTTATTTCTGTGTACCTTGGACAGGTACACAAAACTGAAAACAATAAGAATAAAATTTACTGTGTTAGTGACTATCTTCAAGGCCTCTGCAGGAAGAGGGAAACAAGAAAAATATCATTAAAAGTTCTATTTGATTATTGAATTCTCTTTTCCTGGTTATTGCTTTTTATCACTCCCCTCACCCTCTGTCTCTTTTTTATTATGTCTTTGTATCTCCATTTGATATTGACCTCGAGATGGAGGAAATGGGATGTTAATGGTTTGAAAGCTGTCAACATATGTGGTGAAATAATTCCCAGAGAGTCCACAAATAGTTTTATCAGCTTTTGCAGGACAGAAGTGCACAACAGGCAGAACACTGAGAGGGTCAGGAGGTAGGCAGCTTCCATCGTAAAACACACTGCTTTCACTAAACAGCTACTTGCAAAGAAACGGTGGATAAGAGGTATCTGAATTCATGGATAGAAACTCTGAGAAAGCACAGCAGTCAGGACCATGCCAATGCTCACTGTAACAAGAAAAGGTTCCTTTCATTTGTTCATTTATATTCTGGGGCAGTACCTGCAGAAAAGATCACAGAATACTGTCCAGGAAGGTGCTAAATCCACAAGAGCTCTAAAAACCAGCAACAAAGAGTTACTGGATCTAAAAATTAATTCACGGGACCAGCCAACCCATGCAGGATAGCCATATGCTCTAATTTATCTGATAAGCTGGTACAAAGTTACATTGGCAGTCTCCAGCTTAAAGTTTCACTTGCAGCTTCTTATTGTAAAATTAAGGTTCTGCCACTTTGAAAAATGCACACTGTAAAAACATGATTTTAAAAACCACCTGTGCAATCTTGGTTGTGGGGGAACCAATCCCGAATCCTCTCTTTGGACCTAACCCTAGTCCAGGAGTGCCCTTGACTGGGTAGTGCCCTGTCAGAACACACCTATATGGGATAGGGGTTTACATAAGAAATGGGGCACCACTCATTACTTGTTTTCACAAAAGCATTCTGGAAATTTTCTGTGTAGTCTGCATCTGAAAGTAGTAAGGCTGCATGACCACCATCCCATGATCCCATAAGAAATGGGATATCTTACCATATGTGGCTAAGAGAGGATGAACAAACTAAGTAGAGACGACACATCATGTTAAACATTAAATACAATATAGAGTCACCACATGCCTGATTTTTTGAATGTGGGAGGAAACCAGCTGAGAAACCCTCGCAGATGCAGAAGAGAACATGCAGAGTCCTGTGTCCTGTTCATATTTATAAACTGTACATATATACAGACAGAAGAACTGAATCCAGTCTTTTCATTTCCAATGAGCACGTAGGGACAGTGTTGAGAGAATTTATCTAGTGGTCATTGCAAACATTTTACCCAGCAGCCTGACCACTGAGCAGGACAGAGGTTAAAAATATGATTTTCCAGTTTTCAGTTGAATGATCCAGTATCAATTCTTAAAATCCTGAGATAGATTTTTTGGAGAGTTGGAGACGCTTCACAGTGTTCAGTTCTCATGGCGTTCCTCTTCTTTAATTCTCAGCGCTTCTTTCCTTTTGCACTTTTCCTCCCAGCAAGAGTCCAAACGTCACTTGATCCTTTGCCTTTGGTTGTCTTGACTGAGCCATTCCTCCTGTTTCTGCTGCTCTCGGTCAGCATGGGGCATCAAGTGAGTAGTAGAACATTGCCTCAGTGGAAAAGAAAAGAGCAGAGGAGAAGATTAGCATGTTAAAGAACACAGTATCAGTAGAAGAAATGAAAATGAATTGAACAAAGAAAGTGATAAAGGCTGTTTTTAGTGTTGATGGGATAATCCTACATGGGTAAAACTTGTGGCTTTCTTCCTTGCTCTTTCCTGTGTGTCCTACAGTCTTTTTCCTGTAGTGGTCATAGATCAGTTTGTCCAGCTAGTTCACAAATCGATATATATCTCATTATATCTCTCTGGGAGTATATCTGGGCCGTTGGCCTGTCATAAATTCCTAAAATTGTACTTTCTTAAAATAAGCTAAAACAATCTGCCGTTTGGTAGAGATTTTTCTACCTGTTTCCCATACAAACCAAATTATTTCAAGGTATTTTCTAAAGCTGGTATCATTTGAAATTAATGTTCGTCATATTGTCAGAATGTTTGCTTGTTTTATGAAATATCAATATTCAAAGCTGAACATTAGACTTTAGAACACACAGTATATTTTGCTGTATACCTAATATATTATCTTTACAAAATACAGATCTTTGCACCTTTTCTGATGACTTGACAATGTTGCTGTGAACTCTGAGCCTTAAAGCACACTGAACTACATTCTACTGTAATCCATTTTTGTTATATTTTAAAGAAAATGGACTGATATTGAAGGGACGAAGAAAGAAACTTGCTTCTAAATCAGAACACAAGAAGGATCATAAAAAGCCTCTTTTGGTCCATCAGTTGATCTGAAGTGTAAGCAGTTTTCTCTGAGTGGCATGGTGGCGTCTCTTCCCTCGCTGTCCCTTTCATCCCTGTTTTTTCATTTGTTGTCTCTCGCTATCTAAAAGAATGAGAAAGGTGGTGGTAACATGTATGTATTATTAAACGACTGTGTGTTTCTGCTATAATGGAACGAAGTAGAAAACTGTTGCCACTTTCATGGTGCTATATCTAGATCTCTGTCACTTAAACACACACATACACACATCAAGGCTGCCTGTAAGAACAACGCTGAAACACAAACACACACATTCATACACACTAGATAAAAAAGCCCAAGGCTCCAACAAGTGATGTACTTGTGTAAGAAAGGAATGGTGGGGAATGTCTCTACACTTTCCACTACACACAGCAAAACACACACACAGTTCCTGGCAGTTTTCTGCAGAAATCAGCACATTGAACTAATCCATTAGCCCTTGCTGCTGGGAGAGAGAAACAGAAGTGAACTTTGCTATCAGACCCAAAACTTTCAACTTTTTCTAATCATCTCTCGAAACATCCCTCCTTCCCTCTCAAGTAAAGTGATGAAAGAGAAAAGGGGGCACAACGAGGTGAAAGTAGGGAGAGGAGTGATGAGGAGAGATGGGGATGAGAAAAAAGAGATTGGGTGCAGGAAAAGGAGGAGGAAGAGCGCAAGAAAGAGATGAGGGGGAACAGTGCTAAATACTACTTGAAATGGTCTTTCCATTCATCAGTTCCACCAGATGCCCACAAAGAAAGAACAACATGATGCCAGGAAGAAATGAAAATCAAGACAGCTTGCTGCTAATTATTTACCACTAACTGGACATGCTTTCGTATGTTTGATTGCAAGAGTTAACTTTATGTTTTACAACAGTTCCCATATGACAATAGTTCTAAATGGCCAGCACAATTTAAAGTGAATTATACAGGCCATATGAGTTTACCTGTCAATCGTATGGTTTCCACTCCAAATGCTGCAAACCTGCCTGCTAGGAAGGATTTCAGCAACATTTTAATGCGAGGCTGTAACAGCACCTCTCTGTAAATGGATTGAGCAATGCCCTTATTAAGCACCTTTGATCATGTCTGTGTACAAACAGGAAGAATTGATTTCCTATATAGGGCTGACATAAAGACAAAAACTGAATTTGCCATTTCAGCTTTGATAAGAGACAGAGAGTTTGCCTGCTGCTTGATTACTCAGTGGGTGAGGGTGCATTTGTGTATTCATTTTTGTTTTGTAAATGCCTGTTCATATGGTGACCAAACCTGTGGTGGTGCAGTGTTGTTGGGCTAACCTTTACCATATATGCTAGATTTTAGTAAGCAACAACTAAAATAGATACAATAAAAGTTAAATAAAATGTTTCCATGTGTGGGATTTCAATTTCACTGGAGCATCTTTGATTTAAAGGCAATGCACACAAGTGTTTCCACTGGAGGTTGATTAGACCAGTGCTTAGGTTGAAGGTGTGAAGAGCTATGCTGGCAATTAGGTGATGTTACTGTGAACTATTAAACATGATGAACAGCCCAAAGTAGAGAAAGACCCTAATTAAGCAAAATAAGTAAAAACATCTGTGTCAGTTAAAAACCTGAGTGTGTTGCTGCTTTACCTGCTCCAGAGCCGGTTAATGTGCAGTATGCACAGTATGTTTTATCTTTATTTATACCTACTCAAAAATGAGCTGCCTTTGTGAGACAGAAGAAAGGGTTTATCTCACTTTGTGAGTATATACCATAGTATAAATTAGACTAAACTCTGCTGCCATGTTCTCCGCAGCAATATTTCTTACAGCCCACACTGTTAACATTTTAACTGAACAAAGAATGCTTTGCTTTGTTGAGGCTATTACTATTTTGACCCTTTCCAGTATTTGCCTTGTTGGTAGTGCTAAAGGAAAATTAAGATAAAAAAGTGACTTGGGAATATAAACATACTCAGCAGTTTTGATGCCATTCGGTTTGATTTTTTTATTTCTCATGTACAAATTTAGGCCTGATGATGTCACTAGGGGAAAGGTCAGGACTGAAAAATGTTAGTTTTCCCAATACACATTTTTTTCTGTATCAAGTCCTTTTGTACTTTTTTCATCTTTGTATACACCAATCAGCTACAACATTAAAACCACTGACAGATGAGTAAATAACGTTTCTCATCTCAGGTCCTGACATTTATCTAGATGTTAGTTGACAAGTACAACCCATGTAAACATTATTGCAGACCAAGCACACCCCCTTATAGCAACAACAAAAAGAGCCCAAGGCCTTGACCTGTCCTCCAAATTCCCCAGATCCCAATCCAATCAAGCATCTGTGGGATGCACCAGAACAAGCCTGATCCTTGGAGGCCCCACCCCTCAAGCCACAGGACCCAAAGGATCTGCTGCTGTGTCCCGGTGCCAGACACCACAGGACACCCTCAGAGGTCCTGCGTCCATGCCCTGATGGGTCAGAGCTGTTTTGGTGACAAAAGGGGGACCTTCACAATATCGGGCAGGTGGTTTTAATGTTGTGGCTGATCTGAAATATTATCATGTGAGCTGACCATTTTTGGCTGTAATTGAAACTTGAAGATTCTTACATTTTAGATCATCAACAGTGATATGTTTTCAGGTTTATTAAGTCTTCATTCTGCCTGGTATAATTATTTCATCTGCACTATTTCACAACTTTGGTAAATTTTCCCCAAATATCATTTGCTGTATCTATTTAAAACACACAGTTATTCAAATATTAATCAGGATTTTTTTCTTCCCCACTGAGCATTAAAGATTGATGGGTTACGCTGCAAAATAATTTCCATGATCATTTCATATTATCAAAAGTTTTTCAGTAGCCTTCCTAATTACACAACAACTGTTAATGAAAATCTGTAAAGGATGAAAAGTTAGAGCACATTTCTGTTGGCTGGGCGTCATTTATATACCAGCCAGCCGAATGACAGTAAAGGTCTTTAAATGCTTTCCAAGCCTATACTCAAGTATTCATTTTTAATCAAAGTCTCTTGAACAGATAATTTCCACCACATTTTATCACCCATTGTCTTTAATCAATGCCATTTCTCCCCCTGTCGACGTTCATTGAGGCTGTTCGGATGAGCATATCCTCATTCACCCACAACGCCACAATAAAATTAGACCAAATTCTAATTAAAATGCTGCCACTTAATGGGAGCCTGTCAGTTCTGTCAGTGCAGCTAAATTAACCAAAATGTAATGTTTATCACTTAAATGAATTACAAATGTATCACTTTAGGTGAATTAAGGGCTTGTTTTGTGTACGGGAACATAACACAGGCTGTTCTTGCACGTCCCTTGTCTTTCAGGGATATTGATTAGGACAAAATCAATGGGACAGTTTGCACTCCTGCTGATGTACTCAGTCAATCAGTTAGATTTAATCTCACTGCTGCCTGTGAGTCATTTGTTAGCGACTGAAAGCTGTTTATTACCACTTCTCCCTCTCATCATCCTCATCTTTTCATCATTTTATTCCCCTGGTTTCTCTCACTCTCCTCCTTTCTAATCTCCCTATATGGACGTGTTTCTCCTTCCATCCCTTTTTATCGTCGTTCTCTCATCCCTATCTCCTCCTCCCGCAGGTGTGGAAGTGATTAGAGAAGGTGAATTTGTCAAAGTGCCAACACTGACTTCCAATTATTACCTAGTTCCTCTTCCCCTCTCCTTTCCTCCATCTTCTCCTTCTCTTATTCTATGTTCCCTTTCATCCCTACCTCCTCTTCTGCACCATTTTTTTCCTTCCCTTTCTCTCTGTCCTTCCCCCTGATGGAGTCAGACTTAGATCTCTATTAGTCAGGGAATTAGGCAGAAAGATAGATTGGAAGAAAATCAGCTTTCCTTGGAGGAGTTAATTCTCTCCCTCTATCACACCATCACTACCCCCCTCCCCCCTCTAACTTTCTCGTCAACTCTCATGTTATCGCGCCATTATTATTCTCCCCTTCTCTCCTTCTGCCTTGACTTTCTCTGTCTCCCTCTCTATTACTCCATCACCATTTTCTTCTCTTTCGTCCTGCTTCTGTGACAGACTAATTTCAGAGTTGTTTTAGCATAGTTAATGAACGCCCACAGCTCCTTACTCTGATTTTCCAAATGACAGAGGGCTGGAGGGGGGAAGCACTTAAAGGAAAAATAAGACTGCAAACAGAGCTCAGCTTTTACAACTGGTGTGTGTGACAGTGTCTCTGTGTGTGTGAGTAAGCATAAATATTCACCACAAATGTCATAAGCATGGGAAGAACTGCTTGTGGCAACCTTGTGTGTTGAGCATATTTTTGGTTTATTTGGTGGAAAAATAAAAAAAATAATCTATATGTACACCTCAGCCGAGCACTGCATTTTTTATGCTCTGAGAAAGGAGCAACAGCTTTTTCAATTTTTGTCATTTGTATAGTATTTATTGTTGTTGTTACACTGCTTTGTTGGCCAGGTCTCCCTTTGAAAAGAGATTTTAATCTCAGTGAGACTTTTACCTGGTTGAATAATGGAACAGGGGAAAAAAGTTTTCTTCAAGCCATATGTCTTAATTATTTTACTAGTTCTCTTTGCTTTACTATTTCAGACACTGGAACAAAAACAGACCCATTCTCCACACTCCACAAAATATATTTTTATTTTTATTTTAATTGCTAAGATACCACAATAGATTGCCTACCCCATGTGATCAGTTTTGCCTGATCAGGATCATGTGAGAGCATCAAGCAAGTAAATGAGTGTCTGTCAAGCAACTGTCAATCAATACATGATTCAAGGAAATAATAAAAATAGAAAATGTTGTGAAAATGTTAGACTTGTTGTGGAAAGCAGCTCAGAGGATCAACACCTCATTACTCATGCATTACAGATGTACTGTGCATAAAACATCACATCACACCAAGTAATGTGCCTGCACCACTGATAAAAGCTGTCAAAGATCAAAACCCCAGGTAGAGAAGTTTAAAAGCCATTTCATGACTGACTCTCACTCTTCATGCAGAGTTACTTGTGATTAATTTGTCTCACTGAATGGTAGAAGATTACACATTTCAATGGAGGATTATGCAAATTCATGAAGATTAAAGATGATATACAGCTTTGCCATATACAGTGTTCAAATCCATATGTACGTGTGAGGAATGTTTCAGTCTGATAAGAGTCAGTAAGAGGATATATACATATCATCTTGATGTATAACAACCCAGGTGTTTTCTGCCTGTCTGTATTATTAATTTTCAGCTGGAAATGTAATTATTACACATTGGAAAACAGCAGGATTGACCTATGTATTTACAGGCCAAATTGTATTTTCCTTGTCTTCCCGTGATATAGTTAATTATGCCAATTACAGTTATTGCCCTTTACATTTACATTACAGACATTACATGACTGAAGTTAGTGGTTTGCATGTGTCCAATATGAGGACCCATTTATTTATCAGCAGCTACGCTAGTGGGTAGAAACTTTACAAAGTACTTATACTACTAAGTGTCTCCTCGTGTTAGTGAGGACTAACAAAATGTGCAAACTTTTCTGTTTACAGCACACACACACACACACACACACAGACACACACAGTATACTTCTAAATAACTGTAGGTCAGATAGCATACATCTTCACGCCTGCATGCACAACAGACACCTGAAGAAAACTTTGGGTTTGTGAAACGACCTCAGATAAATACACACCTACAAACTCCCAGAGAAGTAAACATGTCAACACACACTAACAAAGCAGCTGTAAAACTGTTTTATTTGACCATCTGGTGAGCCTGACATGTTTATTGGGCCTCATAACCTGGCAGCTCTTTACTAGCCAGGACAAGGCATTTGTCTCTAGGATATTGTGTGTGTGTATGTATTTGCAAATGTGTACGTAGTACAACACTGGTGTGTGTGATGTCATGCACTTGTAAAATATCATTTTCATATAGCTAATGCCCTGTGACATGGTGGCTGGAGGAATGAGGCATGCATCCAACAACCTGTAGCTACTTTTTTTTAACACATACCATTGTTTATGTGCTGACCTGAAGAAGTACACTGAAACTTTGTTAAATTAGTTCTTGTGTATTTATATTCATATGTTTGTCTTTACAGTTTATCCAACTTTATTTTATTTACTTTTAAAGACAATGGGAAGTAATTTTTATAATTAATACAGTGCAGTATCTGTACATGCTGCATGTGTGTGCACATTTGGCAAGTATGTACTGTATGTGTGCACGCTGCAAATATGTAACTTGTGTATGTATGTGTGTATATTTATGCACAGATACATGCACACAAGCACACACAAATGCACAAAGAAAAAACCTAATGCATAATTTGTAAATATATGGAGTGGATTATCTGTTACACCTACCAGATATAAATGCAAATAGGTACATATATACTATGTATATGTTATTGGCAAACATTGACATTTATATGCTAAAAATATATAATGTAAGGAGTGGAGAGCTATCAAAAATACATTATGAGACATGGGGAAGAAAAAGAGAAAAACAATTAGACAAAGCTACATTCCAGTTATGCCAAATGGTGATCAGCACCACATATAGAACTGTAAGAGTAAGCACAACCACAGCCTCAACAACACAATGCAAGAAACTTGATCAACACATACTCTAGCTATAATGTGTGTGTGTGTGTGCGCGTGTGTGCGTGCAGAAGATGTGTAAAGGGAGTAATCATCAAGAAAGGAGCAATCAGTGGAGGGTGTCTTTGTCTCTAATCATGCAGAGAACCCCCATGGACACTGCTGTGGGCATGTGTGTATATGTATTTGTGTGTGTATTTGTGTGTGTATGTGTGTGCATTGTTGTGTGTCGGTTTGTGTCCAATCAGCCAGAGAGCCCCCATGAACACTGTCAATGAAGCATCAATCAGTAAACACACACAGACACACACACACACACACACACACACGTCAGTCCCCAACCACCGCATATGCACACAAACACACACACATTCACTCTCAACATCTGTCACTCAAGGAAAGAATGAGAAATTTCTCTCCTGAAAAACTTTTATTTCCAAAGCCTTGAAATAAACTGAAACCTTCTTTGAAATGTACCCTTCAATCATTCTTTTTTCTTTTCTTTTTTTTTTTTCAGGCCATGTTATGTCAATGACACATCACTTCCTGTGGCAACTCCTATAGTGTCACAACAACTAATTTTTTGTTAACCTCCACACGTATCCATAGAAACTCCTCTTCACATTTGTTTACCAGTAGTTTACTAACTGTGCCTTCTTTGTATTTGTACAGTTCCACAGTTTCTCAGTGAGTAGGTGGTACATTTAAGTGTCTGATGTAATACTAATGTGTTCTTGCTCTAACTTTAACTCTCTTCCTTTGATAATTGTTCTGTTATCGCTTAGCATTTGGCCAAATTGACAAAAAATTGGGTCGTAATCACTAGCAGAGTGATATCATGGTCACAGGTGTGTATTTTATCTTGGTTGGCAAAGACTCCTTTGACATTTCTAAAGAATGATGTTGAGGTCTTATTTATTAATTTACCCTTTGTCCTCCAATGCTTGATCTAACAGCACAGATAAGGTGGTTTGAGAGGAGGCCAGCAGTCCAATTATATTTGGCTGATTTGATCAAATCCCCCTCACAACTAAACCCCATCCAACTTCTCCACTGCACTCAAATATGTTACATTATGGAAGCTGAAGAAGTTCTAACTTCTGTTTCATTGTGACTTTAAATTGAAGTGTTAACAGTATTAGCAACTTTCCAAATGGCCACTGAACTTTTCCGGGTCCCCTGCTCAAAAGCACCTCAAAGCAACTACTGAAGGAGAGGACTATTTTTCCAGACAGCCCTGGACTGCAACCTGCCAACATTTCTGTCACAACAAGGGTTTTTATCAGGCTGTTTTATCCTGTTTGTGAGGATGAATCACTCCTGTTGATGGTGAGCAATGTAGCCATGATGTGCTTTATGAAACAAGTAAACAGACATTGTGAACTTCAGTTGAAATCGATGTCATAAAGGGTAAAAAAAATTTTAAAAAAAGGCAAAGGAAAAAAAAAAAAATCAAGTCTTAGTTTGAGCTCCGGTGGCAGCTGTGCCAGGTCCAGGTTCTCTTAAATAACTGCTGTCCTGAGTCGTTCATGCAGAACCATGTTTTAGGTTTAATGAGAATGATGTGGAAAAAAACAACAACAGAAAAAAACACCAAGGCTGTCAGCATCTCCCAGTAAACAGGAGACAGTATGGTGCAACAGGCAAAGGCAAATAATAGCGCTGTACAACTGTGAGTCCAAATAAATGAATTTTGATTTCTGTTTGAAACTGCTTTGTTTTACACGTGTTTGCGTGTGTTATGGTATCACACTGTCTAAGACCTTGGAACCACGCATGTGTATAGAAACTCTTTTAACATAGACACACGTATCCAAGCATCCACAGGTGCTTGCAGGCTCCTGGTAACAAAGAAGAAGTAAAATTTAATTCTGTTCTATCTCTCTATTGTTTTTTTGCAAGCAAAGACCAGTAAGAACTGAGTCTTGGGTAGCAGACAGCAGTTTTTTTAATGTTCTTCAAGCACACCACACATGTAAGGAGACAAATGCACATGTATGCAAATTGGTTAGTGGCAAAGCTGTGTATTGATCTCTCTTTACTGCATTAATTTGTTAAATTGATACCTAGCCTTTAGCAAAAATCCTGAGTGTCTATGTGTCTATAGTCCATATTAATAATGCTTTAAGTATAATGTGCATTATACTTTGTGCATAAAAATGTGTTTGCTTCGTTTGATATGCATTTTTGTGTGCGTTCACATTCTGACAAGCACAACAAATCTATAGAGACCGTCCTCCCCTCCCTATCCCCAGGCAGCATACAAATGGCTGCTACGTTTTAGTAATTGCTTCTTTATTGACAAATAGCTGTGTAGTGTAGTGAGGGCATTACCTGTCAGTATTGCTTTTATTCCTTATTGAATTCTGTCCCTCTGTTGTTTCTGCCGCTCTGTGATTCACAGAGAGGCAAGTCAGTGTCTCTTTTAGACAGCACTCTGTGTATATGTGTGTTTGTATATCCTTTTGTACTTCTGTGGGTTTTCACATGCGTATGTGTGTGATTATTCTCTACATCTGTATGTATATATGTGTCTCAAAGCAATATCCTGAGGGGGAAACTGGTAAACATGTGGTTCTGAATTAAAAGAAAATAAGAAAAACAATCACACACAAATGGTGATGGATTTCATTTGCCTGAAGCCCAGCTGCCACAATCAATAGGAATTTGTGGCGCACAGTGAAGGGAAACTGACATTTTTAATTTTAGTTTCTTATTCTACTTCACTATTTAGAAGTTAGCAGGAGGGAATGTTATAAGTTGTTTCTTCTAAGCTTTGATAACACTGTTGGCTACAAACCATTGACCATTATTAAAGCCACCATTCAATAAAGCCATTAGTAATTCTTTACAAGAAGATATTTACGCTTTGAGGTCAGGGTTTTAATTTGAGTTGATGGATATAGGACTTTGCAAACATGCTCAGCCATTACTGGCCTTATGAAATATTGAATATCAGTCATCCTTCGTGAAACTTCAGACAGAGGAAAAGCTATGGTCATTTTATTGGTTAGATTGGTAGATTGTGGCATTGTTGATTCCCACTGTGGTTGCATGCACAGTATCACCCAGATATTGCTGGACTTTTTTTTTTTTTTTTTTTTTTTTTGGACTTTGTGTATTATTTTACTGCACTTGAAGTTTCACAGAAGAAACTTTTCACCCTAAAAAAAAGAAAAAAAATGAATGAAAAACATTTTTAAATATCACCTCACAATATGTGACTTTCTGAAATGCAACAAAGATGCTTCCATTTTGATCTTGTTTGCATGTTGCATGTGAACTCCAATTTAAAAGTAGCCAGCCGCTCATGTTCAGTGTTGTACATCTTGAAAAGGGATTTCACATCAAAATGTCATCTTGGCTGAAGATTCCATCAACTGAATTTTTCAGACTCCCTTTTTATCCCAACCCCCCGCTGAAGCCACACTGAAATGCTGCTCTCGAGACATCTAAGAGCCCGCCACATATTTCTGTGACCCTTCACACCTATTCCCCCCCTTACCTCCTTTTTCAGTGTGCTTTCATGTACTCCAGGTTTAAAGTGAAAAGTAAAAGCTTAAAAAAGAACCTGATCTTTTGTCCTGAGCTCTGCACAAAGGTGCGGCATAAAGCTGGATACTGGAAGCTTTATACTTGATGCAAGGTCAGTCCCTTGTAGGTACGTATGGCATAGGTTTTTTATTTGTTGGATTTCCATTGATAGCATCTCTGCAACATTAGACAGATGTACTGAACATGATCAGACCAAATCCTGCCTCAATTTTGTTCCCCACAACAACTGTGTTCACATTCATTCATTCATTCACTTTGTGATAAAGAATGACAATTGCAGTGAGCAGAGAGAATTATGGAGGCTTTTTTCAATTGCTGTCTTCATCAACAATCTCCCTTGGCATCAGATACATGCAGTAGGACATGCAAGCAGCCCAAGCAGATCCATTACAGTTCCTGAAGCCTCATATCACCATATCTCCATAGCTGCCATAACTCCAGTATATAGCTGCGGAACTTAAATTCCATCTCAGGAGTACCTGAGGGTGTGACCATATTTGGGCCTGCAGGCCTTCATCAACAGTCCATTAGATAAGTGCCCTCACATGCTCTGAAAGCAATAAATTTTTTTTAACTATAATGCAGTACTATTGAAGGTATACTATGCAGGATTTTCCATAAAAAGCAATGTACAAACAATCCCTCTCAATCATCACTTATGCCTCACTAGAAGTGTGTCGGTGGTGTATCTGCAGAGAACCTGCCCTCTACCTTTATTTTCCTATTTTCTTATTTTGTTGTATTTGGGACATTTCTAGGCTGCAACCTTCCGGTGGTAGGTGTGTAGTTCCCAGCCAATAACAGCATGCAATGTGTGAGGGACTCTCTAAAAAAACGTAGCGACCAGGATACATTGCTGTCTCCACGCTCTCTATCAGCCTCATGGATGTATAAAGAGCTGGAGGTCTGTGTCTGTTTGACTGAGGACAGGGCTGAGCTTGAACTGCATTCATTCAAAACCTGGCAGTGCGGGTGTGTTTATTTGTGCTTTAGAATGTAACTGCTGTGAAACAATCAGAAAATAATGTTTTGTTACTCTGATTCACTGCTTTGTTCTTTCTTCATTCACTCTCTAGCTCATTCAACCTCCACTGCTTTCTCTCACTCGTTGAGCTGGGGAGGAGGAGCCAAATTTGAATGGTGTGTTTATAAACAGCAGCCAACAAATCCTGCAAATTAAACCTTTAATAAATATTAACTAATAGATACATGATAGAATTATTGTTGCTCATGTTGTTAAATGATGTGACTTGTGCATTCAGGGTTATACCGTATGTCATAAGCCTGGCATTATCTAAAAAATGAAATCTCATCTGTAGCACTCCTAAAGACCAGAACCTTTAGGACCTGTCGATGCAGTACATTCAGATTCATACATTTGTACATTCTCATACTAATGTGTCATAACATGTTCTAACATGAACCCTTAAATGCATGTTGCAATGCAAAAATAAACATCAGAACTTAAACCGTTTTTTCCAACTTTTCCACAAACTTTTTGAAGCCCCCTTGTAAAGTAAAATCATATTTCAGTAAAAAGTGAGTAAATATGGCTGTGCAAGAAGTAACAAAATGCAAAACACTTTATGTGCAAAGTCAAATGTCAGCATTTATGTTGAAATTGTAATTTGTAAAGGCTATGAAGAACTGGCAGACTAAAGTATAGTCATTCTCAAATCATTTTACTTGATGGCTTTGTTTCTCATCATTATTCATGAGACTGTAAATGAAAGAAAAGTCATTCAGCTTAGAAGGTGAGGGTTTTTAGATTGAATATAATTTAATTTAAACAATTCCATTCCCTCCTGTTCTTCATTACATGCTGGCAGTTTACTGAGAGATTAGAAAAGTGATGACTAAACAGCAGATGAAAATAATGTAAGCACATCCAGGTCCCTTGGAAGCACAACACAGAAAACACAATCTGTCTTCCACCATTTAGGACCATGTTGGAAATTTAAAACTTGTATGTCATTGCCTAAAGTGGATTTTACACAGTTTGTCAGTGGATAAATCCTAAATATAATCACAAGGACTGAGTCTGCATGAAAATTAGGTTGGGAAACTTTTCAATAAGAAGCCATGCATGGTAATAGGTGATTCAGAGTTACTTCTTCTCCTCTGCCTTTTCATCACAAATATATTGCACAGTGAAAGAGATCAATCTTGATATTGTGAAACAGAGGTGAAGAGGCTAAAGAAGCATGATAGTGATCAGGTCAGTGGTGTGACTCATGGAGGAAGTGAAGTGGACATGCACTCTCTGTCATACAACTGACTGAGTGCCCTTCAGCCAGCCAGTGTATATATCAGGGTACAATGTACATTTCCTGAGATTAAGTTCGAGTAGATTATCAGTGGCTAGCTGGAGCAGCATGAACTGTCAGCTGTATTTTTAACCAGTAACTTTGCTTGTTTCTAACCACAGTATACAACGAAACTACATCCATGTACAATATCACGAAAATGTTAAATGACTCAAAATCGCACCATATTACAACTGCAATATAAGTTGAAATATAGGTAGAATAAGTCAAAATGTGCAATTAAAAACAAATAGGTTATATAGACATCACTAATACAGGCCCCAAATTACAACCTCTATGCAACAAAACTGCATTACACCTGTTATTTCCACCTTAGGGTAGGCTTTGGATATTATAGAAGAACCTACCTCAGTTTTGGCTGGACTGTGTCTAATTCAACATGGCTCCACATGGTGAGGAGTTGTCTGAACAAGTATGTAATCAGATTGTTAGACTTCATAAAAATGGGAGATTGTACAAAACCATCAGTATGCAAAACACATTTGCAGCAATGGTTAGGAGGTGTAAGAAGAGCCATACTGCCAATAACATGCAGTAGTTGTCCCCAAAAATGACGCTGCACACATATCATTATTTATGCAACCTTGCATTGAAAAACAGATGGATAAGTGCCTCTGATTTAGCACAAGGATTATCTGTAGAAACTGGTTTTTCAGTGACTGATCACAAAGTGCGAAGGACACTGCAGGAAGTCAAGCTCTATGGACGGCGTCCAAGAAGAAAACCATTGCTCACCAAATGGCATGAAACTGCAAAACTGAATTTCCCAAAGAACACGAGAAGAAGCCTAATGAATGTTGGCAGCACATTCTTTGGTCAGACGAAACCAACACGAATTTGTTTGGATCAGATGGGGGCCAGCATGTTTGGCATGGACCTGACCAGAACTACCACAGTGACTTTGTAGTGCTGACTGCTAAACATGGTAGGGTACTGATATGGGGCTGCAGCATGTCAAAAATCATACTGCAAAAATTATACAAGAGATTTTAAAGAAGAAAAAGTAAAACCTATGACCTGGCCCAGAGTGTCCCCTGACTTGAATTCAATAGAACACCTTTGGTGTATTTTAAAGCAGAGGGTAAAGCAACAAAAGCCCTCCAGCAAAGAACAGCTGAAAAGAATCAATCTTGGGTAGAATATCTCTCCACAGGTTTGTGTGAGACTAGTATCATCCATGCTCAAGAGGATCAAATCTGTCATCAAAATTAAAGGCCGACATACAACATAAAAATAAAAAAAATAAAGAGTGAAGTGTCACTAATGAAGGGTGTACTTACTTTTGTTGCAGTTAGTTCTTTAATATAGGCATTTAATTATTCTTTAATTTGTTATAATTTTTTCTGCTTTTGAAATTAATTGGCTTCATTCTTCCACGGCTTTGGATTAATTAAAACAAACAGTATAAATGGTCAGGATTTGTAATTAACATGTTAGTAATGCTGATCAGGGGTGCACTCAGTTTTGTTGTATACTGTATGTTGGAAAGAATCAATGCTACAGAATCCAAGATACAGTGAGAAACAAAAACACCAGACCCCTCATTCCCCATAATGCAACTAAGCAATGTCTTGCGTCAGACCCTTTCTGCCTGGTAAAATACCCACGTTTCAAACCCCACATCTCCAGTTTGTAACACAGGCTTTCTTTTATAAATTTGTAGTCTCAGTACCTCTGCTGAGATTCCTTAACTTTACTTTGAAATCATCTGTACAAAAGTTCCTTTTCTGGTTTTAGCCATTTATCTGCTTCACTGAATGATTCGGGAGCTAACCATGGCTGAAGTGTCTGTGGTATTTCACTGCATAATATTCTTTCTATATGAAAGCCCATAAAATTGTGGTTTTATAATAGCAAGGTTCTGAAGAGAAAAGCAGTAAATTAACTGACAGCTGTCAGAGGCCAGGGCCTTGGAAAGTAGAAGTAAGGTCAATGAAGTTGAGAATGGCGTCTTGTCAAAGAACAGCGGCAGCCCTGAGCCAGGAGAGCACAGTGACAGTGAGTGATAAATTGAACATCACTATATGGTACACTGAAGCACCTTGCAGTCTCTACTTTAAATTTTCAAGTTCCTGCAGTTGAGTGTGTGCACTGATGCAGGTTGGACTCTCTTTCAGTACTATAGTACTATATAACAGAATTCCACTAAAGTGGACATTCAGCTTTAATAGGTCTCAGAAAACTAAGCATGATGTTCTTTGAAGGTGCTGTACACCAAAACCCAGAGATTTTTTTTTTTACTTAGACCTGTAGCTGTATCTTGCCTTTGCAGTGTATGAACACTTTGTGAAGTTACATTTTACCATCATTACTGAGCTTTTGAATGAGTCCATCTCACCTCTTCATGTTCTGCTTTGCCTCCCTCCACATTTGTTGTTAAACAGGAGGAAATAAACAGTATATGACAGTATATTAGCTTGAAGTGTTGCATTAATTCTGTTTAACGTGCTTTATGGGTCATGGTATGCATCCTATTATAATGGATCCTATTACACTGGTCTGTTCCAATGGGAGACTAACCTAACACTAGTAAGGGAATAATTTACATATTTTGCCCCTGTGTTGCAAAAGTTAAGGCACTCATATCCCAACTAAAGCATTAATGTCAATGGTTTATCATAGGCTGATGTCAACAAGTCCTCCAAACAGAACAATCGGTTTAGGTTGTTTGTCCCTGCCCTCTGATAAGAATGTCTCCTGTCATAGTCCTCTTGCTGTGGCAGGCCCACGGGACCCTTGTTGTTATGGTTACAATACTAAACTTTTCGGTGTGTACCAGCAGCAGGGTACCAGACCTTCATCGTCATGGTTACAATGATAAACATCCAATTAAGCTTATGGAACAGTCACAGTTTGGTTAGATTTTCTCATCTGTTTAGGGAAACAAATACACAGCTTTCCAAAATTGCTGAACTATTCCTTTAACATTTTGACTTACATTTATAGCACAAGGTGAAAGAGTGAATATATATAAAAGCAGAGACAGAAAAGTTTGAAATAAACAGAGAAACGTGTGAAAGTGAAGATTGAAAGAAAGGGTGGAGGGGATGGGAGAGGAGGAGGTGCGGTGTTTGTGGATGCTATCTGTCTCCCATGTTATTTATCACCAAGACAGGTACAGATATGGAGTCTTAGCTTCCCGGCCTCATTACACATTCACTCTCTTTTTCAAGCACACACACACACACACACACACATATTTTCATATACATTCACATAGACTTTGTCTCCTATCCCTTTGTTTTCCACTGCCTCTCTAACCCTTTCCCTCTCAGATGCAAACGCACACACACACGCGCACACACACACACACACACAAACACACAAACAAACATACATTTCAATTAAACCCAGGCTCAGCATGATGAATGTGGTTACCTTTTAATTTCAATTATAGTGGCTGTTTAGCTAGCTAGAAAGCTGTTGTGTGCTCAAGCAACATCCGCCAAGCGATGGCTCAATTACAACACACAAAGTGCAGAAACGGGTGTACGCCGAGGCACAAGCACACATTGGCTGATACACAGGCAAATATACACAGCAGTAAATGCGCATGGACAAGGCACACACATGCAAGCACATGCACACACACAAAATTAGATTAGCTAATTTAGTTCTTGTCTGGACACATTTTTCACCTCCGTCTAGCTGACGGCTGTTCTAAAACCTATTTAGAGTTTCCACAGGGCAGCACGGCATCACAGCAACGACTGACGATGTGCGGAAACTAATAATTATTGCCCCAAATACTAGTGTTGTTTATTCATTTATAAGTAAAAGACGTCATACATGAGAAATGAGTGGTAGAGGACATAATTATCTCATAGGATTCAGCTAAAATGAATTTCTTGTAGGCCTGTTTGTGCCAGCACAAGTCAAAAGAAGCAGTGCATTTTGAGTTTGTAACCTACTTTAACAAAACCAACATGTCGACTCCTCTTTTTTAAACCTTATTCACACAAGGAGTATTTTCTGAGCATGCGTTATTTCAGAAATACCCTCACGAGATGCATATTCACAACTGAGAGCTTCCCAGGACTAACACAGCCTTATTTTATCCTTAAAAAGAAGGTTGTGGTACTTCCTTCCACTTTGTAGCTGGAACAACAACCAAGCATCTCCACCCTCACCTCTGTTACAGTAACTGTTACATTTCAATCACACACTAAATACGAATGATGACGATGTGTTGAAGAACCAGTTCAGGAACATTCCAACAATGAAGGAAATACTGTAACACAGTTTTGATAACCAGTGTCTTGCCAATACGAAATTAAACTTGAACTTCTAATGAATGGCCCATTTATATCTGTGCACTTTTGGGTAATTCACTAATTTTTGGAAGATTTATTTACATTAATCTCAGCATGTTCAATACAGCAATATTTTCATGGCATATTTAGTTTAGCTTAGCACAAATACTGGAAACAGAGAGAGACATTTAGCACCACCCAAAGACACACGCTACCACCTCTTAAACTTTCTTTCCTACAATAATTACAAGGGTCAACGTAGAGTTAGAAAACTTCAGTCTTATTTGTCAGTGAAAACAGGAAAAACACTCATTTTTCATGAGATATATATTTATTGAAAGTGTAAAAACACGCAAATTCTCACTGAATGTTCTCTTCAAAAAATCAACATGTATCTTTAACAAATTTAAAATCAATATTTGATTGGCTTGGGAAACATCTTAGTTTGCCCTTATGTGTATATCAGTGCATGAAATTACACCAGCTAATCAAAATAAGCATTTGATTGTAGACATTATCCAATTAAGATGTCTTTAAATGCAGTGTTTTACAAACTCCTCAGGCTTGTGTTTGACAGTTATGGAAATGTATTTATGGTATTTTAAATGAAAAGTAAAACTGAGAGAGAGAGGCAGAGTTAAGGGGGAGAAAAACTGATATAGCCAGACAAAGTGGTAAAAAAAAATAAAAGTGGGAAAGGGAGGGAGATAAATGATGGAAGAGTAGGACAGATAAAGAGAGGAAAACACAGACAGCGAGAGGGAGAAGAGAGAAATGGAGACACCCAACGGCAGTGGCTGTCATTTCAGCAGCAGCTATTAAACCAGTTTAAGTTACTGCTGTGCCACCTGACAAAACATTCAAAAACAGGGAAATGGCTGGAAAATAGGTCACACACACACAGAGTGATATTCACTCTCACAGTATGTGCCGTCACCTACGGAGTCAGTTGAAGAAGGCTAGAATAAATAAGTGCATGCACGCACGGCGCGCACACACATACACACACACACACACACACACACACACACACCCCACCTTCGGAGTCAATCAGAAGAAGAATTGCCCTAACTAGACACATGCCTGAGGATGAAAGAGCTCTCAGGGCATATTCTGCTATTTCTAACTCACAGTACTGTTCCTCTCACATGCACACGTGATCTCACTGTCTCACTGTCTTTCTCACACAAACACACGCACCTATAAACACACAGTGTGCATTCTATCCTCTCAGCTTGTTTCCTATGAAATTTGACATGGAATGAAAAGTATTTGGAGGGTTTCAACACAGCTTGTTTGGTAGAAAGTGGAAACAGGCAGAAAGCGAAAGATGAGACAAAAAAAGAAATTCGGGAAAAGAGGGCAAATTATGCTGATATTACTCCATGTGGTCCCTCTTTGGGTTTCCTGTGTTGTGGTTGTTTTTCATCTCAATCCTCTACAACACAAAACATAGACACAAAGATCCAGACACACCCAGACCCAGACACACACACACACACACACAATCCATTAGGGTTGTCTGCCTCCTCACCGCTGCTGCCCTGAAATCTTAGTTTACATACCAATCTCATCCCCATGAATCCATTTTTCATCCACCAAACTAATCATAGCCATAAATTGCAGAACCTAAGTCAGCAAAAGGTCTCTGATGAGAGATTCTTAGACTTGGATTTGGCTTCTTTGATTCTGTGTCACAATACAAATTAAAGTATATGGGGGGAGGCCTGAATGTGCTTGAGGTGAGACAAGCAGGCTCCACCAAGGCTGGTTTTAAGTATCTTAAGACAAGTGCAAGTCAAGTCTCAAATTTCTGAAATCTTCTACAGCGCTGACTGCTTGGTTTAATCATATTCTGCTTCTTCTTCTGTTTTTATTTTAAGGGCAGTTGACCCACCATCAACATCTTTGTGTTTTATGAGATAATCTCACTGTCGCCTTTACCCAGCCAACAAGCTTACTGCACACAACATCTGCTCTCCCGAGTTTTGATGTCATTTACAATCAAGCCAGACATGGCATTACCATCATCACTTTTCCGCAGGTCTGAACCACTTTATCCGAATAGAGGATAAATACAATACAACCAGGCTACAGAGCCAATCGCATAGCAGGGACTGTGCAAATGAGATTTCATTGCTGTTAACAAAGTTGCCATGTGTTGATTAGAACAGCTTACCTTGTTAAGTGTGATCAACTCCACATGTGGATTTGTAATTGGATTGCAATCAATTTAATTGGATCTTGGGTTAATTTACATTGTAGACACACATTTAGGATACATGCACATGCACATGCAGTATCACATGCACTCACATAGAAGCACAATCACTGGATTCTTCCTCTCTGAACAGAGACAAAGATCAGCACAAATATATTCCATGGTAAACAGTCATCCTTAATGAAGCTAATTACTTTTCATTCCCATTGCTCATTATGTTTTGTGATGGCTTAATGGATACATTCAAATGCAGTCCCCTTAGTTGAGTGAAAAATTTTGATAATAGGAAGATGGTGAGGTAGGGTGCTACCCATCTACATAACCTAAATTAATTCATTAATGAATTAACATGTTCTGTCTCAATGTAAAAATAAAGAAAACACCTGAATGAATCAAACATTTTTTTTGTGTAGATGTAGGTACAGTATGTGTGTATGAATGAATTGTGCATGTGGAGGGTCATGGGAGGTGACCCAGTTTCTGCAGGTTTATCCAGAACCCACTAAACCCATTCTCTCCCTCTCTCTGTAGACTTTCAGTAATGCTGCTGCAGCTTTTATTAAAATGAAGGCTGTCATCCCTAGAGAAGGACATAGAGGGGAATTTTCAGGGGTTGGTGGCGAGGAGGGGCGTAGGGGTGCAGGGTTGGAGGTGGTCATATTGCAGCAGACATTGTACTACGTTATGTTAGAGCCATGCCACAACCTGACTGCAACTCCGTTTTAGTGTGCCCCTGAGAGAAAACTGGCAAAATGCTGGATCAATACATTCAGAGTACAGAGAGCTGGATTTATCTTGATTGGGATTCCTCAAATGCAGTAGGTTTTGTTTTGTTCTGACAACCTTGGGTCAACCACTGAAATTACCCATTTATCATGAATGTAAAAACAGTAAATGCTTGGTGACATACTGTGTAAGCAAATGAAATATTGACCGCTGCTAGGTAGTATAGTTATAACTGTTAGTTTGGAATCAATACAAAAGAAGGAGAAGAAGTAGTGTGTTTTTATTCACACAGGAAATTTGACGTCTGCATTTAACCCATCGGAAAATAGTGGATGCATACACAGCAGGAGCACATGTACCCATAGGCAGCCATGCTACAGCGCCCAGGGAGTAGTTGGGGGCTTAGATGCCTTGGGCCAGTTAAGGCACTTCAGCCAGGGATGGGAGGGGAAAGGCATTATTCATTAACTGCTCCTACCCATCTTGTTCCCAGTGCAGGGATTTGAACCAGTGACCTTTTGGTCTCAAGCAGCTAGAATGAACAACAGTAGCTGAACATGCAAGTAAAAGAGCATCATATATAGAAACTCACAAATGACTGAACAAGTCATTGCATTAACAATAGATTTAACAGTATTAATGCTACCAAGTGTGAGGTTCCACTTACCAATATTATTTATACAAACAATGAATGAAATTACTATGTGTATTGTGAAAGAGGTTACTTATACTGGCTACAGAGCTTTTTAGCCTTCTTTAGCTTTTAGTTTTACAACACACCCTTGCCCCTTATGTCCAGCTATGCTGCCTTCTGGCTTCACTCCAGCTCACTTACAGCTATATCCTTGTTTGAATGTCCACTGGAAACATTTTCAAGAGCAGAGCATCTGTTCTTCAGTTGCGACATTTCTGAAATGGGGTTCAGTGTTGTTTTGCCCACATTTTTGTGTGTTACAGCATAATGAATACTTTTCACCTCACATAGATTCTTTGTACAATTTTGTTGTACTTCACTGTACAATGACAATAAAGCCTATTCTATTCTAGCTGTAATTGAATATGACAACCCTTTGTGCCTCTAACGTGCTCTGTCATCATTCATTTTAAAAGTCAGTATAGTTGATCTCACAGCACAGCTGCTGTCATTAACCTGTATTTTTGTTCATTATGTCAGTCAGTGAAGTGATAATAAAATGATGATTTTATCTGCAGCACACCACCTTGATAATGATTGCTGGTAAAAAATAGTAGCCTATTTATGAGCTGTGATCTTAACACTGGAACCAGTGTTAAGATCACTGGTTCCACTGGTTCCTGGTTGGAGATGGAATGCAAAACAGATCCTTACTGTGGACATTGTGGGTTACTGTATTGTTCAGTCTCACCACACTAGTCATCCTCATTTCCAGTAACAGCAGGCAGCTGTTTTCAGTTACAAACCTCTGATAAACCTAATGTACCTAACCAGCATTTTACAACATAGAGGCAAAGGTAGTAGCTTGTTGGTGAAGACAGTGGAACATAGTGGCAAAAAAGCCAAAGATGTTTTTCTGGAACCGGCAAAGACTGGAGCCTCCGCTTCCTCAAGTGGAACTTAGGAACAGTTTCTCTGTTCCTAAGTGATTTTTTTTTTTTTTAACAAAATAAAATGTCCAGGTAATCATCACTCAGATGGGCAAGTTTATGAAAAGGGTTTTTTTTGTTTGTTTTTTTCTTGTTGAAATTTTACATGGCCATTGACTTAACTGTAAAAGCTTCTGAATCATTTGTGCCAAAATGTTGTTCAGTCATGCTTTCAAAATAAGTATGAAACATCAAAAAGTGAAGTATGAATAAGTGTCCAGCTGCCAAAAGTGGTATTCTTTGGAGGGCAGACAAGTAAGAAAACCACAAAAATGCACTAAAATATATTTTATGATGTCCCTCTCCACTTTGTTGGAAGTGTACTTTCCTCCTGTTATTGCCTGTTTGCAGAGCAGAAGAAGAGTGTTTGCTGCAGTTATAGCAAAAAACTGGCACTGTCTGACAAATACGTCACTCCCTCTCTGTCTTCCTCACTTTCGATGACAGTGACAACAACATCACTATGTTTCACTGACTTTCTCTACTTTGTCATTTTCTTTCTCTTTCCTTCTTTGTCTTTCACCACTTTCTTTTCTGCCTCTCAGTAACTGACACTTTGTCTTTGTCACCTTACCACTCTACCCTCTCTTTCCTCCCTACAGTCATTCCTATTTCTACTTCTCTCCCCTTTTTATTGACAGCTGTCCCATAGCATCAGTGATATAACAGTCTCCAACCATCTGTCCTTCCCCTCCCGTCACCAAATCCCACTCCTCCTCCTCCTCTTCCTCTTTCTTGATATTGACAGCTGTCATGGAGCATTGATGCGGTAAAATCCTGTTTTTCAGTGACAACTGTGCTTATTTTGGATTTGCAGCCTTTGATTGGATCCCACAGCGGGATCTGCCATCCAGTATGATGAGTCACAGGAAGAGCACATTGAGTCATTCTTCATTTTTTTCTTCTTCTACTCTCTGCTTCATTTTTCCTTCCTCCTCCTCATCATCATCCTCCTTTCCACTATCAGTAATGCATCTTAACAAAAGCTGAAGTGAACCCTAACATAAAGACTTGTCCTTGCATTCCTCTCTGTCTCTTTTTTCCACATATTATTTGTTCATGTTTTATCATTGCCATACAGAGTTACTCAGCCTCTAACCATAATCCCACTGAGGGTTTATTCCTTTTAAGATGTATATATGCACCATTGGTACTCAGGGACTGGGGCTCCATTAATAAGTCAACTGCATTAGTATTTACATCATTCTCTCTTTGATACATAAATGAAAATGTCCAATAATATATAAAGTCTGACACTTATATAAACATCAAGCATTTGTGTGTAGTATGATGGCCAAAGTATGGTTGAAAGTCAGTTAAACTAATTTAGAATGTTTACACACACTGACCCAAAACTTCCTTGCATTATGTGGGCAATGGGTTGTATTTATCCAGAATTGTTAAATGACGGTAGGTCTCACGGCACAATACAATTAAAATTGATGACTGATGATTTAAATTATTTTGAGACCAAATCCGCCCCCCCAACAAAAAAACAACAACAACAAAAAACCAGTGCTTACTGAAAAAAATATTTTTCAGTAAGCACTGCTCTCACTGTTTGTGCATATGCAGTAACTACTTAAATAAGAAAATCTGTAACTAAATAAGATGCAAGAGAAGTCTTGGCTGAATTTTAAATTGGTCATCAGCACTGAAGTGTTTTTGCTCAGACTGTGTGGAGATGGATGTATGCCCTTCTTCAAAAACCTGGCCAAATCTAGTTGCCATATATGGGCAAGAGCCAGTCCACAACTGGTCCGCCAACTTTGGAAAGACGTATCTGCCCAGTTAAATTCAGCTACCTATGAATATTAATTAGCAACTTGGTTCACTCACAATTCAAGTGGATTAATCTGAGAATCTACATTGCGAGTGTGGATGTGACCTTCTCAGCCATGTCATTCATGAGTGAACTAAGGGTGTTTCTTGCTATGCCCATACATTTTGGAACAAGGTCCACTATGTCATGACCTGAATAGTACTACAAGCAGGCATCAGGCTGCTACAGATTGTGCTGTTCATACTGTGAAAGTGGTCTATTGTTTCAGAACTTTAAATCAGACAGGAGTGAGAAATGGGGGAATAGTACTGCTGTGACCCCATGTTACGGTTGTTGGGAAAATTTATTTTTCTAAGGCTATCACTGATCAATTTGAGATCTGTGACTTGAATCTGTTCATCTGAATTACTCACAAATACATGACTTTCTAAATAAAAAGCTACCTCAGAAATTAAACACTCTGTTTTGTTCTGTATCTCACTGAGCACTTCTTCAATGTATTATGGCAAGGAAAAACGTCCTCATCTCATATCCCATATACACTTCCTCCTTAGGCCTAATTATCCACTCACATGGTTTCTCATATCACTGC
Organism: Lates calcarifer; assembly: GCF_001640805.2. Classification (NCBI taxonomy): domain Eukaryota; kingdom Metazoa; phylum Chordata; class Actinopteri; family Centropomidae; genus Lates; species Lates calcarifer. The sequence continues at coordinate 17,720,406 of NC_066848.1, forward strand.
TATGCAGACGAAAGTGAACTATACCTATCATTCCCATCAGATGCCATCACAGTCCCTGCTTGGATCTCAACTTGTATCTCAGACATTTCCAGACATATCTCAGACATGAAGGATCACCACCGTCAACTAAACCTGTCGAAGACTGAAATTAGTCCTAGAACTGAACTTAGTCATCCCAGCCAATCAATCTGTCCATCACAATATCAACATCAAAATCATCTCTTCTTCTCTTACCCAAACCAAGGCCACTAGAAACCTGGATATCACATTTGATGACCAGCTATCTTGCTCTGATCATGTTAACATCTCTCCCATCCCTTTACCGACAGTGAAATTGCAAATTGTCCAACATGCAGTGGCACATCTGGTCTTTTAAATGCCTAAAATGACACGTCTCTCCACTACTCATTGACCTCTACTGGCTACTCTTGGCCACCCAAATAAAATTAAGGCCCTTAATCTTTGCAGACAGAGTGACTTTTGGGTCTGCACCCTCCCACTCGAACTCAATCATACAGGATTGTGCTCTTTCTTGTGTACTGCATTCCACCAAGGATCGTCATCTGGTTATCGGTTGTGCAATGAGCTCAGAGGAGCATTCCCTTGCTATCTTCAAGAATCTCTAGAAGACTCATCTCTTTTGACAGCACTTCTTCTCCTAACACCTCAAACACCCTAACCTGCTGAACCAGTACTTTCGGTGCACTCCTTTAATTCATCTCCTTACACTTAGCACTTACTACATTTTCTACTGCACTGAAGTTTAGTGTTGTCCGTCAATTGTAAGTCACTTTGGATAAAAGCATCTTTCAAAAGAGTAAGTGTGAATGTAAAATGAAAATTTAGCAACATCAGTGTAATCTATCTCTTTTATTTCCTCATCTTGCTTTTGGAATTACCATTATTATTGAAGTTCCTTTTTTATAATATGGTGCACTTAAGAAAAGTTAGAAAATTGCCTTTTCTTCCTCCCGCCTTGTTGCGTCAGTCAAGCAATATGGAAGACTGTGTGAATAAAGTGAATAAAGCAAATAAACCAGCATGGGAGTTGAGATAACCTGTGTGTATGTCTGTGTGTGTATGTGTGTGTTGTGTGTGTACGCCTGAGGGCAGCCCTCTGAACCCTCTATCTCTCCCTTTCTCTTTCTCTCACAGCGTATAAAAATAATGTAGAGCAGGGTGGGGCAGGAGAGAAAGCGATACACTCAGTTTACAGCCAATGTGAACTGAATATAAAACAGAGAGAGGAGCTAACATCACTGCACACTGGAGGACTTGTTAACGGTTGGTTGTGTGGCTTTATAATAATCGGCAGCATCACGACAACTCTGTCTTTTCCATAGTTCAGGATTTATGCAAGTCTGGACCAGCTTTGTACCATCGTGATGAAGAAGGAGGCTCTCATTTTAGTCTATGCCTATGTTTCAGCCCTCACCAGTGGTAACCAGACTGTAGTGACCAAACAAATGACCCTGACCTGAACAAGTGGCAGGAGATGCATGGATGGATGTAAATCTCTATCCTAACTGACAAATGGAAGAATTAGCTTAAATTCTTGAGTATTTTCCTGTTCTGTCAAGGTCTGCATAGTCAAAATCCTTAACAACTTAACAGCATGTTTGGGAATAATGATATCTCTTACCTCTGTGATCAGTTCTTCTCATATGGTGGTCAGCATACTACAGTGGCTCAGTAGGTGGTATAAAACCACAAAAAGCTAATCAAAGATTACTCTGTACAAGCCTCGATGTAATTTAATGGCTGCTGATACCTTATTTGCCTTTTTGTAGTCATATTGACACAATTCATGAAAGTATTTTAAGAGGAAGAGGAAGAAAGGAAAGGAAGGTTCCAGGTGGGAGGAAATGTGATGACACATGAAGAGAGAAGACAAGGGATGTGATGTGTATCCTCATAGGTTGCTTCCTCCTTTCTTCCCTCACTTCCTTGTTTACTTTGGGATCTCTGAAACTTTCTGAGAAGTCAGTGACGGGTGACTCTTTAACTTGCATTTTGCAAGCATTTCAGACACACGTGGCTATGCTAAAGATTACGTGTCCGGTTGTTCACTGTTCCAGGAAGACAAAAAAAGAAATGAAACAGAGAAGAGAGGAAAGGAAGGAATGAGATGCAAGAAGAGAGGGAGGAAGGAGAGGGAATGTGGCGGAAGAAGAGGAGGTGGGAGGAAATGAGTGGGTGAGAGATGCCTTCAGGTAGCCTATTTTCTCACTCTGCAGGGAAGAGACAGCAATTAGGATCAGCTGTGTGTGTGTGTTTGCACATGTGTGTGTGTGTGTCTTTGGTGGGAGGACGGTGGGTGGCTTGTCATGAAGACAGCAGGATTTCTGGGTAACTGAGAGGTAGGGAGCAGCCCACTACAGCACCCTACCCATGTTCCATCATTACTTAACACACACACGCACACACACCTACATAGTTGGGTCTTGTTGCTCAGGCATGCATTTGTTTTGATTTGACAGTTCAGCTGCTTTAACTTCGACAACCTGCTGGAACACACACGTAAAAACCACACATGTAACAGTATTACCCCCTGCTTTATGATGGCTCATTGAAAAAGATAAGGAGAAAGATCAGGATGACTACTTTCATTACTTAGACAGGGTGCGAGTGTCTCTCCACTTCTGCCACTGTTTGATCCATCCTGGATCTTGCAGAAGATAGAGCTTGTGAGGGCTGCATCTGCAGGGTGATATACTGCGGTGGGATTTGTGCCTTTTTGGTCTTTTCAGGTGGCTCTCTACTAAAAGTAAGCCTTGGTTTTCAAGTCTGGCAAGTTCAGAGGGACACATTGAATTCCACATTGCAGAATTCAGCTCTGGTTGTGGGACTTACACCAATATACAGTATCTGTCAGAAACTCAAATGTAAGACTGCACAGGGCAAGATTTTTCTGTTAAAATATCTTCTTTCTTTTTTTTTAATCAGTACTGAAACACACTTTGAATCAAGGCGAATGAGGCTTCAGATTCATGTACTGCAGTGACTTGGCAAGGCACAGTTTAATCGATGCGAACATAACATGCTTTATGTCTGAGCTCAGATCTGTAGAGTCACAGCTCTAATCCATGTTGTCATGGTGTATATCCATTAAAAATGAATCTGAGACTGACTTTTAAGCACTGGCCTTTTAAAATGTCACTAGCATCGCTCATAGGCTCTCATCCAAAGAGACGTCTAAAGCTGAAATATGTAACTTTTTAACATTAAGATTATGAATAATGTCATTATACTATATACGCTCTTTATATGTATACTTGCTTTAACCCTCCTGTTTGACTCAGGCTTGCTTTTCTGATGTTTGAGACATTTGGATGCATTTAATATTTAATATGGGCATAGCTAGTGATGAATTTGATTTTGGCTGTTTCACAGAAGTCAAAGCAACAGTGAGAATACTGTAGCACAGCTAATCATTCACTATAATTGAGAAACATTCAGTAAAACATATGTTTAGCATTCCTTTATGACAGGCTTAATGCCCTTATCAAATTGTGTGACAAGTTGTTGGGGCAGGAGCTTGACCAACTCTGGGGGAGAATGGTGAGATTTACTATATTCTTTGCTCCCTGGAGGAAAGAAGCTTGTAGCTAGACTTTTGTTGAGGTTTCATGTTGGCGCAGTTGTTTCATCTCCACTGCACAGATTTGTAATAGCAACATTTCTCTTTTTCTGTGTGTGATCTATTTATATATTGACTTCTAGGACTTCTAGCCATGTGTTACCACGTGGTATTATAGCACCTAAATCCAGGGAGCTTGTGGATGTTTACTGTATTTTTACGTGTTTAAAATTATATGAATGCTCTGGCAGTTGTTGCTATGCTGCTCACCAGGCGTTTTCTAGCCCAGAGAGAGAACCACTTCTTGTGTGATCTCTCCAGGATGTGTTCATACCACCAGTATGTTAAAAGATCCTACGCAGCAATTTATTTATTTATTTATTTTTTTTTTTTTGACTGATTGGACCTATTTTCAGTGCTGTGTAGACCATGTTTAATTGGCATCTCCCTCAATCTCCCCCTGCACCTGTTCAGATGGGACCTCTGCATTCCTGCTGGTATTTTTACTTTTGTAATAAGATTTTCAGCACAGCTCGGTCTAAGATTAGAAATGAGCAAAGATCTAATATAAAAAAAATTAAAAATAAAAAGAACCCACGTCCTCCACAGTTTGGTTAGGTTAGGTACACAAAAAGGTTTGGCACAAAACTGCTTGGTTAGGTTTCAGAAAATAGTGTGGTTTGGGTTAAGATAAGAATTTTCAGTAATATTAGAGGACATTTGCCGTCATGGTTACAATAACAAACATGCAGTCATGCGTGCAACATGAATAAAAGAAATCAGTTTCACATGGGAAAGGGACAGCAGTCTCCTGCATGAACATAAATGCATCCATCCATCCTAACCCCCCCATCCTCCTAACACGAACTTTGTCGCTCTATTACATGATGTTAATATGTAAAATAACTTCTGTCTTTAATTATGACTGCTAGAGGAGCCTGGAGGCCTGTTGCCAGTCATCAGCGTAATTTAACTCACTTTGGCAGCCATATTACTAGATGTTCAGACCAAAAGATCAAAATTTGAAGGCTTCTCAGATGCCTAGAACACTGCAACACATTTTTTCAGTATTATAATGGAAGATTAAAGTCAGTGAAGTACCTACTGATCACCCTTAGATTATTGTGTAATAAAACACTGTTTTATTTCACAACAATGATCTTAATTCAGTACTTACAAACACAACTTTACTACAGAAGTTTAATCTGCACCATCATGTTGTTTCCACTTCCAAGTATTCTCCCATCTGTGGCAAAGCTGACGAATTGCGCACACACGCTATAGTGACCTCATGTGGATGCAGCCTTGTCCACATTATCCAGTATAACACTGTATTATTCACTTTAACACAGAATAATATGGGCACTGATGTAACCAGTGGTCACTTTCCAAAAACATTTAACATTCAGTAGCTGCTACACAGCTAGACTCTTACCACAGACTCGCTGCTTACATGCAACCCCTCATCTGATCCGCCAACTGAAAAGGATCCTGTTGAAATGCAGAGGTGGGAGTATTTTAATTTAAAAGTGAGTTTACACAAAGGGGTCATATTATTTAGTATCAACCACATTTTAACACTGGCCTCCCTGAGCAGATACTATAGATCAGCAGATACAGGTTACTTAAGGATACTGGAGATTTGTGTTTGCCTTGCATAATGCCTACCTAAACTGAGTGTACATAAGTATATCCATGATGTATGTAGTCTGATTCAGATGTTCCCCCAAAGAGCTGTTCATGTAGTATGTATGTTCACTTATATTGTATCCTCCAAGAACAGACATCACAGAGTGCTTCACAATAAAGACTGACTTAGATAAAGCAGAACAGACATGAATGCAGAAAAAGAAATGTTCTAAAAACATGAAAAGTATAAAGTGCTGTTTAAAACTGTTGTTAATTTACCTTTATCTGACATTCAATGATTCATTCATTTAACTTACTATTTTTACACTTTGGGGAACATAAAGTTAAAGGAACTATATGTTTTTGATATTGTCACATGGCCAATGTTAGCATTAACAGCTGTTTGCTTACTAGTTTCAAACACTATCTCCAGCGGTGGAAAGTAACGCCAGTGTTAACTCTTGTTTTGCTTCTATTTCTGACACTTCCTTCCTTGTACTAAAGTTAGCATGCTAAGGGACTAGCCCCATCATGGCTCATGATACCACTTTGTGTTAATGAGTCGTTGTAGCGGCAGTCTTCCTTCAGTCAAACATGAGAAGATGAAGAAGTAGTGGTACCCAGAAAGTATATTCTAACCTCTTGTAAACACAGGGATGGCTGAAGCTTTTGGAAAGTAAACAGCTGTTAATGCTAACACTGGCTATATATATTGCTAGCAAAAGGTTACGTGTAGCACCCTTAAATATTGGGGGTGTTTTTGAAAAAAAAAAAGGATATTCTGCCACCCAGGATCTACTCATTACAAAAGAAAAACCAACAATCCCCCTGACAAACAAAGGTTGGGCTCAGTCTGAGGGCCAGACTTATGAAAAAAACAAAAGCCAAAAATAATAATTTATTATGGAAGGTAGCATAATATATAATGATGCTCACATGAAAATCCAGCAGCACTGCACAACCAGGACTGAGAATCCTGTTTTGTGGAATTTAGAGAAACAGAGACATTAAATTACAAAATCAAAAAAGATAAAAAACAATTTTTCACTAGTTAACTTTGAGGCATTACACAGACTGCGACTCTTGATAATTCACCATCATTAGATGAATGAAGGCAGATTTTGACCACTCTCCTTACATTTCTCATGGGGACTTTTTATGCATACAGTTTTTTGTATCCACATCATGTATGAACCAGAAATGTAATATTTATAAATACATGGATGTGCTGACAAGACAGCAACACTCACTTCATGAAAGTGTAATCTGTCACAGATTGCTGATTAATCTTTGCAGCTGAATTTTGAGCTTGATAAGTACTCTTCACTCACTAATGACAGTAATGCATTTCAGATCCCTAACACTCTTATTTTATTATTTTTTACCTTTTTTTTAACTAGGAGACCCGCACTGAGATGAAAAAATTCTTCAGTATTTTCCTGGCCTTGGAATACTTTGCCTGTCTGTATGGTAATTTGGTTCCTGGTGCTGGATGGATGCAGTCACATAAAGCTTCAACAAATAATAATTTTCTATTTTTTCCTATTGATATTTTACTAATTAACTGTGAATCCAAGATCCTTCTCCATTAGTTGAGCCATTGTTATTATGCCTCACTGTGATTGGTTTGGCTGTTTAAGAGCTATGAGATTAGTAACATAACCGACTGTGTGTAATCTATTAACCACCACACCACTCAATCTATAATCCACTTTACTTAGTCCTTAGCAGATGTGCTGGTGATGATCAGTGAATTATCAGCAACATAAAGTTTTTGCAGCAGCAATTTGAATTTTCTTTTGTAATAATTTCCAAATAGCTAGAATATAAAGATGATTATTTTTTCTTTATTACAGTTGCCTTTTTTCTTTCAAGATGTTGACAATGTTTTTTTTTTATTTCAATAGTTAGCTTACTGTTTTTCTATTAATGCCTGTAACCCTTGACTTCTCAGCCCTGTGTGTAGTTATAAATTAGCTAAGGGTTTTTTAATGTACAACACATGATGTGGGGAAAGCCACAAAGGTTATGTATGTGTTACATTATTAAACGGCGATCAGGGACAGAGATTCTCTGGTTTTCCCCTCTTTCCTTGACTTGTGTTGAATGTACCACAGAGTATATTTTGTTGTATGCGTGTTGAAATAGAGTACAGGTGATACATAAAAGTATCATAATGAAGCAGCAGCAGAGATGAACACTTCATGTATGAACTGAGGCTATGTTTCCCTTTCTTCCCTCTCATCTGCTTCTCGTCTCCATTCCCTGTGTGTGTGTGTCTGTAGCACAATAAATAATGCAGTGTGTGTTGTATCAAAAGATAAGGAGGCAACATGGGGTTGCTTAGGGGTTGAAAGGGGTGATGTCACTACATTCACCCTCTACCCTCACACCAAGAGGGGAGAAAGAGAGGAAGGAAAAATAGATAAAGATGAAGGTGAGAGGATGAAGAAAGAATATGAAAGGAGTTGGGGAGAGAGAGAGGCTGAGAAGCGGTGTCAGACAGAGAGAGATAAAGAGAAAAAAAAAGAATTGAGAGAGAATGCGGAGAGACTGTCATTGGCCCAGTCAGATGTTTTGCTTACCTTACATTATCCCCCGTTTATTATTTATACTTTTCATACACACAGCAGGGTAACTGCCCTCACCTTCATAACAAGGACAGTTGGAGTGTTTGTGTGTGTGTGTGTGTTCGTTCTCACACATCTTAACATGTGACTGCTACAAAATGAGCACATTGTGGCAAAGATGAGTGTTTATGTGCCAGTGTGTGTGTTCATACACTAGTGTTTATAATGTGCACTCATGAATATGTGCTGTGACTAATTAACCTACATGCTGAATGTATATAACTTTCTTTTTTGTAATTTTTATGATATGTGTGTGTGGGTGGTTGTGTGCATGCAATCTCTGTTTTTGGTGTCTTTGAAGGTGTGTTTCTGTACATGACCTGTATGTGTGTGTCTTCTTGTACTTGTATGTTTGTGAGGACCAGTTCTGACCTTAAGAGTAGAGACATATTTGGAAAGTGAGGACAATTTGTCCAATCCTGACATTTTCACAGCTAGTTGAAGTATCAAAGTCTTGTGTTTTGTTTACCAATCAATCCACCCAGGTTCCCTGCTAACAGGGGCTTTGTTGCTCTTTATACTACATTATCTACTTTGTTTCCGCCATAATTACTATGGCCTGCTAGATATCACTTAGCAACATAATGTAACTGTAGGTCATAATAAGCTGTCGCACATACGATCTATAGGTCATTTTTTAGGACAGTCTTGATTAAATTAGGTTTACGTTAAGTTCAGTATTAAGGCTCAAATATAGACCAATGTGGCTGAGTTTGAACAGTATGTGGTGTCTGCATAAAGCATCAGAAAGAAGCACATATTGATGTTTCTACTTTTTGTATGCAATGCAAGGCTGCAGGGCCACTGTTGAAGTTTTGAGAGAGAAAGCACACCACCTTGATATTTCGCAGGTTTTGGCCCAAAGTACAACTTCATTAAGCCATAATCTCCGGTACACTGAACTCTGAAAGGTGTGTCCAGTGGCATTTCGGGATTGGCAGGATTTATTGGAAGAACCATACTGCACTGCAAATAAGACAAAAAGAGAAGTTTTGTGTGTTGGAGTACCGAGAGTTGTATAACTACACTATCATAACAGAGTTTGGGTCACAGGAAATATTCAAAATAAAGAAAGAAATAAAGTTAGAAAATGTATTTGTTTGTCTATAAATTCCACATTTTAATTCAAATAAGACTCCAGATCTCAGCCTTTAGCTGAATGATTTATCAGCCTGGGAATGAAAATGTCCTGCATCTTCCATCTTCTTTCTTCTGTATGATGTAATGTACTTCATCACTTTACCTGCTAAACTATCAGTACTTTTAAACAGAAAGGACATGCATATTTGAGACTGTCCCCACAAAAAGAACTAAAGCATCAGTTATTTCGCAGATGCCCGCAAACGACATATGACTACATTCAAAGTGACAGAGCCCTCTAGCATTTGTAGGAATTATGACTCTTGTGGACAACTTGTCTTAAATAAAGAAGCTGGAAAAGGACACTGAAGTATTTTGTCATAGTGTGAATCATTCACCTATGCTGACGTGCACCCAGCCTTTGCTGCATGTGTGATGGTTTACACAGAGGGTAGTAGGTGTTGTTGTTGAATGCTATTGTTGTGTTTTGTCCTGCTGCACACGTACGGTTCTGTTCTTGCAGTAAACACAGTCAGTTTCATGTGTCTCAGTAGTTACCATTTTACTACATTGTTCGTATATTTATGTACCAAAGTCATCAGAAAGTAAATATCACTCTGAAGTCTTGAACTTGGGAAAATGAAAAAAGTAGACAGGCAGAAAAGCAGGCAGCAGGAGGAGATGGTGAAGTTGAGGAGGGTCGATTGTATATCAACATGCCCTTAAAAGGTGCCATATCTGCTTCTGATAAGCTCAGCCTTCTATTTAATCAGATATGAAGGCACAAAAAGTCCAAATACACCCGCTTTGTTTTCTTTCTCTTTTTCTCCCTCTTTTTTAGTCTACCTTTCCCTCTCTCTGGCTTTATCATCTGACATTTTGTGTTACTCCCTCTCTTGCTCCCTTTCACAGGCTCTGCGGCAAATTGAGTCTGAATGAGCTCCAAATCATGTTCAAGTGCAGCCAGAGACACTTCCAACTCTTTCGGACAGTGATTCTGCTTGGTAAACTATCATCAGTACACACACACACAGATGCAGAATGCTCTGTCTGGCAGTCTATCAGAAGCCTTTGGCACTTGCGCTGTTGTACCGTCATTATCCCGTGATGAATAATCTCTCAGTCATTTCCTTCTACAGGACAGAGCCAAGGAGCTGGAGAGGGACAGTCAGGGCGACACAGAGACTGACACATATCATCATGTAATGTCAGACTGCAGGGCCAAAGAGCTGCCTCAAGGGTGTCTGAGAGCTTGTGACTCCACTGGTGGCAACTTGAACTGGAGGCTGTGAGAACGGCTGGATGCCATCAGACAGAAATGAGCAAGGAGAAAAATGTACAGACAAGTCAAGACTGAAGCCAAATTATCCCTATTTTCTAAAAGTTACAATTCAACTTCAGCAGTGAGAGGCAGCAGGGAAAAAGAGCATTCACCCTCTTGAACATATGAAACCTTCACTAAGACTACTTGCAGCATCTTTGCAGCTAGTGCCAACTGGTCCAAACATAAAAGAACATTTAAGATGGGTTTATACATGATGCAAGGGTGTAACAGGAGTCCTGCTGTAGACTCCAACAGCACGGGATTTGATTTATAATTCAGTGTCATATTTCTTACATTAATACCGCTGCACCACTTGATGACTGTGTCGTACACATTCAGACTATGTCATGCTTTAATTATGTTTCCTTACTGTGTCACATTGTTTCATTATTTTGTCATATATTACTTTGTGGGCCATACATATACTAATAGGACTGGAGTAACTTCTGTTTGGCCATGTCTAAATACTGAAAGGAGAATATTGTTTCATGGACTATTATAAAGTACAGTGATTGTGGTGAGCGGGTTGGCAATAGTAATGTTTAATTTGTTTGATACGTGTTATTGACTGGGATTATCCACAATTATCAGGAATTATCAACAAACCATTAATTTGTCAGTTTTTTTTTTACAAGTTCTTACTGAAGCAGAAGCAAAAAGTTATAGTTGTATGACATCAATTTTACATAGCCAGACAGAGCTACAACACTCCTTTTAAATCTAGAGGCAGTTGGGTATACACAAGTTTTGCTAGAGTATTACTTTAACCTAAAGGTACAGAATGTGGGTAGTTTTTTGTGGAAATATTCTGGAAGCAAAATTGCTTTTCAGGCAGACTAACACAGTAAAAAAAAACAGGACATACCGCTGTGAATCACAATTGCTGATCAGCATCAGAAGGATAATGACAAATCAAACACTGGTTAAGTGACTGTTCTCCATGTGTTGCCTCTAGCTGTTACCCATGGTCCAGATGTCTAAATATACTTTAATTACCTTGCCACTTCTTGTTGCCAAGATAGATTTAGCCCCAGTTGCCAGGAATGAGGCAATAAAATGGAAGGCTGCTTCTTAGTCGCCTCTAGCTGTCTTGGTGACAGAGCCCAAGGGACAATTTCAGTGTACCTTCTGTATTAGCCACATTTCATTGTCTGGAATCATTTAAATCAGTTGTTGTTCAAGCATGCTGCTTTGATTTCTGGCACTGATAAAGATGCTTAGATAGCCCTTAAAAACTCTAAGGTCATGGAGGACCAAATACCGGCTACTGTCTGCTGACCTCTCAGATTTTTTCAAATGTTTCAGAGAGCCTGTTTTTCTGTGTTTGAGTGTGACACTGAAAAGTGTTTCTCAAGTTCTGGTCGCATGGAGTGCAGTCGATTATTTTCAACACAGATTGGGCTCTGAATCATCACAACATCTCATCGCACTTTGTGTCTGCATGGGTCATTCAGCACTCTTGTTGACTTAATATGAATCCTTCTGCTGTTTGTTTGGCTGATTTCTAAATAGCAAAGGACAGTTACAGTCATCTGTCATGTGGGATGTGGAGAGCAACTGAAGAAAGATGGAGAGGTTATTAAAATGACAGAAAATAATCAAAAAAGTGTTTTTACATTAAATTCAGCTTCGTGGTGTGAAATTGACAGGTCATCTAGTCTGTTGTGGGCCTCCTTTGGGTTCCTATTTAATATCTTGTTTTGTATGTGTGCATGCACTCGTGTGTCTCATTCAGTATACCAGTGGTATATTGTAAGATGAATGAGTGCAAGACGCCGAGATGAATGAGTCATCTCGGCGTCTTGCATGTTTTGGGATGAATGTTAACTTTGTTAGCATTTTTCACTGAGTTTTTATATGCACATCCTATTTCTGATTCCAGTTCATTTTCCCAGTTCATGATCATATTATCTGGAATATATCTAAATATGCACAAATCATAGAGACGAGAAGCATCGTAATGTTCTTCATTCTGACAGGTTTCCTCGTGTGTCTCTTCTGACCTTTTAGAACAGTTTGATTTCAAGCCTTGGCTTACACACTGTAGGGCAATATCTCCCAGCAGCCTAGGCAAATGTGGTTAATGTAGACAACAACCACAATAGAACATTTGAGCTCTTGGTGTCATTCAACTATCTAACTAACAAACTAAGAACTTCAAAAATTTAAATTTAATTATAATAACATTTCATTTTCTGATTTAAGTCATCAAACATGGGTCTCTCAGTGCATTGTCTTTCTTGTGATTGGTCTTGTTCAAATATAACTTTTACTCTGTTTTACAATCTATTAGCCATTGTTCATATGTAATTTGATTCTGTTTAATTTTATTTAGTTTCTATTCTGACTTGACACCATGACTTGAGGAATACAATGTGGCTGCCATGGTGTAGAATTTAAACAAAACTGCATCTCTGTAAAATCTAACTTCATGTGGAAGTTGGATTTGACATCAGAGGGACAGACATAGTGTACGTTTAAAGCTGAAACACAGTTGCATGCAGAGAAGTGCTAACAGGTCAAATGGGTGAACATATATATATATAGACAGACCATCAAGAAATATACAACATTTCAGTTGTGTGACAAATTTCCATCAAACTGGATTAGGTAATTGCAGCTCACATTGGCATTGGCATTCTGGATCACATTTAATTGAGCATAAATGTGTGTATAAATGCTAATTTATGCAATCCATGTTAATTTTGCTTCCTGCAATTCAGGAAACAAATATTTCAATCAGACGTAAATAACGTATCTGAGGTAATAGGTAATACTTTTTTAAATATTTATCAGGGTACTTTTGATGTTTTAGGAGGCTTCATATTCATTTCTTTGAGTGCAGACAGACAGAAGTAGAGATACATGCTGTAATAGGATGTTAAAATAAGGTTAGAGTGTCATATTCAGGGACACACTCCACTGGCTTTTTCATAAAACAGAGTTATCAAACCACAGACTTAGAAATCCAGACAAAGAGACAATAGTGAGACAGAGACACAGACACCGTTGGCAATATCACTAAGACCGGAGTTATAAAAAGTTGATAATTAAAGACAGGCCTCGGAGGACGGGAAGAGATAATTGGCTTTCTTAGCCACGACACTTTGACCCACTTAACACCAATAACTTAATAAGGCTCGGAGTCAGATGGAGAAATCACAAAATAACATCTTTCTTGTGACTTAGAAAAGATTCCATTAGCAAGCGAGAGTGTGTGTGTACATGTAAGTGATTGCTGTACACCGTGATCCAGGTTGTGGTTTTGCCCCAGAAACAGGCAGCCTGCCTTCCTTTTAAATAAAAAGCTCAACAGTTACACTGCCTATTCTTAATTTGCTATTAAATTATGATTATCACTTTTTTTTTATTCAACAATAGTTTCTTTCTCTTCTAAAAGCCCAACTCAGAAATGCATGAATAGATATGTCAGTGCTGAAGTAAAGCCAATGATAATGGCTTCTGTGTGTAATTATTAGCTTAGTCACTTAAAAGTGATTAATAGCACCAAAGCTGAATATTTAATTTTTAGTCACAGTTGTTGTATGCAAATTTTTTAAACTGCAACAAGGACATTTTGGGATTTTTATTTAAATGAAGATAGTGTAGGGCAGGTGAAGAAGATAAGATATTTTTTCTATGTATCTAAATAACTCCTTTTACACACACAGTAGATAAAACAAGCAGATGTTAGCTTTACTCCAAACTGTGAGAAGTGCAGAAACGAAAAGAAAAGAGAAGAAATTATAGGGAAAGGAGAGAAAATGAAAAAGTGACAGTGGAAGGGCAAAGAGTCACGGTGGAAATGAAATCTGACGTGGACTCTTGTTATTAACAGTCAGAGTTCACTGAACCTTTCTACAGTTCAGCAGCTAACCTATGCTCCCTCCCTGTGTGTGTTTGTGTGTGAGTTTGTGACTAAGCTATCATCATTTGTGTGAGTTGCAAGGAACATGAGCATGTGTGCAAGCCTGTATACTGGAAATACGTATTTTTGTACATCTTTATTATCTTTACTACTGTGTGTGTGTATGTGTCAGCCAAGGTTAAAGTCTTCAACTAATTAAAAGACTCTGGATAACAAGTTTGAATCTATTTCTTTCTGTAAGAAATCATCCACCATTTTCCTCTTTCTGTGAACAACACAGTACTTGCCATATGTATGTTTGCGCCCTGTTAAGAGTGGCGTTTGAGAATGGCAGTGCAGGGTAGATATATTAACAGCTACTGGTCAAAGTACAGTGACGTATGGTTTAGATATTTACAATCTTTCAGATATTCAATCGGATTGGGTCCTGGTAGAGTCCTGGGTCTTTGTCTTGGTCCTCATCATGTTCTCACTTGAACTGTAAAGGTTACCAAATTACAGATGGCTTGCATGTTACTCTTTGACACTGCATCATTCTTCTTTGGGGAGTTTTTATCATCACTAGTGAGCTTGCATATTATTAAAGTTTTCCGTTAATAATCACACCTGGCCTAACGTCCAGCTGGTGCTCAATCAGATTGGGCATCAGGCCAACGCCTTGGGTTCTCTGTTGTGTCCCATTTCTGAGCAGTTTTTGTGGTGTGTTGGGAGCACTGTCCTGCTGGGGGAGGCCCCTGCCACTGGGGAGTGTTATTTCCATGGGGGGTTGTGCTTGGTGGTTGATGAAATAGTATTAAACATTTGATTATTTGATTGTAAATTCATCTTTCTTTTTGTTTGAGATCACTTAAAACCAGACTTTCTATTTTTGGATAGAAACACAAGCAATAAAAGCATGAGGGCTCAAGGATTAGGGAAAGATGACTAAAGTTAACAGTTAACATTGTCCTACATGGTAGAACTGAACTCATGATCCAAGGCTGTCTTTAGCATTACGTGAAATTGCAATTCGTGCAATTTATGCAATTTGAATCCTGGTGGAGAAAGGTAACTCTGACAGCTACAATTAAAACCACAATGTAGACAGTAACAGAATGAAAATATCTTCTGTAAAAAATTTACATTAATGTGAAATGATAAAATAAAAATAGCCTTAATGTCTGGCAGTCACAAAGTAAAAAGGAGACACACAAATACTTAAAAGTGAAAAATGAAAACAAAATCACATCATCAGGTTCAAAACAATTTAAAGTTCAATTTCTGAGGCAAGAAACAGCTCAGAGGAGTTTTCTATGTGTTTTCTGGTGCGTGTGTTCAGGTCAGTGCTACAATGTATTTTTAGTGCCGGCGGGCGACCATCAATAACCCAGACGTTTTGAGTCAGTTTTCACCCATCTATCAGGCTTGTGTGCTGCCCAGGGCTCGAACCCACGATCCCCTCATTTGTCTTGCCACGTTTTCCTGCTCTGACAGTCTGCCAACCCCCACTTAAGCACACACACTCACACACGCATGCACACACAAACTTGTCCCCTCACAGTAAGTAGTGCGAATCTAAGGTTAAAACTAAAGCTCACTGATAACACTGAGTATTGGAATAAATGCAGATTTGACTCTTTAGGCACTTGTAGTAGTTGCAGGCATCATGCTAAACATCTGGCTGTTTTACCCGTTTCTGTAACTAATGATAAGAGTGCTACATTAATCTCAGTGTAATGCCTGAGATGCAGGGATATGCAACATGATAACAAGAAAAGAATTGCACATATATTCGTTTGGTCTGGTATTACTTCTCATTTAGCATGTTCAGCTGTTAGTTCTCCTCACCACCTACCTGTCAGCTTTATTAGAGTATCAGTGTTTAAAAATACACTTTGACTCCCCCGATCTACCAGACTTATCTCTGAAATGTCATCATGAGTGAGCACCCTGAGCAAAACAACATTTTTTTGAATAAAGAAATAGCTGCAATCGTGGGTTTGTCAATACGTGAAGTAGCTCTAAATGCCAGTGGGACCTGGCATTTTATTTTCATATTGCTTTGAGATGAGACATATTGCAAAGCCAGCTCTTAAATGTTGTCCACATTGGCTATTATAAGAGCACCTTATTACACTGAGTGCGCTCACAATGATGACAAACTGCATGTACTCAAGAATACTTGAGATGTGTTCTGGAGTTTCTAAGTAAGTTGATTTTATTCCAAATTTTAGTCAAGGTAATTGACTAAAATTGTCTACATTTAATGATGCCAAGTACCTGCCTTTTCCATTGCTTTAGGTTTCTCTCATGCAGAACAATTTCAGAGGATTAACTGACAGAATGAAATTATTTCTATGTCTGCACTATTATATTAGAGTATTGTTTTCACTTAGTTTGCAAAATGCAGTTTTGTTTTGGCTTTCCTGCGATTTTCCCCTGAAACCTGTGTTCCCGCCCAAATGTTTTTCATTGGATCATGAGACCATTTCCTGCTGCAAAAAACTAATCCATGCCAACACTCAACAATCTTAAACTGTTTCCATGTCCCTTCCTCCCCAGGCCCTCTATTTCATTCCCTCTTCGTTCCAGTTCTGCTTTTACTGACATATAAACAAGAAATTGGAAAACCAGGTGACTTGTCCCTCAGGACATTACATTGAAAATACACACAAACATGCACAATCACAGATAGACACATACATCCAAATATCTGCATACATACATATGGATACGCGCAGTCAGACTCGAGGCACAGCAAGGAATAGCAGAGTGGGACAGTACATTCCTGGGGATATCAAAGCTGAGACCCACAACCAGTGGAAAATGTGGTGAAATTAAGAGAGTGGATGGCAAGTAAATGAAATGTTCACTCTCACATTTATCACAAATACAAGAAATGGTGGGATGCTGAATTAATTCCTGCCATCACATTTCCATTTCCTCCAACAAGAAGGTGGATTTAATCATCCGAGCTGAAAAGCAGGGAAGCCGTCAGCTTTCGAAAGGTCTCGAGCAGGTAAATAAAAAATGACGATGACAACTTCCACTTTTCTTCTGCAATTAGAGATCTTCTATTTTAAAATGCATAGATACAGCTTCCAAAGACACCTACGTGACACAATAATTATTTTCCTCCATTACTGCCTTTGCATTTTTGACATTTGAGAATGCATTAACAGCTGTTGGACTTGGAATAACATGTAAGCTAAAACAAACTTTCAAAAGTGTGTTTGGCTGAAGCCAGTTTTAGCTTTGTCTCCATTTTTGCTTTTGTTTAGAATCAGCCCAGTGAAAACCAGGCTTTTCTTCAACACATGCTGATGTACTGTAACCAGTCCAACCTGTCCAACCTGTCCAACATTTGGCAGCAGCCCCCTTTTTCCCACTTGGCTTAATCGTTTTTGAATGACCAAACAATCAACTGAATAGTTGCGCTTCATCACAGGAGTGTATTGGGAGTGACTTTGGGAGATTATGTCCAGTACATATTTTCCCTGCAGGTTGCCAGTGGTCACATGTGCCAAATACACTGTAAAGCTGCTCACTAAGACATTTCTGTAATTTTTGGTTCTGACGATAAAGAAAGGATGGTGAGGGCCTTCTCTCCATGAATACTAAATGCCAGAACTTGAAAGGCATAAGACGACATTTGTTTTAAATATTCCTGGGAGAGATCAGCAAATGATTTAATCCTCAGATGAACACAATGTAAAAAAATCTAATAATGTTTTTCTTAATTGATCTCAGAAGTAATGTTTAAATACCAGCTAAATACCAACTTCAAGCAGATCATAATTGTAGATTTGGGACTCGCAATGTCTGATGCTGAACTTTATAAGAGCAGTATATGTCACAGTGCATTGCTGATGATACCATTATGTACACAAAAGGCAGAGATTTACATAATTCATTACAAGTCAAGGATAAGACAGCTTTGTATTTTCACCAGCGGTGATTGGTGCGCCCAAAGCAATAGCATCAACATGAAGCTCTGAAGACTAAAGCTCACATGTACAGTCTCATTTTCCGTGAGATTTTTAATAAAGAGATGTGATTTATTTGGGTCTAGCAGATGAAATGAATATGTCAGTAACAGATGCACACAATCAAAGCAATATCTTAATATTAATGAAACCAGCTACCATCTGGATTCATACTGGGTTTAGCATTTGTGTGTGAGCAGCCTTGGAAGGATTTGTGTAGCCTCAAGTCCAGGGGAAAACAACCCATACTGTTTTCTCCCTGTCTACTATCAAGATTTTTTGAATATATATTCACACAACAATGGAAAATGTGGAGGCAGTCCAAAATGTAATGGGAAAGTGCAAGTGATGGACCAATAAGATTATGTATTTTGCTAATGTCCTTTCTTACATAGTTATCTATCAGGAGCAATTCACATAAACCTGCAACCACTATGTATGATGTGAAAGATAAAGTCAGAAGGAAAACACACCTGAGGTTCCTCATAAATCACCATCAGAACAGATGCTCCAACATACAACTGAACTAATTGGATTTATGTGCAGGCATCAAAGCAGCA
Organism: Lates calcarifer; assembly: GCF_001640805.2. Classification (NCBI taxonomy): domain Eukaryota; kingdom Metazoa; phylum Chordata; class Actinopteri; family Centropomidae; genus Lates; species Lates calcarifer. Next base: position 17,739,042 of record NC_066848.1, read on the forward strand.
CATATCTACAGACTACATCTGCTCTGCAGGTTGTCTTAGCCATAAGAACATATATTATACTGCATAAGAAGCAAAGGCCAGTCTGAGCCCATTGGTCTGTACAAACAAAAGCTCTTTAAAGCATTTTCCATTTTGTTTGTTTTTTATTTCTTTTGTCAATTCATTTCATTGAAGGTAAGCTACAAAGGTGACAGATGGAACAAAAGCAACCTGTAAAAAAAAAACAAAGAAAAAAAACAACTTGCTGTCATAAATTTCAATAAATTACAGATGCCTGACTGACTGTGTTGCTACATGGATTAAATTGGCTGTCTGGGTGTAGGTGCTCCTGTGCATATTAAACTGTGACTTGACACCAATCACTGCAACATAACCTGTATCTGCAGATGACTTATTGCTCACATGACACACACACACACATGCACACTTTCATACGTGCATGCGTTATGTTGGCACAAAAACATTCATATAATCACAAAACAGTTCCATGTTTCTATGCAAATCTAGGTACCCATGCTTTCCTCACAAAACACACACATGGGCACATACAAAAGGTTTCAATAATGTCAATTATACAATTTATACAATGTCAATTTATCACTGCTGCACACCAGAGGGTGAATGTGTGGGTGTGTGAGCAAAGTGGTGTGTGTGTGTGGTTTCTCTGATTAGAGAAATAGAAATCAATGGGATCGGTTGGGAGAGAGCCCTGTAAGGAGGAGGGAGGAGAGAGGGTGAATGGAGAGCTGGTCTGGAAATGATGAGCAAGGAGGTTAAAGAGGTTAAAGGGGATCTCGTGCTCCACAGAGTACAAGAAAAGAGCTCAACAAACCATCTAGTTGCATGTTAAAACCAAACATCCGTCTCATGTTATAAAGGTACAAGAGGTCATTATTTTCATTTTTTCACGATTTCAGAGCAACAGATATGTCTTTTAGCTTCCAGAAACACCAGAGAGAGGTGCAGCGAAATTGATTTTCACATCCTCATGAAATAGATGCTGCTTGAAGCTTAGTGACATAGAAGCCATTAGTGTGTTGCAAAATGGTTACTATTGGTTGTGGTTACTTTCATTTATTCAGAGCAGGGTTATAGAAAATTGGATGGTACATCATAGCTAATGTGATAGCTTCCCCTCTTTTGAGAGGTCAGCACTGCCAAGGCGGTTTGTAATTGGTCAATGGCAAATTCACATGTCAAAGCCAATTAAATGCCAGGCAAAAGCCTCAACCAGTGTAATCACTGACTGTGGTAAGCCCATAGCAATAAGTTAATTTTGGTCCAATATTTTGCTGTTCACTGGCATTTCCAAATCCGAGAGATTCAGAAATTTAGTCATATAAGGTTCAGGTTAATGCTTTTTCTGAGCAAGATTTGTACCCAAAAATAAATCTGAATGATCTGATGTTCTGACATCAGTTCCAACCAAACTCAGCAATCCATACTCCTACAAAAATAGTAAAAATGCTTTTTTTTTCTTCCTGCGTAAGAAATGAACAAGCGTGTCTCACTTTCAAGTCCTACTGATGGTTTTGCTCCCTTCAGTCACACTTGTGCTTAATTTATACTTTTTTGTATTTTACCTGCGTAGATAAATCAAAGTAGTTTTGTGCACATTGTCAACTAAAGACGCAAGTAAACAAGTCTAAAAGCAGACTGTCACAGTTACAAGAAGTAGGGGATAATTGAACTTTGGCCAGAACTGAAACAAACAAGAATCCAACAGGCAGAATCAATCACCAGGACGTCTGATGGAGCTCTGGATTATTAATTGCTCTCATCTCTGCTCTTGTTCTTTCAATTTGCATATAGTGCAATCAAACTCTATTCAGAATCCAATCAAGGTTTTTTTTTTTCTGTCTCAAGAGGTGTTTATTGCTGCTATTCAGCCATGATCTATAGAAATTGTTTGTCATGTCACACAATATGGCAGCATAATCTTTTGGATGATGCTTGTGTGTGCTTGATTGTAAGAGGTGGATAGTTCAGTGTCGACACGCTAATGTTAGAAAACAGCACCACTGTGAGATAAGGTCGGAAAAATAGCAAAACTAAAAAGGCTGGAAAGAGAGACAGAGAGCTGTGATGGAGAATTAAACAGGAAATTGTACCCTGGAGAAAAAAAAAACTTCCCCTGAGCAAGGCATTTATCTCCAAATGCAGAAAAAGACAACTAAAATCAGAGGAAGATGGTATCACTGCTATTATTCAAACGTGTTGTGTGTGGGGTGACACACATACACACACAGTTTTCTTCTCTGGTTACAAGTCTTGTTATTTATTTTGCTCTGGATCAAGGCCATACATATCCCAGAAATCTCTCAGAGTACAGTAAAGCATGACCAGGGTGCTCTGGAATTAAACTCTGGCAATTCATCAAAATAATTTTCTCTCCCCTCACTTTGTCTCTCGCTCTTGCTGCTGTAGAAGCCACAGAACCATTTGCAGATACTGTTTGCACTTTACCACTCGCCCCTCTTCTATTATCTTCCTGTCTGCCTGTTTATTCCACTAATCTGCTCCTTTCTCCACCTTCTCATCCTCTGAGGGGTTATCGCAGGATTTGACCTTAAGAGGGGTCAGCCTCCAAGAAGATTAGGAGAAAGGAATCCCCGAAAACAAAACACTTCTTCCAAGTTTCATTTTGGCATGGCAGCTCTCCGACCTGTTTGTTCTGCTGCTGTCTCTCTCCCTGTCCTGCTCACTTTCTACTGACTTACAGGCAAACAAGACATTTTAATTAACAGGTAAACATGATTTGGAAACAGCAAAGAGGTGTAGTGATTTTAATATCCTTTAATACATGTCCAAAAGAGAAGCAAATCAATCCAAGTCCACTGTTTCATAAAATAGAAATTTTTTAAAAGGCCTTTTATTGACATGATTAAAAACAAGACCAGTGTGTTTTGACTGCACACCTGTGTTTCTCCAGGTTAAACCCTTTAATGAAGGCAAAAAGAGCAATCTCATTTTGCACCTGCAGCAGCTATTTGTGAGGATGCTGTACCAGGACAAAATAAATGAAACATTTTCCAGCTTCTCTTATGGAGAGCTGCAGACAGTCACTGAGGCCGGTTCTAATGTTACCAATGTTAAATTCAAATAATGTGATGAGTGATGAAGAGTCTTTAGAGCCAGGGTTACACAAAGTAATATAGATGTAAATAAAGTATTCTTTATTCTTTATTTAGTCTTTTTTTTTTAAATATTAATAGTTGATTGTATTTTTCTGGGGAAGATTCATGGAGGAGAGAAATGATTTTAGGTTGGGCTGTAAAAAGACATTGTGCAAAAAGACAACTTGTAACCTGTTTACTCTCTCATCTGTCCATAAGAATTTCATTTATTATCACATTATGACATTTTTGTCACATATCAGGTGAATGAAACTGATCTTTAGATACTTAATGTAAACGTTTCTGCAAATATAAATGAGAAATTGTGAAGTCCTCATCCTATTTGAAAGTTGATTGTTCACAGCTTCTACACACCATGGCGTCCACCCACGTAGGTGTTTTCACTTGAGTTGCTTAATTAGACTTTTTCTCAGGACTGTGTGGGCGTGGAATATAGTGGGCATAATTGACATGTCCCTCACTCTCCTGTTTTGCGATCACACCTCCTTCCCAGCATATATCCACCCAGCCCGAACCTTAGTTGAGATATAATCAGCCCAAGTAACTATGTATTATCTGTGTGCAAGGCTTAGGACCCAAAAGGTTTATAAACAGACTTGTGTAAGGCCCAGGACTCTATAGAACTTTTGTTTACATAACTCATGTAATGTAAAATACTGAAAAATGATGTTAGGGGACCCTAAGACACAGTTGCCTCTCCTCTTCCTCCCCCTATTCTTCCTCCTAGATTAGTATATCAATAAGGAGCACCAGCTTTGATTTTTCAGGTGATGATCAAGCTGGATGTGTTTAAGCAGTGGAGGACAGAATTTTCTCAGTTGATTCCAATGGATCTGATATTTTTAGTACAGCCTTGAATGTTTTATCATAATTTGTCATTATGATAAAATGTTTTAAATCTAATGTTCAGATACAGAAATTAGGTCATGTGATAACAGGTGGTCTTATATAGAGGTAGATCTGAGTGATTTTTAGTTTCAGATGTGAGTGGCCTACTTGATCTTTCTTGTCAGTGGTTCTGGCACTTTTAAATGTTGTGACCAGTCTGAGGATGGTTAACTACAGCTCCAAGTATGAGATCAAATAAATCATCTGTATTACTCTTTTCAAAATTACATATGTATCTGATGGTGGCGCAGCAGGTCAAGGTGAAGCAAAAAGCAAACAGTCAAGTCAAAAACATTTTTCCTCATTTCAAAGTGACACAGTGTTATCTGGTGAAGAGAATGATTTGACATCTTGGGGCTGGAACAAGTCTTTCTTGCTACTTTTTGGCCCCGCTTGCATCATCAAACACAGGATTTTGGGGATGAATAAAATCCGCCAACCAGATGCAGCGAGTATTGACAATTTCAATGGTGTATGTACTAATACAAATACACAGAGATAAAGTTGGAAAGTGTGTGTCTTTTTTTTAAATAAGTGTTTCTACTGTGTGGTGGATCAGCCTGTAGCAGGTTAGATGTGGTCTCTGTGCTCTTTCTCTTGTGGCACAGATGAGCTTTTGTCAGATGAGCTGTTTCTGTGACAGGTGTTATGCTCTGATGCGTCATCCATCAGAATAATCCTGTCTGAGGTGCAGGGAAATGTAGCATCGCTTGGGAGCTCCACCAGATAGAAAAACTACTTAAAATATAGATTATAACACAGAGAAAATGTTACAACCCTGCCCTTATTTCCTGTCTCTTCCCTCTCCACCCACCTCACCCCTTTCATTGTTTTATCTTCTTCTTTCCATAGTCTCCAGTCTTGTTCATTCCTGTAATCCAGCGAGGATCAAGAAAATATGGCTTTCTGTGAATCATGAAAATCTTCCATCTTTTATCATTCCTTCTGTCACTTGAGCTCTTCTGTCCTCTCTTCCCTTCTCTCCTCTCACCCATAAGGAGGGCAAAGAAAAGAGACAGGTTGTGAAAAACAAAAAAACAAAAAATCCATATCCTCATCTTACTTTATTACTCATCCCTTCTGTTGTTTCAACTCCTCTCCTCCTCACTCCTCCTCCTTCCCCTCTATCTGTTTTTTGCTGTCTTAAGCCAAACAAGTTCTTCTAACAAGGTGAAAAATGATGATTTGAGGGAGTCTCCCTGTAACATATGGAAAGAAGTTTCCAGAGAGAAATGTCCATCATTAAGACTTTAACCTACTGCTGGCTCAGAGGCCCCCTCACTGCTGACCTAGCTCTCTGCGAGCATCTGCGTGTGTGTGTATGTGTGTGTGGGAGAGACCTAGTTGTCGGATGATGCCCTGCTGTACTCCGACATCCTCATATATCACTCAGTCTGATGCAGCTCGGGCACACAAACGTGCACTTTATCTCAAACGCTTTTCTCATACACATGCACAAGTTCAAACAGTAGCATTCTTTCCTCTTTCTCATGTGCACACGCACACATTAAACACACACAGGCAGGTAGATGGTGAGAGGAAAGTCAGGAATCATGTGGTTTAATTAATTACCATCTAAAAGTGACCAAGGTCAGAGCATTGCTCAGCTGGAGAACGCTCCAGAGGTTATGGCCTTTCCATCCAACTCTTCTGAAGCTGTCAGCTGTCTGGGAAGGTGAAGTAAGAGCACCTTAAAGTGTTGGCTTGTAGATACATATGGGCCCAACTGTTGAGACACTGTCACTCTGCTTGGTCTACACAGTGCATTGCTTTCTGGTCTTGTGTGCGAACTCCCAAAGTTCTTTACTTATTAGCAGTATAACAATAGTTACTTTTTCTATTAATTTATTAAAGCCGTGCTTGGTTAACAATACAATGTATGTGAGCATCAAAAGGTAAAGCACTTAGTGGGGAGAATATTTGAGTATGTCAGTTTTATGATCATTAAGCTGCTGTACAGTATTGTAATGTTAAAGTCTAACTTTTATGCTGATGACCACATACAGTTTCCTGATGTCTGGTTTAAACTCTGATAACATAATTGATATGAGCTTATTGTTTCCTTTGCATGCAAAACCCTCTTAGCAAACTAGAAATCCATTATAGCATGAGTGTATATCAAACCTGGGATTTCATATGATTAATGCTGATCATATAATTCTACAAATTAAACAAATGTTGACAGATACAAATTAAAAAATTAAAGTTAAAGATGAGGAGCAAAAAATAACAACATGACCAAAACATTGCTATCCTTTTGGTTTAGCACTTTGAGTATCTAAAGAGAAACAACAGTTACTTTAATCAAAGGTTTGGATTTATTGACCCCTATTCCATTACATTACATTGCGATACCTAATTAGTTGATACATGAGTAAATGTGGAAAAGGGGAAAACACAATATTGAAATATCAAAGAGTTTCATAAACTCAATATGTGTAATTGTGTGTACCCATTAGACAGCCATTGTCACTCTGGTTCCCCTTTTGAGCTGATGTGCCTGTAAGTGACAAATGCTGACCAGGTGGTTTAACTGTCAGAGAGAGAACACTGTAACATGTTTAATTATACACATGTGTAACATTACTCAAGCAAAGGTGACTCGATCTGCACACTTTTCACTACACCCAACATACTTGTTTCTCTCATTTTTCATAATTTCTTTTTAAGCTTATCAAAAATCCACTTGTCGTTTGTAGGAAATGATTTTGCAACTGCATTAAATCACTTGTATCAAATTTATCCTGAGTTATAAACTTGTACCAAATCTCTTAAAACTCAATGTTGTGTTAGGAATGACAGACTGACAGTAAGGACACACACATTCATTTTTAACAATATACTTTTGCTGCTCCAGTTGGAGAATCAGTACCTCAGAGCCTTCGCACTTTGTTGGTTTCAGTGTCATTACTCTAGCAAATCAAAGAGCATTTATTCTTTTCTTGCATGACTAATGATTTTTCTAATGGCAGGCAGAAATATTTCTAGTCAGGGTTCAAGTACTTGAGACCAGTCAGAGAAAAGCCTCACTCTGTGGTTGAATAATGGCTTGAAAACAAGTGGCTTTTTAGTTCAGTCAGACAGACAGGCAGGCAAACAGCCATATGGACTTGTGTGCTTTGATTAATTAAAGTGTCACAAAGTGATTAAGGTCAGGAAATTCCTCAGCTAGAGGCCCAAACTGCAGCAGCGCAGTGGCTCTATTTGTAGTGCCATCTTTAAGTCTCAGAAATTCCATTACTTTGCTGAAGTAGGCCGGAAAAGTAATAAATAGTCGTAGACTAGTTAGCAAACAATACTTCCTTATGGTACTCAGACTATTACAGTGTATTCAAAGGGATGTGATGTTTTCAGGTTTAAATGAAAGAGACACAGAGAGAGGAAAAGTGGGACCAAGTAAGTTAACAAAAGAAACACAGAAAAGTTAAAGTTAAAAACAGTCGCACAGGGATAATGAGGGATAGAGAAGAGAGAAGGTATATGCTGCAAAAATCAACTTTAGTTTTGTAAGGGCAAGGCTGGCACTGTACCCACGGAGCCAACTAGAATATTTCTGATGTTTCTCTGCAGGAGGCTCCTCTAATGCCTTGGGAGTTTAAATAAAGCCAACCTCAGAGGATCCTGTGAATCTGTCTTGAGGTTTTTACAGAGAGAGTACCAGGCAGTGAAATCTAATTATTATCTTCAATTTAACAAGGTCACAGCTCTATTCCTGGGTATGAAAGAGTTTGAAAAGTCAAACACTGTGTGACAAGGTGCTCAGTTTAATTCAGTTTTGTATTGTACTTTACTACAAATCTGCATCTCTACATCCACTTCACCATTTCATTCTTATTTTTTCAAGAAGGCCCTGATCGAAATGTCAGCATAAGAGAAGTATAAAAGGCTTTTAAACACATTAAATACTCAACATTTCTCAACAAAAAACAGAGTTAGTTGCCCACACGCACCCATTTTAGCCCTTGAAATGCTCAGGAATTTGCATTTAAAATTCATTCCAAGCAGACTGAGCAGCCCTGTATGTACATCTGGTACATACAGCAAAGAGTTTGACGGTGGTGGTGAAAGTAAATGTTAAGAAAGGCATGATAGAAGCTGCGAAAGGAGACAAAAATGATTAGAATTTAAGGAGTTCCTGTGGATTTGTCTGTAGACTGTTAATAAGGACAGCCAACATACTTTTTCATATCTAACACCCATTAGTGTGTTGGATATGAAAGCATTAGCGTCAGTAAATCTGAGGGTGCCATGCTGACCAGAATCCAACAGATTCAGTGAAATGGCTAAAACATTTGTATTTAATATATTACGTCTACATGATCTAAGGAAGCAGCTTCTTTTCTTCTATCAAAAGCCAGACCTTTCATTAAAGATAAACTGGAGAATTATCACCCAACTCTGGAATGCAAAATGGGCTTGGTGGATGAAACAAAAAAGCCCAAGGGGTATAATCAGCACGCAAAATAATTTGACCCAGTTGATAACAAGTCAAAAAGTATCCTCCATTTCTACCATAGACAACTACTTCTGCATACACGTTCAGTGTGATTGTTCCACATGTGGACAGTGGCTTGCAAGCATAATAACCATTCTACCTTTAAAAGGCAACAAGTATGTGAAAACCTGTGTAGCTGCTTGATTTTGTGGCCAAAATTCAGTTAATGGAACGTTAAGCAGACTGGAGCTTGAAGTCCTTGCATTAAACAAATTATTACAAAAATATGGCTTAACAAGACTGTCTATAAAAAATGGTCCTATAGATGACCCAATTAGGTAGTAATAAGTATGCTAATGAACTTCACAAACTCCCTTGCCTTTGGGCTTGATTTGTCCAAGGTGGACGAAACTCGGAGGCATGATGTAACATGTCGAGATGCACAAAAAAGTCTCCTGACATCATGACCTGGAAGTCTGCCATTTTAATTTTGATTTGAAAATTTTGCCCATTTTTGGCTATTTTTTGGCATTTGGGAACATTGTATTTGATTGAACTCCTCCTACAGATTTTATCATATAATATCATAAATAAGTGTCTTTGCCTGAACACATCTGCAAACCAGTTTTCAGTCGTAGTATTAGTGCCACCTACTTGTGAGTCCTCATTGAAAGCCCATGCCATGGCAGTGTGGTGAGTTTTGATGCTTCTCCATTAAACAGGAAGTTGTTGTAACTCCGATATGCACTGTCCAGTCTGCCCCAAACTTCACTCGTTTGATTAGTGTCATAGCCTGAACACATCTAAATGCCAATATTCAGCCACTGTCATAACGCCACCTACTGGAAACAGGAAATGACATGTTTTTCATCAATGTGCTCCTCCCAGTAGCTTGACACAGATCCATTTCACATTTGGTCAGAAAGTGAAGCAGGTAATTGTCCAGTCTGAGGACAAAGGACAAAGGCCCCTCTTAGGATCTATCTGTGCAGGTGGCTGCCTTCGTCCATGGTGGAAATGTGCAACTGGTGGGCGCAGTAAGGGACTTCTGACTCATTTGTTCTGCATCCAGCAACCACACTGTTGCAGAACCGCATTGTATGATCTGCGGGGACCCCGTGGCCGTAGGTCCCCCAACAGGCGTGGGGTGTGAGAGCCTGTTCAACACTGCTTGCAGCTTTAATTATTATTGTTACCATGACAATGAAGGTCCAGTACGCCTACAGCTCGTACAGGTTGTATTATTGTAACCTTCACAACAAAGGTCTGGTACGCCTACCATTGTTATACTCCTATGGATTGTATGCTAGGGTCAGAACAATCAACATATATGGTCATTGAGGCTGGAGGGCTTGTTGGGTTTAACAGAGAAGCAAACTTGCAGGCTTGACAAGCTGTGACCACCCATGTGTTTTGATAAGGTGTGACAGTTGTGCCATTTCAGTCTGTTGTACTGAGTAACACTGGTGCCAGCCTCCGTTCGGCTGCGTTTGTATTGCACATGTCACCATCTGTAGACCTCTTCAGGGAAGAGAATGCTGCTTCATGCTGGCAGTGTTTAAGCCCTTTGAGAGTGACTTAGCTGCTGCAAGATGAAAGTCTTGTGAATACATGCTCACAAATGATTTGTGTTAATTAGGCAACAGAAAATACACTGGGCTTTTTGTTTTCAAAGAGGATATGTGTCATAATCACAAAATGGAAAATCTATTTGATATATTTGATAGCTCTAAATGGCAGTGAAAAATTACATTTTAATAAATAGATAGATAGATCAAACAAGTTTTAAAAAGTTTCTTTTTCAAATTCAAGGACACTGTCCAGCCACAGTGGGTGGGCTGAACATGTGAAAAACATCTTGAAAAAGTGCTACTGAGGAGCTCAGAGCTGCTCAGGGGGCAGTGTCGTCCTGCAAGAACACCAGCTGCTCACACAGATGGGTTCAGAGCATACTCATAAAGACAGTGGTCGATCGAGTACAAGTAAAACGGAGCCAGAATGTAACAGTTAAGGAGAATGAAACTGATTTGAAGTGAGGTTATCATTTCTGAAATCAATATCTCATAAACAGGGTTGGAACATGAATTCTGTTTGTCAGCCTCAAGCATGTGTGCAGCTATCATTCTGCAAAAATGCACGACTGGTATTCAACAAATGATCCAATTTTTCTCTCCTCCCTCCTGTTCATTGTGACCATAATGAGGACTGGTGGATTCTGCTGGAAGGAGATATTATGTAAGAATTCACCTCTGAGGAAGTTGAAAGGCATTGCCCCAGGTTAGATGACTGGTGATTGAAGCTGGGTTACTGCTCTGTTGTAACGTTTCATACAGATTGCCTCATTATTAGACTTATTATTAACCAGCAGCACGTTGAGTTGGATTTTAATGTTATGAACAAAAGACACAACCATTTGCAGTCTCTTAGGATGTGTTCTTTGTGGGGAATGGTCATTTAAAGACACTTCATTTGATATCTAGCATAATTTAAAGCTTAAATTGCCAAAAGTAAATAGTTTGAGAACTATAATACAGAACAGTTACTTACATTACAGTACTTTCTTACATTCTTTTGGCAGAGCAGCAACAATCTTCTTCTAAATGATTTAAACAGATATGAAAAAGTCAAAAACAAATGTGAAAAAAATCTTCTCATACTAAATAAAAACTCACAGCACGGACTCAATTTGATTTAAAGTTAGTCCTTTATTTACCAAGGATTGATGATACATGTTAATTGGACCATGTCTAACCTTACTTAAAGGTTAAAACACAGACATATGTTTCAAGTTAATTAAGTTACTAAAGCTAAACTAAAACTCTCCATTTCAAAGACAAAGTTATTCTTCATTTAGCAGAGCCTACACACATGTATGTGTATACAATCACACACACACACACACACACACACACATATGCTGCATTAATACAGTTGCGTATGGTTGAAAAAATGTTTTAATTACTTCATTACACACAGAGAATATAATTTTTCTTTTTGTGCAGTTCTGCTGTACACTATCCAGTACATGGCGTCATCTGTTCATCGGATTGTTGGAGGAGGGCACTAAGACCCTGTGAATCAAGGTGTGTGATTGATTAAAAGTTCTTTTGAACACAGGCGTGGATCACTAGTATGTCTGACTTAGCAGTGTCACTCTGCAGACCCCCCAGAACATATGAGAGGAGACTTATGCTTTAGTCTTTCTGTCAAACAATCACCTCCACATGTCAGGATTGTTTCATTTTAAAGTGTTTCATTTACTTGGATGCTTAGCATTGATAACTGCTTACTGTTTTTGTTTTGTTTTTTCACCTTCTTTTATTGACAACATAGGAGTGGAGGTTTAGGGATCTGGAGGCATGGGATGCATTGTTAGGGAAGTCTAGACTTTATTTATTTATTTATTTATTGTAATGGGAGATAGTTTGGCTTGTCAGAGCAGGAAAAGCACAGGTGGAACCAATAACAAGGGCTCAGTGTCCCAGGAAGCCACAACACTAGGCCATCATGTTCAGTTCAAGAACACTGGAACAAAAAAGTAAATGCTGCAAATTCATTATAACTATTTCCAGTTACACCTGTGCTTTTCCTTCTATGACATCTCAGAATGTCTGCAAAAACTACTCCTTCCTATGCTTAAGCTTGTATAATTATGTTGTTCTTTAGAAAGAAAAACTGTTTACAAATCTCTAATATGGTGACTGGTCATACCTCTTGGTGTGTAGGAGTTAATCTTTTGTGGTGACACATTTTTGAGGATCAGGTGGTTTTGGTTGGCTATATTCAGTTTGTAGTTTTGTTGAAACTTTAGTGTAGACTGAAGCTTAAATGTTGATGGTCTATTTAGTTTAAACATAGGTTTGTTTTAGAACAATATGAAAAAAAATCATCTTTATAGCCTCAGGCAAAAGAGCAAATATTAACCTTGATATTTTGTCCTTGCAAGACTGTGCAAAAGCTTTGCAACTTCTCTTTTGCTACAATTTTTTTTTTTATCGAGTCTCTCATCAATTCAGCATGTCGGATATAAGACTATATAAATGCAGACTTTAATTTTTAAAGGCATTTTGAGTGTTCACACTTGTAGTGTGTCAACAATCTTAGAATCATAACCCTTTTTATGCATCGCTCCAACCAATTTTTATATATCAGGTCTTGTACTAGCACTGACCTACAACAAACTACTGCTTTGTTACTGGTTGAGGAAAAGAAACTCCCCACCTTACTGTCTCCTTCTACCTCACTGTTCACTTGAAGAAAGCTCAACAGTGTGAGAGACAAATAGGAACACTGTATTCTCGTGGAACAGAGGATCAGGTCAGTGTGTAAGTGTTTGTGTGTGTACAGCACATATGACAGTGTGTGATTCTTTGTCACTGTGCATGTGTGTACTCTGAAAGGTCATTTGGTGTGTATGCATGTGTGAGATCAGTGTCTCAGTGAGTGTTTTTTTCTGCACATGAATATAAGACATCTATATACCAGTGTGTATGCCTTTGTGTGTGTGTGTGTGTGTGTGAGAGAGAGAGAGAGAGAGAGGGTTGGGGGAGCAAGAGAGAAAAGTCAGTGTAAAGCTGACAGGTTGTGCACTGTGGCAAGGTCACACAGGGAATACAGCTGGGAAAAGATGGATGGATGGATTGAAAGAGGAAAGAAGCTCAGGAGGCAGTTGGAGGGGAAGTATGCGTATGACCTAGCCTATGGAGAGGAAGACTTTGAAAGACACGTGGTCACAGCAGTCAGTAGTAGCCACAGAGGAGAGATGCCATGTTGTTTTACATCAGCTAAACCGCAGGCGTGTAAACAACATTTTAAAACTTTTTTCTATTTTTTCTGAACCTTTTTTCTGTTGGACAAACACATTTTACTTCTCTTCAACAGAACATACTAGCAGCTTCACCGATAAACCAACGTTAATATAAATATAACAAATAAACTAATGGATAAAACAATCTTTCAGCTCAAACAGAACCATGTCGTTTAAAGCTATGGATTAGCTAGTAGCTAGATGCTAAAGGCTTGGCAGGGAAAATTTTTATTCAGTGTATTTATGTTCAGTTGAGTGAAACTGAGCAGGCATGGCAGGGATGTGCAATATATGGTCTTACTCAACAGAAGTACTGTTTGCATCAGAGCATCATCGGCATCGGCATCAGCATTTTTTGCTATGTATGTCAAGATAGCATCATTTGCCAGGTGTTAGCTCATACCTATAATTTGTTTCTAGCTGTCAGTGATTAGAAATAAATACATGTAATAACTATTGTTAAATTAATTACATCTACATTATTTATGTTGTTTGAAAATATTTATACCAGCATTAGTGATGGTACGCATGAACCAGAGATTAATCTTACTTTTAAAAAGTTGAATTAATCTCAAATATTGGTCTGTAGCTGATATAACCAACTCATTGATTCTTCATGTATGCTCCTGTCATCCCACTGTACATTTTAGCATTTGCCATTATCCTGTAGTTGTCACGCATGGACACAGTGCTGTCACAATTCAACAAAAAGTTACAATGGCTCATTATAGAGGCCATGAAGATTAGTGGCAGTCTAAAATGAAATGTTTCTGTAAAAAGTTAAGTTTGGTCATACCTGCAGGACACATGTAAACACCTTTGCTGCCTTTGAGTTGAGGGAGAGGGCTTAGTGGGAAATGAGGGATGGAGAGAGGGAAGAAAAGAAACATATTGGCTCTGTCCTTCAGTGTACTTTATCATGTAAGTTGAAGAGAGGGAGGGAAGAAACAAGGGACAGTGAAGTGTTGGTAGAGAGGTGTGTGTGTTTGTGTGTGTGTGTATGTGCACTCCCTCCCTCAGGCTGTATCCATCACCTGTACAGAGAAAAAGCCTCGTCAACATGATTTATTTTTACTCACATCAATAACAGGTGAAACTGTCTTGTGCCCTACATGTGTGTGTGTGTGTGTGTGTGTCTGCGCATTTTCTCTTTACATGTAAACACAGTATACAGTATGAAAACTGCTGTGACATTACTGATTATATTTTGTGCTATTTGAGCTTCATGGTTTGCCCCAGTTTTTATCATTTCAACTGCATAAACAAGCCTTCATAGAGTAAATATTTGCCTATACCACTCAGGTTGTGACAGGTAATTTTAATTTACATGATTCAATACAATTTACAAATTCAGCTGACATTGCACTTTGCAGTGATTCTTGCCCTTTTAATCAGAAGCAGGATACATGATTGTTAATGCCCACAAGCCGATGACCTTTTGTTTACACAGCAGTCGCTCTCTCTGCTCAGCTGTCCTGCCTCCTGCAAATATGAGCAAGCTGCCGACATGAATGGGTTTTTAATGGACTTACATGTTATCAGTGCCCTGCAGAAAATTTTGTGTTTGTTTCTGACATTTTAGCAGTGAGTATGAAAACATTTAATGATTCTGTGTCCAAGCCAAACCACTGGTATACTACATAATATCAAATCAGAGCCAAGCAGTGTCCCGAATGCAGATAATGGCAATAATAATGGCAAGTTCATGTTTGTAGTTGTAGTACAAATTAGTACAAATGATCAAATAAATTATATTTAAAGGCAGCTCAGTCTAAAGATTAGGCTATAACCATATGAGGATGTGTAAAGATAAAAATCAAACAAAATGTATGAACTATTGATGGCTAATAGAAAATGAAAAAAATATATTTAGAACTGATCGGAAAACAAAAGAAACAAAAGAATCGATTTTTAAAAAGGACTTTCGCAATAAGGAATCACCATGTGTGGAATTATTTTCAGTATTGTCTTCTATAAGTTACATTAATATACAACTCATTTGCCACAGCAAATTCATTTTTAAAGAAAATGAATTACACCTGGGTTTTAGTTTTTCTCATATTCTTCTTCTTCCTCTTCTTCTACTATTTTTTTTAATCAATATAATGGCAAACGTAATTAGTGTATTTTCTGAGTTGCAAAATGTTGATACTGACTGTGCACAATGTGTTCACTGCAGGAGTAAATCATTAATTTTTAAGGTCTACACATAGTGACAGTATTGTTCCATTGTTGAAGTTTCCTCAGTCATCAGTTCCTGAAGGTTATAAATCACCACCAGCAGCCTATAGACGTTGTGCTGCTTCTAACACCCTACTAAAACAATTTTTTTTGAGCTGACTGATTGAAATTGTGAGTCATGGAGGTGCACCATCCCATAGCAGGCATAAAACTTCATGTAAAACTCACAAACTAACTTCTTCCTCAATCCCTCAAAAAACTGTCTTTGCAGGCACATGCCTTTTTGCAGGATATTGATAATATACTATATAGGAATCCCAAACTCCGGGATATTGTTTAAATGTGTCTCCAGGTTATCACAAAGGCAGCATTCTGAATGTTTGACTGTGTTTGCCTGTATATTCAGAATTCACAGACTTTAGAGGAAGCAGAGAATGAAAGGTACAGAGAGGGAGAGAACAAAAGGAGAGGGAAATGGAAAATGCAGGTTGTTTGTGCTTGTGCATATGGCTCAGTTCACCTCAAATGCATCAGTATTGAATGTGCTACACCTCAGCTGTGAGAGACAAAGGTCATGTTATGTGGGCACCAAAGAGAAATCATAGGACTAAGAGACATAGTCCACAGTATTCTCAGTTTGTTGCAGGTTTGCTTTTATGGCAGAGAGAAGAGAGGTGTTAGTGATGTACAGCTGCTTCTCCACACCTGGCCGGTTGTTGGCAAATGATTATTTTATACATGTGCCATATGTGCTTTAACATCTCCAGTTTCTGCCTCGCTTTTCCCTCTCCTTCCTGTTTTGGGATGAAAAAAGCTGCTCTAACAAGGTGAATGAATGATTTGAAGGAGTGAGGAGACGGCAAAAAGAAAAAAATAGAAAGAAAGAAAACACCATGCCAGACTATGCTTGCATGTGTGAGAAAGAAGGAGATGTAGGGAAGCGCAGTAAGTGTAGATAGTATAACAAGGGGGCAAAAAAAGATGAATTTCTTACAGGTCAGTGAAGCTTATCCTCTCTTCCTTTTCTCTTTCTCCCCTTCCTCTGTATCTTCTGTTCTGAGAGGCCATGTTCAAAGATCATATCTCAGCATTCAGGGCCTGAAAGTGAGAATGGTTTTATGGAGGAGAAACAGTATGATTGAGTTAAACAGTGATGGAAAAGGGGGGGAAAGACAAAGGAAAAGTAAACAGAGCAACATGAGAAAGAATAAGAGAGAAGAGGGGGTTTGAAAGTTCTTACACTGTATAATAGAGAAACTGCAGAGACACAGGTGAAGTTTGGTTTGCCTGCCAGTGATCATTGCATTGTCCAGGCTTCAGAAAGACATTTTCTTGTATGAGACATTTAAGAAAGGGAAAATGGAAAAGTCAAGTCAATTATTTATAATATATTTATTTATATAGCACCAATTCACAACAGAAGTTACCATTGTGTGCCTGCAAATACCTAGAACTTCAATCTGTTGAACTGGCAATCACAATAATAGAGATCAGTTGGTAGCTGTAAATTTAAGCCGCCATTATTGTCTGTTTCACAGGGCCTAAAAATGTGTCATCCAACAGCAAGAACTGTTTTAAGGTGAAGTTGCACCATCTGACCCCTCATCTGAAATACACATGGGGCAGTTTAGTGCCCCCCCTTGTGGAAACTCTGACCAAAACTGTAAACATGTTTATGCAATGAAAAGTAATCTGCAAAAGCCTGATGACACATGAGGACCAACAGAACCTGCAGCTATAGACGTCCCAATAAATCATGAAATAAAACAACTGTTCAACTGCTGAGAAAGTGTTAACATTCAGTAGTGGTCATCGTGCACAGTAGCGCACAGAAAGCAAGTATTTTTGTGTGTGTGTGTGTGTGTGTGTGTGTGTCTGTGTGTACCTACAGTGGGAGGAAAAAATGCCAGTTTGCATGGCTGAAGGTGACTGTGACAGTTTTAGCCTCAGGGCATCATTTTCCTGACACAAAGTCTGTCTGCTGCTACAGTAGAAGGTTGATGTGTGTAGTTGTAGCTGTGAATACACAAACGCACACCCAGACACACACAAACGAACATCTGATTTCAGTCTCATAGTGTTCATTGTACGGCATGTATAAGACAGATGGAAAATCCAATGGACAAACTCAAATCAACTATTAAATTACACAAACCATTATGTATTTCTATCCACTTTTCACACTGAAACAGTAGGTGTACTCTACCTTTACAGTAAATAACCTTCAAAGTAAACTTCTTAATCCTGCACACACAAACATGCACATATCACACACACTTACACACGTGAACATGCACATATTGTATAAACACACACACACACCACACAGCTGTGTTGTGGCTCACTTTTGGGTTAAACAATGATGTTATTGCTCTATGAAATGGCTACCGTGCTTGCTGGACCATATTATGGTCGCTCACACAGTGACTCACGCGCACACACACCAACACACACATACATGCAAGAAAAAATAAGTGTGCATAGACGCACGGGCACACACGTCATGTATGTATGTTCAAAAGCAGACAACAAATCCTCACGCCTCCAGACAAACAGATTGCATTATTTTTGCACATACTAATTGTGTGTGTGGGTTGTTGTCTCAATCCACACATCATATTGGCTCCATAGGCAGCGTCTGTTGAGAAAAGCTGAATAATTATCTGCATTTTTTCTTCCTCCTTCCATCTCTCATCTCAGCTCTGCACATTTTGTTGTTGCCTTCTCTCTCTCTCTCTCTCTCTCTCTCTCTCTCTCTCACACTCTCACACACACACACACACACGTACACGCATACATTGCTCTCTCTTTTATAATTATTTCCACAACAATGATTGGACCAGTTGATTAAAAAGGGTCTTGTGGGAGCTGTTTCCTGGCTAATGGCATCTCCGTTCTACACAATGAGTTCACACACTGTGAAACAATACACTATATGAGACGCATTATACATACACACACATACATACACACGCACACACACAAACATGCATATACAAAGACACATGGAGACACACAAACATTTGCTGACTAATGGCATCTGGGTTGTGCACAATTTGTTTTCAGTGCAGACAAACATGCACATGTACACACAGTACTTTGAATACACAAAGCTACCGTGTTGTATCCACAGTCAGTTTCATTTCAGCTGAAGATTTGTTCAACTAAAAGAGGCACATTTTGTTTTTATCAATGTTTCTATGTATTTTTCAAAATACACCGCCTGCATGACATCACCAGATGGATTTTAGTCTTGCATTAAATGATGGTTTATTTGAACTTTTATCTCAGTTTTGAACATCATTCCTATTGGTAATCATAACGATGCACTCACAACAGTAGGAGGAAGAGAGGAAGAATTACAATTACAAAATCACATTCTGAAAAAATGGCAGAATCCACGACTCAAAGTATGCAGTATTTCAGTGGCAAATTTATGAGCTGGAGGAACAAATAAGGGATTGTAGAAATGTGATATAGAAAAAAAGACAAAAAAATCACTTCAGTGTGGATAGTTGAATCACTTTGTGTATGTAAGTGTGTCACTTTATTGACACATTTATTGTTAGCAGAAATCCCACTGGCCTCAGGGATGAGGGTTTAAGAAATTTTGTACTTCTCGCTTCAGTACACATAATCTCATGTTAACATTTTAGGACTGAACTATGAATATAAAATGTATTCATGGTGCATTTTTCTACTTTCAAACATCATTTTTTGTGATGCATATGAAAAGCTTACCACTGACTTGTTGAGTATCTGAAACTGAGCTACCAGAGCAGGGCTGATATGAAAGTGTGTACTGCCAAATCAGATCAGGTGGGAAACAGAAAAGATGAAAAGAATCTTAAAAGACAAGGGAGAGAAACAACACTGCAATGCTGCATTTCAGTATTGGTGGTGTGGAAGCAAGTTAGGAGTTACTTGTTCACTTAACCCTATTGCCAACAGTGTTAGGCAATAATGCATTACTTTTTGTCACATTACTGTAATGCTATTACATTTTCCAGTAACAAGTAATAAATGGAATTAAAATGTGAAATTCAGTAATTACTAACTCTGTTAGTTTAACATTTGGCAGTCGGCTTTTTCTCTATATTACTGTCATTTTGATGGAGATTTTATATTAGTTTGGTTTGTGCTCTTGGCTGGCTGATGTGGCAAATGCAACAGGTATGTGTGCATTCATGAGTCACTTCTGTTTTAGAGTTTGAGGATGTGTAACTGCACTGAGAAACAAAAGTAATGAGTAATGTGATGTGTGACTTTTGTTGCTGAGTAATAAGGAAAGTAATGTGATCACTTAATTGATGCTAAAAAAAATGTTTAAATTGATTCTTTTCATAATATCTGCACATGGTGACTACAACATGGTTAAGGTTAAGCAAGGTTGTGGTCTTTAAATAGTTTGTTCAACTAAAACCGTTAGGGTTATGAAAACTTAGATATACTCTGTGCCCAGCCACTCTGACCTTACTTTTCACTTGCTCTAACATTGGACATAAATTGTGCTGCCTCTCACACCTTCCTCCAACACATCTAAATACCCTAAAGCATATTCCCTCTTAATGCAGCTCTGTAGGGTATAATTTGAAATGCAGGTAAAGGCTTCCAATATTGTCATGGTCTCATTTGTTTTTGGTAATTACTCCAATATGTCAAAGTTCCTGTGATAATGATTAACTGATGTTGATGTACTAGAGCAACAATCTTCCAGTCTGCTTTGTGTCCCAGCCTTTTTTTTTTTAAAGATTTGTTTCCCTATCCTTCCCTTTCAGTGTTACAATAGTACTTCTCATTTTAAAGTGATTTCACTCACTCTCACTTTACATTGTGTCTTCTTTATGCCTTAAGGACATATATTTGTGATTTTCTTCTCATTTTACGTTGCATCTTCTTCAACCCCTCTGCTGGCCCAGCGGATGTTTTCTGTCAGCTCAAATTGGCTGCTGAGAAGAGTTGACGGCTAAAATAGACACACAGGTTGTTCTTCGTCCCTGCTTAGCCAGTTTATAAATCCCCAGCACCCCCTTTTGTCTCTCTGTCTGTCTCCACCTCTGTTTCTCTGCATTCATCTCTTCATCTTGCCCTCAGAAAAAAAACTTTATCAGTAATAAGTTCCAGTGGAGGTGGCATCCTGCAGAGTAACGGATTTACTGCACAATCTACAAGGAGGAAAAGGGGGTTAACACTTTCTTCCATACCTCGATTCTACCCTCTGCTTACTTTCAGGCTTTTATGATTTCTCTATTGTATTCCTTGTCTTTTCTGCTTTCTTGCCTTTTTAGTGCCTGCTTGCTGTTTTCCCGCTCCCTGGTTTTCCTCTTATCTTTATTTATCTCTTTCCCCTTTTTTCCTCCCCACTACACCCTCTCTGTCTTTTTTCTGATACACCCCAGGAGCCATCACTCTACGGTGTGTAATGTTATACTTGCATTTCCTCCAGACATCAGCACTGCTGACTTTCATACTGTATATCAGACTTTAACCTGCGAGAAAGGGAAAGAAATTAAATGAGAGAGGTAGACAAGATTAGACTGGTAAAACAAAAAGGGAAATGAACACCAAAATACTCCTTGGCATAAAGGTGCACTTTGTAAGATATGATTTATAGTACTTACTTATAGTACTTAACACTACAGGAGGTAGAGTCGATGAACAAGGTATCCATGCAGACTTGGTTTGGGTATCGCTTAGATCTCCAATTCAGATTCAGCTCAACAATTGTATTTGTTATTGATTCCTGGTTCTGATTCTTGGCATATTCTGAGAGCAAGTATATTCTTTGCTGATATCAAGCATTAGCACTTTTATGAATATAAACTGAGATGGTATGGTATGGTACACACACACATAAATACACAAACACAGACACTGCTTAAAAAGGAGAGTATGCCCCATGATTAATATGATTAATATTTAGTCTTTCTCCAATTTCCATGAAATTAATTTGCTTATTATGCAAATTAAGGCAGGTTATGTTGTTCAGTGCTCAGCAGTATAATTTTCTCTTCAGCTATGTAAATCTGTGATCATATTTATTAAATTAGCCTTTAATATTACAATGCTGACCATCTCCATGTGATTGTGTTTACAGTTTTACGATGAGGTAATTTCCAAAGCATTCCAAGCAAATTATTATGGGCACACTGACGGTTGCAGGGATCAAAGCAACAGTCATTCATGTGCTGAGGTATTTCTTTGTCCACTGTCCTACCTTGCTGTTTGAATGAAAGTGGTACACTGCTATAACTTTTCCGCACATTTCTGGGTTGATGTTAACTTTGGACATCTTATTCATTTTTTGTAATGTATTTTTGTAAGGTATCTGCTTAGATGGTTATGCTTTTGGTTCTTGGCCCCGAAGATACAGTCTTACTTGCTTCCTCCTTGTTTTCTGTTTCCACAATAGGGTCAACCCCCACCTGAACACCTTGCAAAGACACCTCTGGGAAAAAGTTCAGTTTTAGTTCAGGTTTCAGCACTTTTAACAATAGTGACTCTCATTTCACCAGATTTTAACTCTTGCATGAATCCCAAAGTCTTTGAGATAAAAGACTGTTTTGAGAGCAGGTAGAGTTTATCACAAAACATTGGTACATAACCAATCTTTTGTCCTCTTGTTAATTTAAGACCAGAATGGCAGGTTAACAAAAGTTCAGAATAATTTTTTTTGATATAAGCACATTGAGACTGCCCTCACCAGGGCAAAACTTTGTAGGAGGAGGTTGGGTTGGATGGTTTGGCATACACAACGTGTATTTTGGACAGAATACATCTGGGTCATTTCCTTTTTCCTTCCAAAGATAATTCCTTTGAACCATGATGGCAGTATTTCACCAACATTAATTAAGTAGTACTGGTTGGCTAAACTGAATCAGACCTTAACCATAAAGGTGGAAGAATTCATAACAGCTCTGTGTGAAAGCAATGAAACACCAGACCTATTTATGAGAGAACTTGTTGACATGTTGCATATCTGGTTCTGTATTTATTCTAGAATTATCACATACTAGAGCTAGTCATTGTGTATTGTTATTGTACAATGCCAATTAAGACTCTTCACATATGTCCAAGAAAAAGGAAAAATCTTTGCAGTAACACTGTGTGTTAGTGTGTTCTGGCCAGCAAGTGTGTGTTACATCTTGAATAGCGCCTTTTTGCTGCTAATATTTTCGCCTACACACTGAAAATATTTCAAGACCCTTGGACCGCAACACCCGTTAATAATGCATTGTGAATAACACAAATGGGTGCCAGTATGAATTTCAACCAGTTATTTTCACAGTGTCTGAGATGTTTACTCTCATAAAAGGTTGCCATTGGATTCTTATGTACTTAGGGTTTCATTTGTGAGAGCATTTCCAAGTATATGGCACAGAAAATAGCTGGCTTAATGATTAGTAAAACACAGTGGGCATGCTGTGAGCTAAGAAGAGGACTGGAGTCACATAGGTACACATGCAAAAACACAATCCTACACTATTTGAGGAAGTGCACATTTATTATCACACTGTGACACACACACTTGCACATAAATGCATATATTTATCTCCGACAACATTCTTTGCTGAAAGGACAAAAGTAAACAGCAGAAGATGAGGAGAGGAGAAGGCAGAAAGTAAACATAAAAAACTGAAGACAAGAAGAGTGTAATGAGGGTCTCTACTCATGATCAGCAGTAGAATCTGTTGCTCCAGTGGGAGCCAGCGACCGAGGACACCAAACCTCACAACAGTGCTACCTTGGGCATTGAGGACCACTCAGGTTTAACCACTCACTATTGCACTCAAATGCTAATCAGTTTAAACATTTATATTGTTTTTCAAAAACCCTTTCAGTGTGTGAACAACAGGCAACAGTCCTTGATGTAACCTTAAAGTGATTGTAAGGGATGACAATTCTCAGTTTCTCAGTTTCTTAAACAAGACAACACGGTTTCATCTGCCCAAACATTTTCAGGTCCTTATCCATCTTTTTCTTGGATGACAGAAAAATTTCCTTAAACTCTCCTCCTACCTGGTGCAACAGATGTGTTGAACAGGATTTTTTGTGTGTGGAGTTTGTATGTTCTCCCTGTGCCTGTGTGGGTTCTTTCCAGATACTCCAGCTTCCTCCCACAGTCCAAAGACATGCAGGTTAATTGGTGACTCTAAATTGGCCGTAGTTGTGAATGTGAGTGTGAAAGGTTGTTTGTCTATATATGTTGGCCCTGCAACTGGACTTGTGATCTGTCCAGGGTGTACTTGACTTCTCACCTCAGCTGGGATAGGCTCACGTGCCCCTCCAACCAACCCCACCCCCCAACCCTTACAGATTAGCATTGTAGATAATGGGTGGATAAATGAATGAATGTCTGCTGTGTTGAGAGTGTTCGAGACTGATAACGAGTTGTGAGACATAGGTGAGGGGGTTACATGAGAGTCCCATTACTATATAAGTCTTGGACTCCTTTATTGAAGTTTGGATTGAGACTTTTATTTATTTGAAGATTTCCATTGCACCACTCATTTGCTTTGCCAGTTACACTTTGATGGGAACTGTAGCTATTGCTGCCAACTTTTCTCTCTGGTGAAGAAAATAAAAAAATTTTGTTCTGCATCCAAGCCATGGGGAGGTGGTGGGGAGCTTTGCAAATGGTGAGGTTAACTGGGCAACAAAAGCATTATTCAGTAAATGTCTATACACAGGTCACACTTGTGTCACCCACTATAGACAGTGGTTTACTGTCTGTTTCTAGGAAAACAACTAAGATTGCTGTATGGACCCTATGCATGTAGTAGTAGACACAGGATAGCTAGAGTCTCATGACCATTTAGTCTTTCTTAGTGGGACAGAGGGACAGAGGTAATATAATATAATATATAATATAATATACGGATATACAACATGAGCTAGATTAACATGATCTAATGTTAAGAATTGGTTACCTGATAGAATCTTTGCACATATTTGGAGATGATGATGGTTCCATAAGGAATAACCTTTTTTTTAATATATGTAGTATGTATAAGTATGATGTAGTTCAGGAAGGATTACACAGTGTTAGCTTGTATCACTCATCTCTATTCCCCTCAGCCTTGGAGCTTCAATAAATACTTTTGTTTAAGACATTTTCAGAATCTCCTGAAACCTCTTTCATCATGACTTGACCAGCTCACAGAATTCCATTTCCTCCCACTGGTGCAAAAAGTCCTGAATATGTGCCCTGCCATCTTTGTGCTGGTGACAATGAGTCTGTGCGGTAGTAGCATTGAGACCCCTCTAATACACACCCCCGACCAATCACGAGTCAATCATGACGTCACACCCACTTTTTATAGCATCATATAACTAAATAAAACCAAAGTTATAAGAAAAATCAACACTTGAACATACATAAGCATGATTAGAACTGCCTAAATTTAAGGAAAACTTCAAAGGGAATTTTTTTTGTGTGTGTGTACTGAACTGTCTGTTTTCATTTGGCCCATGTCCCATCCACTAACATGGAGGGAGTGTGGGATTTATGCTCTGTACTGCAGCCAGTTACTAGGGGGTGATCAAGATGTTATGGATTCACTTTTGGGAGCTGTCATGTTGTCCACCTTTATATACAGTCATTGAGAGAGCCCAAGAAGGAGGAAGAAAAAACAAGCAAAAAGACAAGAGTATAAGAAAGGGGAAGACAAAGAGGGCAGATGCAGGTCACTGTTGCATCAAGGGACCTCATTCATCAGCTGGGACAAAGGGAATAAGTAAATGGAGGGAGCAGAAAAAGGGGGTCGTGCATACAAGCATGAGAAAGCATCAGGGATTAAAACCCAGCAATTGAGAGAGTACAGATGAGTGCTTATAAAGAGAGAGCGAGAGTATGACAGGGCGAATTAGAGAGCAATCGGATGCTGGTTTGACATTAACCGAATCCCTAATGAAGGTGAGAGGAGATGATTGGCTGGGCACGCATTCCGATGAGGTCTGCCACAGCGATAGTTGCTGGGGTGACCTCGGTCTCCAAAGGACAGACTCCGACTCATCTGGCATTTCTAATTGGCTATATGGACGGCAGCCAGATAGTGTTGCCCATATAGGGACGTGACAACATACGGCATTTATCAGGGTTAAAAGGACAAGAAATGAGAGGAGGGTTAGAGAGAGGGAGAGAGAAAGGAGAGAGATGGGAGAGGGATACCATCTAGGACAGGAAAGGCAAAGAGACATCAATAGAGGTGAAAGAGTTTAAGTTAGATAGGCAAAGAGAGGGGGGAGGGGATTTCAAACAGGTGGTGTTGAGGCCTGTTGAGGGAATAGTTTGACATTTGAAAAATACTCTTTGCTTTCATGCCAAGGGTTTGATAAAAAGGTACTCTCATGTCTGTACACTAAATATGAATCTACTGCCAGCAGAGTTAGCTTAGCAGAAAGACTAGAAAAATCTAGCCTTGCTCCATCCAAACAATTACAAAATCGACCTAGCAGCACCTCTAAAGGTCACTGGATATCTCATTTGCATAATTCGTACAAAAACAAAAGTGAAGGGGTGTTTACTATTTCTTAACCAGTAGACAATCCAAGAAGTTACTGGTCCCACTACTAAGTTAACTGGATACTGGCTGTTGCCTTATATTTTACCGATGGTATGAAATCAGTATGGGTCTTCTCATCTCCACCAAAAGGTGAATACCCTTTTTTTCCAAACATATTAACTAACTGGCAAGTCTTCAATCAACATCTTCTTTAATGGAAACATTAACTGTTCCTAGTCATCGTTACTGTAGCTTCTGCATTGACTGAAAATTATGTCGAAGGATCAAATATATCAGTCAGTATTGACTACCTAGGCCAAAATAACCTATCCACCCTAAACATAAAATGCCTGGCATAATTTATAACAAATTGAAAACAAAATGGCAAGTATTTTTGATTATCAGATTAAACTTTACTATAAGACTATGTAGTATTATTGAAAACTATAAAAAGAAGAATTTTTCTTTGCTTAACATTAATTTCACTGATGTAACTCATTTTTTTACTCTTTGAATCTGACACAAGTTGGAGAGAAGATTTGAGTGGCTGTAATCAGCTCCCATAGACAATCTGATAACAAAATCATTAGCAAAAGTGTGAGTTTCTGATCAGCAGCTATGACCAACACATTAGTTTCTGGTCACTCAGATCTATGGAATGTGAATATAGTTCAAAGTACTTAACTAATGGAAGCACATAGATGTGATGATACAGAGAGGAGAGAGTGAGTGAGACAGTAGAGTCCAGAGCTGAGTAAGTATATAGCTCAAGTGACAGAAGTATAACCATTTTATCACCTCTACAGCCCATGTATGAATTTGACTCAGCCACAGTGTGGGACCAGTTTTCACTTTCACCTTCACTGAGTTCTTGCCTCATGTGGCTTGTTTCCTGTCACATAATTAGCAGAGCAGGGGGCCTTTTATTCATCCCTGACCAACTAAAAGAGCAATTCTTTGGTTTGTAATTCACTAACAAGAGCTGGACTGGTTGATGATTATGATGGAACACCTAGCTGTTTCAGAAGTTTTCACTTGGTTGTAGTTTCCCAGCTTTTTCTGGGATTCTCACAAAACAGCAAGAATACTCTTTATCTTTTTAATTTTCTACAGCACTTTGAGCTGCATTTTGTGTATGAACAGTGATATATTTATAAAAGTTTGTTAGTATATTTATTATTTGCTTTGGTGAAATTCTGCCATGAAATATGTTCTGCATACTCATAATTCAAGGAGATTAACCCATGTGGTTTTCACTCAAAGTACAACCAGCATTTTTGCGATAAGAAGACTGTACAAGAACTCAGTATTCTATTTGTTCCATTCACTTCCACATTTCTGTTATGGGCGCAGTCAACACTGCTGCCTCTAGGGGCTTCAGGAAGAGTTTCAGACTTTTAATCCTTGCTGGTAAGCAGACAGTCAGTGCAGACATAAGGCCACCAGTGAAGTCTGCGAAGTCAGTCTGTGCTGTGTTCACAAAGTTGAGAGGTAGACAGAGAAAAAGTGAGGAACTCAAACAAAGAGACAGAAATGAAGGAAGACAGGAGTGAGTGTATCTTGTCAGTCACTCTCATATGTGCTGACCCCAGAGGAAGAGAACGAGAGAATGGAAGAAAGAGGGAGAGGAACGGTTTCCATGTGTTGGCCAGTTCAACCTAAATTCTTCCCAAGGGAGTCTGTCGAGAAGACAGCTCCTGACTCTACTTGGAAGCCTGACTCTTCATCTCACTCCCAGTCTTTTTATCCTGATGTCTTCCCTTCTCTGACGTTCTTTGTTATTTATTTCTTTCTCATTTTTATGTCCCTTTTTCTGAGACATTCCTTCTCAATGTCTTCTTGTTATTTCTTTCATTCACTCTATGTCACAATTCACTCTTTGGTAATTGTCCAGCAAGGAAATGGAAGGATGACAAGCTGTATGGAGATCCTGAACTGTTTTATGGTCATACATTTATAGCATCCAGACATGACCACACTGAAACGCACACTCACTCATGCATAAAAGACAGAAAGAAAAAGAAGAAAACAGTCCTTTAACCTAAAACAGATGTACAATGTTTCCTTTAGGTGTGGTCACTCATGGATTTAAAGGATCCCAGGGGACTTGGGAGCTGGAACAGACTCTTTAAATATCCCTGAGATATCTGTAGAGTCACTGCTTGGATATAAATTTAAAACAATAGATTTAGATTTAAAACAATATACATCTTGCTGGTGTGCGCCTGTTGGTCATTGTGAACATAGACACATAAAACAACTTAAATCACTGGAAAAGGGATTCCTGTTTTATTATTGCTTGTGACTTACTAAAACTAAACACACCTATTTGTAACCCCTTTAAAAAACCTACAGCACTAGTGACATGTTATCACTGACCCTTGTCGAACTAAAATGCTTGGCAAAATCGACCTACTGAAGTGGTGCTAAGAAAACTCAGAAGTCCTCCAAGTGCTGAACCTAGTAAAAAAATTAATTAAAAAATACCTTCTGTGTCTGTGACTTGAGCACCACAAACAAATTTCCATTCACCTCCTCTGTATTCAAACAAGTATCAGTAAAAACAAAAGTATCAGCAGATCCCTGGAAAAAAAATCGATTAAAAACACAGATTAAGAAGAAAATATTCACATTTTGTACGTAGGAAACATCAAGCAAAAACAAATAAAATCAAAATCAAGACAGGGTTGCATTGGGTAAATGTGCAATAGTAAAAAGCATAAAGAATATAAAAGTCAAATTAACTGTTGATACTGAGAATGTAGCGAGGCACAACTAAATATGTATTCAAAGACAAAAGACAGGTTTATGGTGGTTCTGGAAATTCCAAAAAATCATATCAAAATCAAAATGTGAATGTGCAGAACTTTTTCTTTTTTCAGCTAAAACATAAATTTTGCTTTTTAAAATGCACTTTAAACTCATAAATTTAGGAGTATCATCAAATGTTTATGATTTCTAGTATTACAGAGCTACTCCAATTACTGTAAGGTGTCAAGTAACATTTTTTGTTTCACTGATCTAAAAAAAAAGTTCAAAATGTAAATCTGCCCTCTACCTAACCTTTTCCCTCTAACACCACTTCATATTTTTACTTTATTTTTTTTATACTTTCTTTCCAGAAAATTGGAAATATTCAGTGATGTCACTCACTAATATTTTAATTTCATGGTCCAAGTAACCCCAATATATTTCTAATGGGAGAGAAAGAAGCAAGGAGGATGGGGGGTGAGAGAGAGGGGAAAGAAGAAAGGGAGGCCAAAGAGGGAGAAAGTAGTGGAGGAAGAGAGAAAGAAAGGCTGAGAGGGAATGGATGGGGAGAGATGGTGAATGTATGAGAGGGAATGAATGCAGGAAAGAGGATATGGGGAGAGAAAGGAGGAGGAAAGTGGAGAGAAGAGGGAGACAAGAGGGTGGAGAGACGTAGAGAAGAAACAGAGTGGGAGAGCAAGAAAGAGTGAATAGTTTCCATTAGCCTTGCTTAGTTGAGCCCAAAACAGTGCTAATTAATCTGGAACTTTCTTTACAAAGTTTCCATTATTACTTCATCACCTTGTCTCTTGACATTGACTGCATGGTTTATCCTTGACTCACCTCCACAGTCCTGTTTAAAACATGTTTTTAATCTATAAGAATCCTGCATAATGATGTATTCATGTTTTTTATACTACGTGTACTGTATGTGCAACCTTTATTTTAGATAGACACAACTGAAGATTTTGAAGACTTCATTTAAAAAAGTACTTTACACAATAAACTTCAGAACTACCTTTTAGGTTTTTTTTTACATTTTTTTTTTATCCTTTCTTACTTGTCTTAAATGTTGACAATGGTAAACAACACATTTGTTGTCAAAAATGTATTTATATAGCACCAAATCAAAACAGAAGTTATTTTGGGGCACTTTTCATATAGAGCAGGTCTAGACTGTTCTAGACTATGCACAGATACAGGAGATGAACAAAATAGCATCGTCTCAATTGTAGTCCTCAACTGTCTAGTAAGGACCCCTAGCTGTATATTGTCTAAATAGCTGGGTATAGGCTCATCTATCCTTGTCCATTCCTTGTAAATTGTGTTCAGTTGGACTGAATTTGATTTTATTGAATATATCTTACCTGGTGTTGGTTTCATGTTAACTGAAAAGTGGTGCATGGTGAAAACCTGAGCCAGAATTGCAGGTGGATCTGAAGTACAAATTTTCAGTCAAAACAACAAAAGTTAAAATAAAATACAATACATTATATCTAAAGAGCAATTAAACATTGTAGTCTGTTGCTATATCTCTTGACTTTTTTTCTCATGGCCATTGAGACCAGATGGGACACTTGTGTCAGACACTTCCAGTGTGTTACTGGTTAAAGAGAGCAGCAGGAATAGAGCAGTCTGATTTTGTTCAGATTGGTCGTGGGCCCACTCAACAGTATGTAGGAGCTGATGTGTTGTCAGGACTGATGCTGGTTCCATACTGTCCATCTGTCTCATTTTCTGTATAGCTTCAGGTTACATACAGTATCTATGACTCAGAAAACTGTGGAGGACACACACACACACACACACAGACACACAGACCTCAATCTGCCAGCTCCATAACAGAGTGTTCGGTCCAGCCAACAGGCGTAAAGCTAAGATAACATGCTGTGACAACTCGGTTTCTCTTTCTGTCTGTCTCTCTCCCACACTCTATGTCTCTCACTTTGCTTCTACAGACAAAACCAGAGTTGTTTATCTTATATAGACATATATTTACAGCTCCACTGAAGTTGTTTATAATATTCTGGGATGTATTTATAAGTCTGAGTGCTCTGCTGACAGGTATACTGCAAGACTATATTCTAATACCATAAAATATCTTGCATCACCACAAGCTGCACCATCTAATATGTGAATACACACACAAAAGAGCTCTATCACAGCACCAAATCTAATATAGTGCTAATAATAGAATTTCTTCATATCCAGTCAATATTAGGTTTCTCCACTCATGGGCCAGGTGCCTAATACTGAGTTCAAATCACATAGAATTTAACCGTAATTACTATTTCCTGACTTGGAAATACCATTCAGAAGATTATGAACAAGTTTAATGCCTAAGGTCAGTGAGTCCACTGGCTAATTTCATCATACTGTAGCCTCAATCTATATTATTCATTTATTATGCAAATTTAGAATGAGGCAATCACCAGCCCAAGCTGTCCAATCACATGGACACTTAAAAGTCAAATCCATGGGAGTTTTTCCATTTGCTTTATATGGCCTGAATGCAGCTTAATTAATATCAGTCCAGCACAGTGGCATATCTGAAGCCTTGCTGTCAGTCCAGCATTGGAGCACACTGACATCAGAACTGTACGATCCCCCATATTCAGATTTCACTCTCTGTTTGGAGATGCAGCAAAGTCACAATGCATTTCTGGGGAAAGGAAACGAGAGAGAGGAAGCTTAATAAAGCCAAAGTTTCACTCAAACATATGAAATATCAATCTAATATATTGCAATCTTGTGAAGTTTAGTAAAAGTCTTTGATTTCAGTTACTCTGTAGTTTTTTGTGAAGCCCCACCAACAGGACAGACATTACTTTGACTTTTTGCAGCACTTCTGCAAAGGCTTTAAGCATTTTGAAATTGTTGGTAGGTTTTTCACTTTGCTCACCAATTTATACTATAATACTGCAACCTCTGGGGACCACTAACCACACGCCTAACCACCCATAGTATCGTGGCGGCAGCAGGCATAGAGCTGTGTCATTATGGTAACAATAATAAACACATGGTTAACATTGTGGAACAGTTTCCATTTATTTAGGTTTAGGAGTAAACAGCACTTGGTTAGGTTTAGGATAAGACCATTGTTTGGGTTAAAATTAGTTGTGGGATGGTCATGGACTGAAGAAACAACAGTGACTACTGGGTTCAAGTGGGACCTGAACAGTGGTCTCCTGTGTAAAGTCTTGTGTTTTGACCCATTTGTTCACACCAACCTCCTTCTAACATGGACAGTCTCTTTATGTTTAATGTACTTAATATACTCTATATAATCTGTGTGTATGTATAGGGTAATGGAGAAGGTTTTGGTGTGTGTTCAGGTAGCTATACTAGGGTTTTCTGTGCATGTTTATGTGTGTCTATATGTATATAACCACATACATACAAACAGTGGCTTTTGCAAAATATTCATTCACGACAAGACAGAGATCCATTTGGAAAAGTGATGTTTTTTAGCTGCTTTGGGGTGAAAATGTGTTTCAGTTTGTTGCTCAAGTGCTGCAATTCATGGTGCCAAATGTATAATGCTACAAGGCTGTTCCATTTCCTGAACATGTTGAATAATGATGATATAACAGTCAGGGAGCTCAACAAGGGCTTCTCAGTTTTTGGACATGAGAGGACAAAGATTCCACCGGCCAAAGAGGATGAGCCAGATTTTCTGGGCTCCCAAACAAACCCAGGCAGCAAAATGGACAAAAACTGCTGGTTTGGGAGTTTAGTCAGACTGGGCTGACCTCAGTGACCTCTTTGTAAAAACTGGAGTGATCCTGGACAATGTGCTGCTACTCACTGTAATGCTAAACTTCAGCAAACATAATCTAATCAACAAAAGTTCTTAAGTTAATACTCATAATTTCCAAAAAGATATTTAAGGACTATGCAGTTAACGTCCTAATATTCGTCCTAATAGTCCAGTAAACGTAAATATTCAGTCTATTACAGTCACACGCCTTCAAACTTTTGCAGCTAATAAACTAGATGTTGTTGTGAATAAAAGCAGCAGGTGAGAAGTGGTTATAGTCTAGAAGAATCATACCTCACACAAAACATGAGCCCATAGTAGATGGCTTGTCTTTACATTTGTCAGTATCAGTTGTGTCCTGTTACTAGTGTAGTGAGAGGTTTGCAGATGCCAGAGATGTTAAAGAAACCAATGTTGTGTGTGTCTGGAGTTACTGGCAATCATTATATTCAAAGAAGGTGTTTGTATTTGTCAGTCTCTGTAATGTCCTGTAACCCTAATTAACCACTGTAGGTGGTACTGGAAACATGACAAAATACCCTGTCAGACACAGTTTGTGTCATCGAGAATTTATTTTCTGCAGGCAATTTTAAAACCACAAGCATAAATAAAAGTATATATCGTGTGTGTGTGTGTGTGTGTGTGTGTGTTTGCAGGCTTGTGTGTGTTAATAAAGAGAGTGAAAGAGTAGTGGCAGAATTTCAATAAATAGTGTGACAGAGAGAGAAGAAAAGCCGAGACACAAGATAGGACCTCAGAAAGAAATTAAACTTTGAGAACTGTGAATTGTTTCTCTGATGCATCTCTGGATAATTGACCTGCAGTAAACCTCAAAGATCAAACATCAAAGAATCTAGAGACACCTAGTGTACAAAAACTGCTCTACCAATGTTGTGGGAAGCTCTGTGACAGGAACAGTGTGCTTGTGTATACAAACGGACAAACAGCAGCCATCTCTTTGTTCGATACACTTTTGGTAAATACTGCAGCTGTGGCACACACATAATTACAGCCTAAAATCAGTGAACACATGTACATGTACACTGTGTCACATCTTATAAATGAGAATGGCACTCTGTTATTCCTATACCCGCAAATCCACTGAGTAAAAATTGTGAAATATTCACAAAGTATTATCTGGAAGTGTGAATCTCAGATGATTAACTGGTTGTTCAGTGTGATCCCCTCTCTTTGTTTGACTACCAG
The DNA here is from genome assembly GCF_001640805.2 of Lates calcarifer. Lineage (NCBI taxonomy): Eukaryota > Metazoa > Chordata > Actinopteri > Centropomidae > Lates > Lates calcarifer. Next base: position 17,772,712 of record NC_066848.1, read on the forward strand.
GAGGCATTGTGATGTCTGTCAGTTCCCATCGTGTCACTGCATGGTGTCATTTATTGTATGAAAAAAGCAAACCCTGAAACAGAGTACCTGCTGTTCTTGTCAAATTTGTCAAATATTACATTCATTATCTGTGAATGGTGTGACAATAACTTCTCTAGCCATGTCCCTGAGTGTGCTGAAGGCACTGCCTTGACATAGAGGTCTTCACAGGTCTGCTTGGCTCCTATTAATCTGACGAGTTGCCAGTAATATTTATTGTAATTGGATCGGGTGGGGTCTCATTGTATCACCATAGGCTTGACTCTGAGCATCAGTATGTATGATACCTATGGTGGTTCTTGTCAAAATAAAAGTTAACAAAGTTTGGCATTGTCAAGTAGAGAAACAAGACTTTCTTAATAGTTACAGTACAGTGGTCACCCAACAAGGTACTCTTACTTAGGAAAAAACTTTAATCTTCAAACATATGAGGAAACTGATGACCACAAATCTTTCTTATCATGCACAGCACATATCTGCATTTTAAAACTTCACACAAAAAATAGGAGAAACATCTACACAAATATGCTGTCTTCCTTAATCAGTATGATAAAATAAATATTATCTAAATGTACAGTAGAAATGTATCAGTGGGGAAAACCTTAAATTATTTGTGAGTATTAATGGTATGTCATACAGTATTAATATCTTATAATATTGATATGGCTATAATGTTTATATCAGCCCTGATACCTGAAGAGCTTGGCTTCCTGTATCTCTTCCAGAAAATACATTACATCACCTGGTGAAAGTCCTGTGTCCTCAACAGTTGAAAGTCAAAACTTTTACACAACAGATCTGTGCACAGCAGCAGCTGTCATCATTCCCCTTTAAACAGTTTTTAACAGGGCAGAGGCACTCACACGGGGATGCTTTTACATACAAAAACCTAATTTTAAAAAAAACACACACACACATACATACATACATATTTGTGTATATATATGTATTGTTTCCCTCCTTTTTTTAAAAATCATGCTTTCCAAGTCATTACTTGAACATTTGCTGTGTCTATACAAACAACAACAAAAAGAGGAACCACGATTTTTTTGTCTCATGATTTTGACCTGTAGTCAAAAGGGCATTCACATTCGAATTAAACAGCTTTTACTGTCTCTGCCTGTCGGAAAGAATAAAGCCACCAGCAACCGGCAGCCTCTTCTTTTCTCTTTTTCAGTGCTTTTTTTTTTTTTTTTGCCTTTCCTTTCGTCCTGAGGTCAGAGAAAGGGTAGTCACTTGTTTCAGTTTGGAACACCTGCCATGTTCAGCTGTTAGAGTTGTGTGTGTGTGTGTGTGTGTGTGTGTGTATGTGTGTTTGCCTATTTGTAACAGAGTATGTGCTCTCTAATGTGTGTGTTCGAGCGTGAACAGTTATGTGCAAAGGATTTTCTCTGTGCATCCTTTTGTGTAAATCTGTGTGTCTGTATGTATGTGTGTGTGTGTGTGTGTGTGTGTGTGTGTGTGTGTGTGTGTGTGTGGAGGTAAAACCATAACCAGTGTATCATGCCATTCAGTCTTGTTTATAGAGATAGATACAGCGTGTCAAAGGAGCAAAATCCCTCAACAATATTTCTGTTCCTCTCGCTTGAGTTTTCTCTTTTGTTTCTCTTAGTCTCAGCCCTCACTTTGTCTGTATTCTGTTTGTTTCTAATCCCTTTTATTATTTTTTTCTCTGAAGAGATATACTCTTTTCTACTCTTTTAACCTTTTTTAACCTTTTTGTGCAGCTTGAATAAGTGCAGGGAACATCAGTAGCGACACAACTGTATGCTGCATAAAAATAATTTTTAAAGTCTCCATTATTGATATTCAGGCATGCACAGATTACACACAGGTGTGCAGAGCAGAGGTGCAGCGGGTCAAGTAGTTCTTGACTATTTCATTATATTTCCATTTTAATGTTCTTTTCATCATTGTTTCAACTATTTAAATGCATTTCTTTGCCAAGCAACTTGCTGCGTCACTAAACCTACTTTACATCCAACTCTCAGACTACTTTAAATTCACAGTTACCCAGCAAAATATTGCTGAAAGTAAACATCAGGTGTTGTGAATATAATTCCTTTATCTTCTGTTCTTTGGATGACCATCCTAAAAAAGAGTTAAGCCAACCTAATTAAAAGGGTTAGGCCAATGTGTATTTTCTGATCTGGGAGTAAGTTCAGTCAACTCAGTGGCAATGGGAAATACTGTATTACAAATGTGCCAGAATTATTGTAAAGGTTGTGTTTATCCCCTGATTTATACATCAGACAAAGCATTCAGTATTACTGTGGTGCAACTTAAAATTGTCAGCAACAACCAACCAACAAACATGCAATTATTTTCATTTTTAATTTATTTTTATATTATTTCCAATGCCAAAATGAAGAGGAGATTCTTTGCTTCACAGATCTGAGGCTGCAGTGGGCACAGGCTCACCAAATCTGGACTGTTAGACCGAAAAAATGTAGCCTGATCTGATGAATCTGGATTTCTGCTGAGGCACACAGATGGAAGGGTCAGAATTTGGTGAAAACAGCATGAATCCATCCAACTTACTCTCTATCAACAAGCCAGGCTGATGGTGTTGGTGTAATGGTGTGGGGGATGTTTTCTTGGCACTTTAATTCCTTTATTACTAATGTCAATCAATCGTGGTTTGAATGCCACAGCCTGCCTGATTTTTGTTGCTGACCATGAGTATCCCTTTATTACCACAATTTACCCATCATCATATTTTCAGCATGATAATGCACCAAACAGATCAGAATCTAATAGAACTCCTTTGGAATGTGGTAGAACGGAAGATAGAAAGCATAATGTTGTCCAGCTGACAAATCTGCAGAAATTATGGACGAGAATCTCAAAGGGATAGATTAGAGCCAGTACTGAGTATCTGCTGATAGTTTCCCCATCTGATATTGAAATTTTGTGTGATTCTTGACATGGGAAACACACACAAAGTTCAACATTTTAACAGTTTAACTTGAACGCTGACACAAGAGTGCCTGCTGCCCTCACTCCTCTTCCCATCAGCATCAGCAGTGCTGGTTGAAAACATTATTGCTGAAATGCAAGAAGTAATAGGATACTTCTTCATCATTAGATGTTTTTGTGCATTGTCTCACAGATAAAGGATCTATATTGCACTTTCTGATTTCCCATTCATTTCTCATTCTTTTCCTTCTCATCTCGGAGTTAACACATTGTCTGCAATTTCTTCTGAGTCCTTGGAGAGTGACAGAAGGAAGGAAGAAGGGAAAAAGACTAAAAAGAATGGGAGAAATATAGGTAACGTCCTTGAAGAGGCAGAAAATAAAAAAGGTGAAGAGAGAAACAGACCTTGAACAGAGTGCTATAAAGAAAGAGAAAGACAGTGGGATGTCAGAAAACGGTTTAAAAAAAAACAAAAACAAAAAAAATATAATTACTGCCTCTCAGTTGTATGCCTCCACTATCCATTCAACTTGCAGGGAATATGGTCACAACCTCTCCTTCTGTTACTGAGCTATGGTGTTTGATAATGGTCAGAAAAATGTTTTTGCAGAAATGGTATAGCTAGACAACCAGAAACATAAGGCCTACAGCCATGGTCGTCATATGCAGAAGAGAGGAGGTGTGGGGGTGAAACATCCCTGCATATTGATGGAGGAAAGGAAGGATGAAATAGGTAAAAATTAATTGGAAATGAATATGACAGAGCTAAGCAATAGGAGTCTCAGAATATCAATATAGGAAGTGAACTGAGAGAAATGAATGAATGACAAGTAAGAGGCTGGCAGATGTGGAAAGGAGGCAGAGAGTCATGCTCTGTAAAAATGGATGGATGTACTGTTGGAAGAGGGTGAGATAGAAGAGCATATTAGTGAAAATGAGAGAGATAAAGGAGGGATGGTGAGGGGTAAAAGAGTGAGTGAAAGAAATGAGGAGCATATGAGACATTTCCCACCCTCTCAACCATGAGATTGGGGTACTGCTGTCTGTTTGCAGGATCAGAGGCAAACAGCTGATGCAGTTTGCAGAGAGGCAGAGCTTGTGGTCGCTCAAGTAGAACACAGCAATGATTAACTGATCCATGACGCACACCAGCAACAACCAAACACTGACACACACTGGGCCTCAAACCAAGTATTTTTTTTAATTCAAAATATATAGAATTCAAAAGTCAAATTTCAATTTAAGCTCAGATTCAGCAAAAAAGCTTTTTAATATTGTTTGTAGGATATAAACTGTTGCTGATGAAGAAAATTAAGAATGCAGTCCAGTTTAGAAATTTATTTTTATGTGTTTGGGGACATCCTGAAATGTATGTTGTCACGTGACTTTGACTGTTGAGATACAGTTGTGTCTGTGCTGTGAAGATTGTTAAGTATCTGTATTGATTTTATCCAAATGGCTAGTCTCTATGTAAAGGTTTCATAAAGGTTAGAAATTTCATAAAATGCATCAGAGGAGTTTACTTTTCATGTTAATTCCTCAAACGGAGCCAGGACAGTAATAGTCTTCTCCAAAAGTGCCCGTTGGTGAGCCGTGAGATTGTCAGGAAGCTCATGCTCAAATCCATATATTCCCAGCGCCCTCTTTTGCTCAATGAGAGACTTCAGCATGTAGTATGTGCTGTTCCAGAGGGTCTGCACATCCTGTTGGAGTCTTTTTATTGGCTGGTTGAGCTCCACTTGAATATCTTCAAGGCGGGAGTAGGCTAAGGCAGAATGTTTAAAATGTCCAACTATTTTCCGTCTGACTGCCACAGCATCAGCCACGCTCCTGTGTGCTAAAAGCCCCTCATTAACAGCCAGCTGGAGGATGTGTGTGACACACAGCAGGTTCGGGAGTCCAGCATCACTTATGGCTTTGATCGTGTTTTTTGCGTTATCACGTAGCACAACACAAGCAGAACTTTTAGGGACCCCCCCATGTCTGGAGCATGTCATCAAACACACCTGCAATGGCTTGGCTGGTGCATGAACCCCTAAATTGTTCTGCATGCAGGACGACTCTTCACGGAGTAAAATCCTCGTCAATCCACTGTGCAGTTAAACTGATGAGGGGCTAACGCTGCCCATCCAAATATCAGTGGTGAAGCTGAGGGCCAAAATGTCTTGCAACAGTTTGTGGATATGCCTCTTCACAAAGTCATGTAGCTGTGGCCACACTGTGTCAGTGATGTAGTGTCGGCTAGGGATCTCATACCTTGGTTCTATATTATCAACACATTAACAACCGACAATGGCTGGTCATCAGGAGCAATGTACTGGGTCAGAGCCTCTGTTATTTTCACTGCGCGCAGGTTGTCTCTTGACATCTTCTCCCTCTTCTCCAGAGTTTGCTGCAAAATTGGTTGTTGCTGTTTGCCACTATTAGCAAACTCTTTGAACTCGGCGTCGTGTTGGTTTTTTAGATGTTTTATCAGATTGCTTGTGTTGAAAGTACTCGCTTTCATCCCTCCTCTTGACAACTTTGCAGAACACAATTTGCAGTCTGCTTTACTTTTGTCACCATCATCTACTTTGAAATGCCTCCACACCGTCGACTTTGCTCCTCCTTGCTCTCAATTAGCACCTGACTGCCCAACTGAACGTTACGCTGCTGTAAAGTGGTAACGGGTGCTGTGGTATTGGTCCAGATACCACAGCACCCAAGTACAGGAATAGGCTATCGGACAGATACCCCATGCTGGTATCGGTATTGGTGCATCCCCAAATGTTACACGCTTTAATCATGGCGTTTTGTTGCCTTTTTTACATGAGATATATTATTGATCTTCCAACTCGTAACACCAAGAAGTTCACCTAACTTTAAAAAATGTTGCCTCAATTTTTTAGTTTTATCTAAGCAACAGTTTTTGCAGTGTGTGCTCTAATGTGCGTGTGTGTTAGAGTGTGCGCAGTCTTTCATTTGTGTAAATCTGTGTCTGTGTGTGTGTCTGTGGAGGTAAAACCATAACCCGTGTATCATGTCATTCAGTCTTGTTTATAAAGATAGATACAGCGTGTCAAAGGAGCAAAATCCCTCAAAATAATTTCTGTTCCTCTCGCTTGGGTTTTCTCTCTTTTGTTTCTCTTATTTTCAGCCTCCATTATTTTCTCACTTTGTCTATTCTGTTTGTTTTTCTCTCTCTCTCCTCTTTTATTATGTTTTTTTCTCTGCAGACATATCCCCTCTTGGAAGGCTGCTGCTTAAGATCATTCTAAAGTCTCTGCAGGATCATCCTGCTCTTCCCTTTCATCTTCTCGTTGCTATTGGAAACCTGTTAATTTATGATTAAATATTGAAATGTAGTAACCTCTAAGATGAATGACAATTGCAGATATAATCTGCATAAAAATCACACTTAAAATACAGCAAAGAAAATATTTTTAAGTTTGATCATGGAAGGATACTGTAAATAACTTTTCATTGCTATTACATTCACAGCAGTGAATTTTTCACATTCTGCACCACACTTTCCAGAGAAATGACACACAGACACTGGGCATTTAAAAAACCAAACATGAAGGCTCCTCATTAACATTATCACCAATACTGAAAGCATTTATTTATCCGAAAACATTTATTATCTTATTTTGGGGAAGGAATGATGTAGGAAAAACAGGTGAAATCAGAGTCAGTTTCTTAAAGGAAGGATGTGCAGGAAAGTTGGATATAAAGGGAGAGATAAGGTGCAGATGGAGGAAGGTTTAGGGAAACTGGCAGCTGCTCAGTCAGAGTTGTAGTGACAGATTGGACCTCTGCTCAATACTGCATTACCGCCCTGAATTATCGCACCCTCTCTCTTTTCTGTCTTTTTCTCTTCATCTGTCAGTGTAAATCCCTTTCATTTTTCTCATTCCTCTCTGGCTTCTCTTTCTCTCTGCCTTATGTCCATCTCTTGAAATCCTCTGTTTTCCTCCTTTTGCTTTTCCATTAACTGTATGGAGTCTGCCATTCATTCACTCCTCCATCTCTCCCTCTTTTCACCTTCCTGCTGCATTTAACTGCATCAGAAATCCTACCCTTTTCTTATTGCTTTCACCTTTTCCCTGCCTTTCTCTTTTTCATTAACTTTCTTGCTGCCCACTGATTCCTATGTCTTTTTCTGTTTTTTGCACCTCCAATTCTCTTTTTCCATCGTTCATCATCTCACTGTCTTATCAACATTAATTTAGGTAATTAAAAAATGGGAATCAATATTTTTAATTATTTTCACAGGAGGTTTGTATGGATCAAATTGAAAGTTGCTGCAGTCCAGAAAAGCATCTGCATTTAACCTCAAAGCCATTGTCTGGCGTTTATTTCCTGTGAACTTTAGTGAGTCACATCTGATAGACAGCTGCCCTGCACATGGGAATTTGAATAATTTGTCAAATGTGTCACATTAATTTCGCCTGTCAGTGTGTATAGTTATGAATATGTTCGACCCCATACCAATCACCTGTTACCACATAGTGGAAGTTCCACACTTGTCACATATGTTGTTATATGGCACGCAAGAGACATAACTAACCAAAGAGCGCTCCACACTTTGTGCGACTTGTACCCATTGTCAGACTCGCCATGGACAGCAGAGCCAGAGATATTCCACACAATCTCCTTCCTTGTCAAAACCTGGTGGCAACATTACACACCATGCAACTCTACCAATAACAGCAGCTAATGTAGCCCTGAACACTAGCCTTGAGCATAGATGAGGAGCAGGCTACAGAGGTCTGATAAACTCACTTTTTTTTTTACATTTTCAAACTTGTAGTCTTCAACTCCAACCAATGCTGACTCATGTAACTTGAGGCATTTTATCAAATTTCATGCAACATTTTCTGGATCCACAAAAAGCTTTAAACAAGTTTTTATATATATATATATATTTTACATGACATTTTACAGCATTACATACAGAAAGAAATTGCATCAGTGGGGAAAAAATACAGCAATGACTCAAGTGTTTTAGCTTCACACATATATGTATATGTGTGTGTGTGTGTGTGTGTATATATATATATATATATATAGTGTGTTACAGATGGCACCACTACCATTATGTCCACTCCATCCCATTGAAAATTCATCCTTCAATCTTAGCTCTTGTGTTTGTGACACTTCTTTTTAAATCTTGTAAAGGACTTTGATGATGATAATCATCATTATCAGTGTATCATATCTTACATGATTATCTTAATCACCCTGACTGTTTAAAATTGCCATGACTAACAACTGCTGAAAATTGCTTTGATTTATTACTGATCAAAGTTTTAGTTATTTGTATGTTGCCAAGTTTTTCTGTACTTCTTCAGCACAGAGTCTTTTGATTCATTAAAAGAATCATGAGTTTGGTAATTCAATCATTTTGGATTCCCACTCTCATATGCCTCATATGATTCTTAGAGAGGCATATCACATAATTTCCCTCCATAATTACCACCTTTGGTTCTTCCCATTAAGTTGCTAAGCTCCATTTGCTCAGATGATTGAATTTCAGATACAGATAGATTCTTAAGTTGTAGTTTTATGTGTGTGTTTGGGAGTTATTTTGTCCCAACATTGATTTTCTCTTTTCATTCCCCAAATGTATAATGTGTGTGTGTTGGGCACAATCTCAGAGTTGGAATGAGCTTCATCACAACTTTATCTCACAACTCTGTGAATATCATCTGTGATTATAACTTTTGAAGTAATCAAGTGTTGGCTAATGTCTGTAAGCGTCAGTAGATTGTAAAATTGGGAATTAGGTGGATGTTTTCTGAAATGTCTAGCGATTCCTCCATTGCCATGAGCTCATTTATTTTAGCTCTGGTTTTATGTGTTTACTTGTCTAGTATGACTTGTTTTGTACTTGTATTTTTATTGTGTTACACAGAGTAGCTCTGCAGTCCCTGTAGAAGCTGGTCATCTGTTGCCTTAATGTTGTTAGGATAGTGAGTGTTTTCAGTCTGTTTCATACAGGAGTCTCTCAGAGTTAGTCCTGTTTAACCTGCAGGAGTTTCTGAAAGCTTGTGTAATATGTTTTGCTGCCATGGAGGAAATAAATTCATGGCAACTGAAAATGACTTCTTATCATCTCCCGGCATCTTTACTGCAGAAATGAACCAGAGAGAAAATCTGTCACACCCATGGATGATGAGACAGCCTAAAAAATGATTCTGACCGTTGACAAGACGAAAGAGTGAGGAGAGAACCTGAGTATGTGCCTGATGTGGAAGTGCATATTACATATTACTGTACTTATGAGAAAAAAAGGCTTCAGGATATGGACTTTTAATGGTATATCAGGGAAACTTTCCCAACAAGATGAGTGTAAAAGTGTTTTCTATCCTCAGAAAGTCTCAGAATCAGATGTTGGTAAAAAGGGAGGTTGTCTTATTTTCAGAGCTGTCCTGTGTTCATGCCAATAATTTTTTTTGCAATGCAATACTTGATTCAATCATTTCCTCTTGAGTCAAAATTATGGTCAGCTGGGCTTGCTTAGCATATTTATTGGATATCAACTGCTTAATTATATTATGTAGCACACCTTTTTGGAAATATCTGATTTTGTTATGTTTCTCCTCTTATTCTTTCATTTAGACTCTTCCTTTCATTTCCTTTCCAACTCTACCTTCCTGCCTAAAACATTAAAATACATGCAATATATTTGCTCCTTAAAGTTCAGATAATTCATGTTCTTGTAATTGATACATCTATCCTTTACGTATCTGTATGTTGGAGTGCAATATAAAATATAAAAACAGTAAATTTACTGTGATTAGTACCATATATCCTGGTACTGAGAGATATTTATTATGTCAACATAACCACAAACAATCATGTCAATGGAACTAACTAGACTTTGTCTGTCACTCCTGCTATTTATGTTATCATTATCTAAAAGAGGCATGGCTCATCCATCGTATTGTTTTCCTTTGTGTATCTACCTTTGTGCAAAGTCATCAGATGCAAAGGCAAATGTTATCGAATATGTGCTGACTTGCATTGATTCTAGCATAAATTAGACTGTGACCTCTTATCTCTTATCTGATATAAGATGTAAGCATCTAATGTGTTTACAGTTTGTCAGGGTATTTGTCATAAATTAATTTTGACCCCTTCATGACAGCTGATTTAGTATAATGAACCACCTGGTGCTTTAAACAGAAAGCTTGCCGGCAGCCTTTGAATTGGCTGGGTGGTTGTCAGATGTGATATGACCCATGAAGACTTTGATAGTAATCCTTTGTTTCATTCATGTTTATAATGAAAGAGAACTGATGATTGAAGTCGGGGTAGCATTAGCAACAGCACCACAGATACAATCACTGAGTGTGCAGGATTTAGGTACAGATGGAGGTATATATATATATATATATATACATATATATATATATATATATATATATATAGATAGATAGATAGATATTATTAGTTATTATTAAGAACTGGTTCCTTAATCCACCAGGTCAGACAAGTACTTGGTAGATTCCCAGATGATGATTACACTGTAGGATGATAGTTTTACATTTAAGGCACAGATTTGCAGTAATTTCCTTATCCTGACCGCAAATCCTGCAAATACAACTGATGGGATTTAACCTTTCAAATAGCTGGCAGTCATCCTGTGTTAGAGTGATGATTAATATGAAATAAGTTGGCAATCTCAGGATGTGACCTGACTATTAATCTGCTAGACAACAACATAAATCAGGGCTCAGCCTACAAATAATCCTGACCTCGCTGATTAGAAAAGAGTAGAGACTGAGAATTATGTATAATGGGTAGAGGATTGACATCTGAAGCTATTAATGTTTCAGCAGGTAGGAGCATGGCTGTAAAGCTGCACCTGTGGCCCCAGTGAGAGGAAACACTCTGGATCTGAAATACCTTTGGAAAGACTTCTCTGTCTAACAAATTTTCTACTGCATTTGTGAGTCCAGCGTTCACTACTGTGTAGAGGTCCCTCACTGTCTTTAAGGTGACAGATTTGTATGCTTCTCTTAAAAGCTAACTTCAGCCTTTTTTCGACCAGGGCCCCGCACTTTTATCCACCTTTTCCATCATTCTAATCGATTTTAGCCAAAATCTCATAACTTGCTTCAGTGAAGACATGTTACTTGCTCCATTACATTTCTAAAGGGGCCATAGGACACTTAAACCCAAATCCCCCAAAGTGTATTGATTGCACACCCTGTAATTAGACCAGCTGGTAAAAATATGAGTGAACATGACCTGGTTATGCTTTTAAAGGTTTTTATGCCATTGGTGCCTTCTACTCTGGAACATTTGTGTTGTGCTTTTTGTTGGATGGATATTGCAGCTCATACATGTAGATATACAAGCTTCTATGTACGAAAATACGGTTTGTAAGTAAGCCAATGAGAAGGGATGAGATGAGATTTTCGCGGTGAAAAATAGGAAAAACGGCACCCAGTAAAAAATCACACAAGAATGAAAGTGCTCCCAGAGAAAATTACATGTCAGTGAACGGAAATGGACAGAAATGAACGGTAAGGAAAAGTTCCATTTGTGCAGGAAGAGCAAATCTGCAGGATCTCAATAAAGGAATATGGGACACTCCTCTGTGTCACAGCCATCATTTAGTTTGGTAAGACAGATCCATTTCCACATAAAACTCATCCCTATTGCAGCTTTAACACTGCCAAGGTTAAGGAGTTCTTTCCCCTGAGTGGTTCACTGGGTTTAAATTGCTTTTACACTGTCAAGGTTAAAGGTTTTATTCCCATTGGAGCCGTCTGTGCTCATAATATTCAGTATGTGTACATATCAGCTGCTAAAAGATGCTTGATGAAGTTTCAGTAGCGAGTTTTTATTTTGTTGTTTTACTTTTCTGGTTCTGAGGACCTGCTTTCATATCTTAACATATATTGAAAGTTCCAGTCTCCTTTACACTCTGAGCATGTAAGCCTGGAAGCCTCATTTTATTATTGAGTTTTTCACAGAGTGTGAGTGACAGCGAGCACACTCAGAATCACACACACACACAAGCTGTAGTGCATCAGAGACTGACAGAACATATACATTTCCACAGACTCATGTGTTTGATTTGATTCTTATAGGAGTAGTGGGTGGGTGTACAGAGCACATGAATGTCACACCAGACCAGGGTTTGTATCCACAGTCACGTCTGTAGTTAGGTTGAGGCAACAAAGCACTTTGGTTAAGGTTAGGGAAAGATGATGGTTTCAGTTTGATGAACAAAAACAATGTGTGTCCCAAATTTTTCTGTACTTAACCGCTCCACGCTCTTTCTCCAATCTTAACCAGTGCTCAAACGTAATCATAAAACAGTTTAATAATCACTCAGCTGAATATTGTGCAGATTGGATATTTTGGTGGGAAAAACAAATTTCATTGAACATTTTGCATTCAAGACACGGTCTCATATTTGCCAAATATGTTTAGTCACATTTCCTCCATATGTTAATAGAAAATTTAACCTGGCCGCAGTTATCACTATCATATGTCCTGTCACTTCTTTAGGAAGTGATGCACTCATAGTCATAATGCTAGCGAATCAGGAGTCATCTCTCTTTTTCACTGCCTCTCTCTCTGTCTCGATTTCTTAGACATATGTGAATCATGGCTGTGGGAGTATGCAGTAGGCTGTTTTTGTTTTATCACTGACCTCACACACACCTGCAAAGTTTACTTCCATATTTCTGAAAAAAAAAAAAAAACAGAAAAAAAACACTAGAGAGTATGACAGTTTGTTCTGGTTTTAAGTATCTGTATCTATCTCATACATCTGTGAGTTTGTAATTAAAGTGTTGGAAGTGGTTTAATACAGGTAAGGATATTAGAGGGAGGCAACTGGTACAACTAGTGGGTGTAAACTGATTTGAAGAGGAGAAATTGAACAGATTCATGGATTGCAGGTGAAGGGCGTTTCCTCCAAGTTTCCCCAAAATGTACATTCCCCAGAGAAGCTACTGACACATGCTGGTATGATGGATCGAACAACAGAAAGCAATAAAAGTTGTCAGACAAAATTTCTGATTACATCACTGGCTGACTTCTGTTGTACCAAGTCACACTTAGGTGTCTTTGTACTACTTTGCCTGCATATTTTTCACCAAAGATGATCATGTGAGCAAAGGGACCTAATTTCTGCTCAATTTCTGTCAGAATTCAGTAAAAGAGATGATAAAAAGAAAGAAAGAAAGGGAGGGAGGGATGGAAACACTAGGATTACTTTAAAATTCTCCCCAGATCTGGCACATACTGCAGGCATAAATTAATCAAACTGAGATAGGAGACCCGAAAAAGGGGGGAGAAGATAGGATGAGTCAATTAATGTCTAATAATGATGAGCAAGGATAACATTGTTTCACCAAACCAGAACGACCACCTAGGAGAGATTACAGCGTGTTGATAAAGAAGGACCACAAGCTGAATTTGAAGATGGGGCAGGACAGAGAGGAGGAGGGGATTAGAAATAAGTCCATCCAGTTTTTATTCTTCATATAAAGCAAATGTAACTTTGGTGAGCAACAGCAGCCGTGAGTGGTGATTATTTCATTTGGGCTCCAAGTCTGAGTGGTCAAGTCCATTTTCATGTACAGAAAACAAAGCCTATGAGCCACTTGACCGGACCGCAGACTGTATAGTCCAGGGGTGTCAAACTCAGTTTCATCCAGGGCCACATCAGCATTATGCTTGACCCCAAAGGGCCAGTTGTAACTAAAAGACTATATGAATGTATCTACTCTCTCATATTACTTAATTGCCTCTGCATTCAATTATTATTAGTTTTAATAATAACTTAATTAATTAATTAATAATAACTTAATTAATAACTAGTTATCAGGGGTGTGTGGCAATTGCTTTTTTTTTTGCATTTTCTCTTTCACCAGTCCAACCAAGCCAGTTCTCTCAGCACACATGGCAGACTCGCCATCGGTCATAAGTCTCACCAACTTGGCGGCCACACCCAAGAGCTCTTCACTCTTAAAAAATGGCTAGATGTGCTATGTCAGTATTGTCAGTGCTTTCATCAACTGCTAATTAAAAAGCCAAAGAACTGCATGTTTCTTCAGACAGATTTTCCGAGATGTTCACAGACTCTGTCTTCCAGTGTTTCTTGACAAGCTAACATTGTGAAAAACCTTTCACTGGTCAGGGCACACCAGCTCACATACCTTCAGCATATGCTGCTTTAAAAATGCTCCTTCTGAAAAATGCTTTGGGCGATTTCTTCAGCCACAATAAAGCTGGCTTTCTCCGCTGCATCATTTGCTAATATATTTTGCTGAGAAAGCAGGCTGTTTTTTAATTCTTGAACCTGATGCTTTTCTTGGTGGCTAAGGTTAGCGTACTTAGCTCAGTGTTTTATGTGCCAACATAAATTGCATTCCTTGGGCACTGCCACTGCCTCATAGCAAAGAAGACATACCGGCTTGTCTCCATTAATCACAAACATGTATTCGCTTTACTTTCTCCCCCAACCCCATCACTGACTAAAAAAAAAAAAAAAAAAAACACTGTAGGAAATGCTTAATATTGAGACACTGCCATCCAGTGGCTAGAAGCTTTCATTGCACAGATAACAAAATTAAGGCGCATTTATTGTACTTCTGTAAAGTGTCACAGGATTGTATTTTACAATAGTCATATTTTTGAAAGCTCTTGTGGGCCACATGAGTTTGACACCCCTGGTATATTCCAACTCACTGACCTGAAACATGGCTGAATGGTGTGTGTTTCCCATTATCTCTGGCTTCTAGAGCCAGAAGTGTTGTCACTGTAACAAACACACCAAACACCAAACTCTTGATATTTCAAAGTTTCCTTACTGAATAATAGAGCTGCACACTTTTTGGTGACCTCTCAGTTTTGTTTTGTTTTGTTTTTTTTGTTTTGTTTTGTTTTGTTTGACTGATTTACAATTCCACATTACTCTTGAACTTTCTGGGCCTGATTTGCTGAATATCAGATCATACCCACTCACCAAACTTAGATGCAAAAACAGGCAACTGTCATTTTAGCTGTTATTTTAAGGTTTTAAAAAAGTTACATAATGTTGCTTTAATGGTGGGAAAGAAATGAGAAGGAGAGAAGTAGAAGAATGAGAAATATGAGAAGAAAGAGTTCATGGAAAGGAACACTGAAGCAGTTGCAGCCATTAATTATGCAGAGTAATTCCATTTATTGATAAGATGGCATTTTTGCATTGTCAGATCATAGTGGAGATAATATTGTAAAACAAGATGAAAAACAAGGATCTCAGCCACAACCAGGCCTGTTTAATGAGGGATCAGAGAGCTGAGAGTGGTTGGGAATGCAGTGGATAGGATAGAATGAGAGGACAAAACGCTGTTTTGATTAATTATGTTTGTTATTTTTCATTCTAAGTGGAAAATTTATCTAGGATAAAAGCTCTGATCCCTTTCTTTTACAGTCCCTTCTTTTCAGTTTCTGAATTAATGTTTGAATTCAATAAATTCTTGAAGTAGATAAAAAGCTGCTAATTATTTGGGAAAGTTTGAATGAAGGCAGCTGGTCCTGCTAGAGTATGTGAGTAGCAGGAATCTGCCAGAATTAAGTTGGTGGGATGTTTTGTGTTGCTGAGGTGTGAGGCAAATTTTGTGGTTTTGATTTAATATTAAAGTTTATTGTTTAAATTTTAGGCTTTAAAATTCATATGTAGAGAATCAGGGTCAGGGAGAGATCAGGTTTTCAAAATATAAAATGGCAACAACAGAAAAACATATCCAGGCAGCTTTGGGAACTGCAGTAACAAAAAAGGCTGACTGCAAATGTTTTAGCTAGAGAGAAAGAGACAGAGAGAGAGAGCAAGAACAGAGAGAAGGTAAACTAAGCTTGTCAAGATCACAACCTGATATTTAATTTAAGAGAGGGAGAGGAGGAGAGACAAGACAGGAGTTAATTAATGTCCACTGATCATGCTGAGGGATAACACTGAGTTTGTTTCCCATTAGTTCAGATAATAATGGATGGCTGGATAAATTAAGACTCTCCAGTTTTTCAGTTGTTTGAGGCTAAACATGACTTGATTTTTAATTGGAGTTCAGGGAATGAAAGTGAGGAAAGGGTGGGTAAGAGGTTGAGTGAGGATGGAGTGATGGATTAGTAGAAGTAATGATTTTGGTTAAAATAGTAGAGTAGATCAGCCAGAGTCACTGTACATTGAGGAGTTAACCAAATTGTTATACAGTTAAATTTGGTAGATTTGAGGACGCTTGAAAAGAAAATAACCAGTAGTGAGGATTCTATTGAGAACTAATCCCACCTTACATTAACATTAAGTCTTAGTTAAATCAACACTTATCAAAACTTTTAAAGGTCAAGCTGTACACCTGCATCAATTTGATTGCATGTAATTAGTCAGCTGGTTGCAACATAGCTGTGAATGAGCCAGTGATTGTAAAGCATTGACAAAGCACTTGATGCCAAACTGCTCATTTGAAGTTTGGCTGAACAAAGACTATGTTTCATTATTATTTTACCTTTAGCAAGGTTTCCATCTAAATGTATCACAAATTTTAACAAAATTACAAGAAAACTGGTAAAGGAATATACAAATCAGTATGCGTTTCCATCCAGTTGGTTCATCAAGATTAAACCACTGCAGAATTGGAGGTTGCAATGTGATGATGTAATCAGAAGAGCCCTAGTCAAACACCAAATGGTGAAATATTTGTTTTATATGTGTGTGTGTGTGTGTGTGTGTTTGTGTTTCATGTATTAGATTAGAATTAGATCTACTGTTTTCACATGCGACTATTTTTCCTCTCTTCAGTGGAATGTTTAAGTCACATGCTTCATGCGTGTCATGATTTATTGACTGTAATCTGTCACAGTTTGCTTTTAATAATACACCAACAACTCAACTTTTTTTTAATGTTTTTCAATACTTTTTATTTTACACCAAAACGCACTATTTCCTTAACCCTAACCAAGTCTCTAAAGCACAACCGCTTCCTCTCATGAATTAAAAAAAGAACTAAAACAGAGGGTCTAGAGGAGAAAAAGATAAATTCAATTAATGTCAAGATAAAATAACTTTGGGTATCTTATTCTAACAAAAGAAGAGAAGAAAAGGGAACTAAGGATAAAGAGAAAAGGAGACAGAAGAGCAGACTAAGCTGCTTGATTCAATTTTACTGTTGGTTTTAGTTAGATGTCAATTTTATGAGGGAGGGAGACAGGAGCAAAAGATGAAAGAGAGTGATGGGAAACAGATAGAGGAAGAAGAAGACAGGAGTATGTGAATTAATCTCAGATTAGAGAGAGTGGAACAGACAGAAGGAAATGAAGAGGGAGTGAGCACCAGTCGATGGCTGAAGATACAAAATAAAAGTGGTTTGATGGACCAATCTCATCATAATATATTTATAGAGGTAGAAAGAAAAAGAGAGGGAGTGGTGGGAGGATGGAGGGAGGGACAGAAACATTATCAGTTAAACAGTCATCTGAGGAGATAAACAGAACTTTAAATGCCATCAAGGGAAAACTCGACTGTTTAATTTCCACCAAATTTTTCACAGCAATATTCTATTTGGAGTCCCAGATAATAGCAGGGGAATAAAAACAGGAAGCTGCGAAAACAACATCTCTATTTGAGGTTCAGGTTACATCTTTAAAGAGTCTCTTGACATTACGTAACTTAATAACTGCATTTCCAAGATCATCATTTATTTCCTTAAAGACATAATTCATGGCGTTTCTGCTCCACCAGAGAGCAGCACGGAAGATAAGACAGAGGGAAATGATGCGCTGAAAATCTTATGAGCTTCACTTGAACCTTTTGCATCAACGCGTCACTGGAGACAGAGTCCAATGAGCCACTGGAGTATCCCCCGGTCCCTTTATCACCAGCAGGAGTTGGCAATGTGAAAGTGGTTTTGAGCAACCATCCACTTGACTGCAGTGTCACAGGTTTGATTGCTCTTCTACCCAGTGAGAAACATATCCATCTCCAGTGCACATTGAAGAGGAGGGAGAGTGGAGGCTGTGCATAAGGTTAGGCAGAAATAGAGTAAATTAGAAAGGAGGACTGGACTGAACTGAAAACCTTGGTTGGAATGGTTTATGAAAATGAGTGGGACTTGTTTGGGTGGATGCCCAAACTGCAACAAGACTTAAGATGCACACACACACAAAAAAAAGAATATTATGGGTCTTGGTTCTCAGCCAGATGAATGGCACTGCAGTCTGGGGCCAATGTGGAGTTACAGGAGTTAGATCTAATTACCAGAATTTATGTGTGCCCAGAAAACCTTCACTTGGTGGATGTTCAAATTGAGCTGCTTGATTAACATTTTGTTGAGAAGAGCAGGGCCATCATCATTTAAGAAACAAACAGGGAGACACTGAAGTTTGGGATAGTGCAAATTCTGGTCACATAACTGACAGTGGTGCTGCAAGAAGGTATTAAATGCTTGTAATGCTAATAACAACAATGCTAATTCAGGGAGTACTGCAGCAGTTAAAAGCCAGATAGGGCTACAGTGCAGAAAGGCACTGTGAGTTGAAAGTAGTTCATCTGTTGCTAATAATAACGTGTTTGCTTTTAATAGTTGATAGATAGATTGATTATTGATTGTGTAATTATCTGAGGCATTATTGTGATTTGTTGTTGCAGCCTGTGGCTACAGTATAAGGCTCCTTAGTGTATTGTTTCTTTGATAACTGACAAAGCCTCATGACAGTCAGGCACTGTAGCTACTTTCATACATTTTGCCTGTGCACAATTTTATTTTTCAGTGTATAAAAGGAAATGTTTTGAAAAAGTAATGTGCATCCAGATCTGAAACTACATCTACCTCCCACTTAAAATAGGTGCATCAATCCTTGCAGCAGTACAAAAAATGTTAAAAACTGCTTAAGCTAGCACTGGTAAACTCTAACCCTAAGCCTTCTCTTGCCCATGACAATGATAGGGAATCCTTTGAAAAAATTAATGTGAACCAAAAATAAATAAACAAACACGTTCAGTGACATGACTTTCTACTCTGAGTTGCAGAACGTGAATTTTGTGCACGAGCCCTGGTTCACTTGTAAATGGTCAGCATGACCCCACAGAGACAAAGTATAAAGATACAACAAACTTTCTCACTTTTATTTGGAGAAAAGAAATCCAACTGCTAGTGTGACTGAACTTTTGAGTCCATTACAAGAAATAGAAGCAGAGCAAAATCACAGGAAGATCTTGTGCTTAACTTTAACCTTGATCAGACCTTGCTGTCCCTCCATCACTCCCTCAACCATCAATTTATAACTTCCTCTTTCCATACTTACCTACCCATGACCTCTAGGGGCATCGCCGTGGACAAATCCTCAGACCAAACAACACGAACAGTTAGAGTAAAGTGAAGTCAGTGAAAGAGAGTCATTGTGTTTGTATCTGTTGGAAACCAGTCACAGATTTAAAATCTTTGTGACAGTATTTTTTCACACCTCTATCCTTCCTCAGCACATTATTACATTAAAGGCCATTATTGTTGATTCATTAGCTTTACACTTGCTGTTGCCTGAGGTGGAGCTGCATATTGTTTTGATGCTGCGAAGAACAGCACCTTAAACCTAATTAACGCGCCCATGTGTCTCTATATTTGCTCTTCCAATATGCAGAAGAGCTGGGAACAGAGGTCACACACAAAGTGGGCTGTTATTTCTACAAGCTGATATTACTTCTCAGTAAATGAGAAGTTAAACCTGCTTACATTAACTACATTTGTCCATAGGTGTCTGTTTACATTAAACACTAGGTTGTACTATACATATATTGTCCATTGTTTTTCTGCTTGCTTTTCTGGTGTGTATCAGTGCATGTAGCATTATAATGCATATTGATACAAGGACTCAGGAAATATTAGATCCTGCTAAGGGCGACATTTCAGTCATCAGCACAGTTATCTCATCAGTATTATTATTATCATTATGGTGATTATAATTATTAATGATGCCTACTTCCACTGATGTGTGTCTCCCCAGCATACCAATCTTAGTAGTCTAGAATTGGATGATAAATAATGAGTTGAGAGGAGTTGCAGTGGTAAACAAGAAAAGTTACCATGTATTTCCAGGTTCAAGAAATGTTCTGTAAAGGTAGATGGATGGGTGGATAGATGGATGGATGGACCATGCTGGTGGTGCTAGAGGAAAAATCAGGATCAAAGTCAGTAGACTTCATCCTAAAGTCCTGTAATAAAGATTAGCCCTGCACACCCATTATGCATGTTGTCAACAAAGTCCATGAATTTATAAGAATGTTAAAGGTGTAAGTTGTCCTGCCCTAATGGCCCAGTCATTCTAGCATTTGTAACAGTGAAAAATCAGTTGATTTCACTGCAGTTCGCTGCAGTACTGTTATCACTGCAGTTCGTGGATAGGCATGTGAGAGCACAGTAAATGTTCATGCGTGTTTACCATCAAGTTTAACATTAGTGAACTCTGACACAAAAATTTATGCCATTCACCAATCATTGGTAACTTTGAATGGAACAAGGGCCACAGCGTGCAAAACAGAGGACCAGCTATAGTCATTTTAGCTATGTTCCACCATCCATGTATATTACTCTGTGAACTGAAAGCTGATGACACAAACAGGCCCAACAGGTGATCACTCTACATCACCAAGCTTCTAGCAGCACTTACTGTATTTCACAAGGACATGTGAATGAACTTTGCAAGTTTCTGATGTGTAGATTGAGGGAGAGTCAACCTCAATCTAGACAAAGTCCTGAGAAAGTCAGTCAAATTAAAACACCTGTGGGGGTGGGCCATTGCTGTGTGAAGCCTTTATGTTTGTGAACCTCTTAAAATAGTTTTTGGCAGTGTTAGATAGGTGTCAACTCTATTATAAAATTTGTGGCAGTAGCATTTTTTGTTGCTGTCACTGTTGTTGGATTGTGTTTGGACTGCATTATAATGTGAGGCAATCCTCTATACACAAAATGTGATGGATAAAATATTAGAAACACTTGTGTCAACACTTGTGTCAGCAATATAACAGCATGCTTAATGGTTTCTCGCCTCTGTCACAAAGTAATGCATGTGGCTCAACACATAAATTCACCTCAGAATCCAGAATCTAACTTGATAAAGACATTTAAAATACATTTGGAGAGACAGGGATTGTGATATGATGGAAAGAGACCTTGTTAAAGAGAAAGAGAAGAGACTTGCAAAACACATCACTCACACACAACTTCCTCAGTTGCTCGCCTGGCACTGGGCTCCTTAACCAAATACACACACACACACACACACACACACACATACAGAGACATCCTAGTAATGGCTGATATTATATAGACTCTCTGTGGTTAAAACGAAATACAGCAGGCATCAAAAGTCACAAAAACTCCTTGCACTCAGTTAATATATTTGTAGAGTAGATGTCTGTTTTCTTGCAATTATTTCTAGACTACACATTTCTGCTAAAATGAGCCAAGCTGTGAATTGTTAAATGTGAGGCCAGTCTTTGTGTTTCTTGTTGTTGTTCCTTTGCTTCCTCCTGAAATTCTTAGGAGCTGAGAACAAAATTGTCACCACTTTAGTGGACCCATGCTGTGACCAAAATGTGAAAGGTTTTAGTGAGGTATTTGAGGATAAAAGAGGCTCATTTGTTTCAAGAATGCGATTTAAAGTCTCCGTCGCTAAAAAACAGACTCCCGTTGTTAAATAGACCAGGATGACCTGCAGTTATGATGAGCACAATACCATGCTTTGTTAAGAAACAACTAAATCAAAGAGTCAGAGTTTCTGCAGCATCCGTCTTGGTATTCTTTTCCAAGTAATTGCTTTCTTTTTTGTCTCTTTCTCTGCACAGATTTCAGATTTCAGTCTGGTTAATTCCAACTTGATCTGACAGAAAAGATTTGCATAGCCAAGGTTTACAAGCATCATGCAGCTACGGTATCAGCTAGAGATGAGCGCTGAATTGTCAGCAGTCTAGTAAATCATAAATTCTCCCAGGATAGTTGAAAGTGCAAAAGCACTTAGCATCCCTGCTTACCGGCGGACTCCTTTCATTTTGCACATGTGCACAGAGAAAACGTAATCGTTCTCTCGCTAATGAGATGTACTGTAACAGAAATCCTTAAGCTTTTAGTTGGTCTGAGTGCACGTTGTGAGAGCGTGCACAAAGCCTCTCCAAACAAGGTAATCTCGGTTTAATCTCTTATGTTTGTTGAAGGAGGTAACAGCACAGGAAAGGAGGAGGTGGGTTTACAGGAGTCTGATCTATTCCAGAGAAGAGGGATTTTAAAAAAAAGTTTGGTTTTCATTGTTTATGAGCTCACCAAAGCAAACAAATCCTCCACAATCCAAAATATGAGACTCATTAAGCTCCCACATTCTGTCATTTTGATTCAACAAGAGTTGAGTCGTGGTGCAGGTACAGATGTTAGGTTTTCAGTCGGTCTTGGCTTGAATTTATTGAGGCTGTGCTGACAAAAAGCCGGGATGAGATGTTGCTGTGATGTCCAGATGATGAAAGCTATCTCTCCATTTTACAGCACGCTGCTGTATCATGCCGTGTTGCCTTTTTGTAAAGCCTAGCTGGATGCCTCCAGGAGGCCCGAAAGATGAATTTAGATCGACTTCACTCTATTGCTCACTGTCTCATATGGGAACTTGTTGAATATGATTCATAGTGTTTCAGTTCCCAACACGCTGTAGCTGAGAGACACGCAGCATGAGTGAAAGGAGTGGATGAATAGAGAGCGTGTAAGGGCTGACAAAAATGCACAGAGATGTCTGTGGATATGATATGAGGGCTGCTGAGTGCCTTATTTTAGGCAGAAAATTTGTTGATGAAACTAAAGCCTTGGGCATTTCAACCTCACACTTGTCAGATCGAGAAGGCACACATCGACAAATGTTCTTGGTTTTCTGTTATATTATACTTTTATCTATTCTATTATCCAATTACTTCTTAATTTCCCTTTGAGCACTTCCAGTAATGCATGGGCATCATTTGATGTGAGGCGCTCTTTTTACATTCTGCAGCTGTGAATTACACTTTAAAATTATCTTAACTCTTACTCAACACTGGCTCCCCTAAAGTCCCCTGTATTTCAGTAGACACAGTTGATTTAAATTCAGTGTGACTTTCTCTTTAAATATATGAAAACAGAAAATCTGTGCGTCATGTAGTGTGAGTGTGCCTTGTAATAACATTTGTATGTGTGCCAGCTCAATGTACTCAAACTGAAGTACTCACACAACTTAGAATAACCACTTTTTTTTTTTTCTTTTAGCAAAGTTACATCTGTTAGCTTCCATCTGTGTCCTTACTGAGTGAATGTGCAGTCATGCCACCTCTAAATTTCACTTTTGAATTTGTATGTGAGCGACCCTTAGTCAAGTCATATTGTCAGTTACTCCTGCATTATCATGTCAGGGTTGCCAGGACAAATATATCAAACAATCATCATTGATTTTACCCTGTTTTATTCACGTTATACGTGCTTGTTATGGAGTCTTAAATGCATCTCCTTAGACTAACTTCACTGTTAAGTATATGAGCTCTACAGTGACTCAGTCCCTCTATTTCTTATTGTCTGTCAGAGTGACTGTTTCCAGGTGTCTTTTAGCCAGCTTCACTGTTCAAGTGCCTCTGCACTTGGGTGAATGTCTGACTGCTGTTTCCACCTTGATGTTCTTCTCTGCCACCTGCTGCCTCTGCTGTGTCCACTCTTGATGATTATACCACCATCATTATCCTCTGTATTTTATAGTACTCTCTCTTCAGTTTGAATATTCCATGTATCAGGGGTGTGTGTCTGGCCTGCATTTTCATCAAGCTGAATCTCTCAAATGGACCTTGGGTTCAAATAACATCAACATAACATCAGAACAGAACAAGCACTGCCAAAAACCACTTTAACACCAGAAATGCCCTGACTTAAAAATAAAGCACACTCTCCAGTCACACAGCACTGTCTCCTCCACTTTCCCTCCACAAGCACTGGACTCTCTGTGAGTCAGGAACGGGAAAGAAATCAGCATACAGTCTCTCTAATGTAACACACATTGCGCGCAGTGTGTGACAGCATCAATGACGCCGCGTGTCTCTCGCCGACAAACAAAAGTTATCAATCTTCTTTTCCTGTCACAGTGCCTGCGGCTCTGAGAATTAACTCACTCACAAACAGATATGTAAACACAGAATAAGATGGATTTCAGCCATGGAGGAGATTTGCACACCGGCCAAAATCAATACAGAATACAAAGTGGACTCTAAAAGATGTTATGGAAGCCTGAGAAACAGTCGTTTTATGAGGTCATATTGACAGAATAATCATAATTTCAAATGACCAATTATAGAAAATATAAAAAATAAAAGGTGTGAAGCATCTGTCGCTAGTTGTTGACAAATCTTTTCTTTCTTATGTACATTTTTCTGTCCATAAATATACATTATGCGTGTGTTAGTGTTCATAAGCTTTCCTCCAGGCAGATATCATATGCAGTTGCACAAACATAATATAACATGCAACACTCAACAGCATCAATGAGGTTGTATATCTCTCTCACTCACAAACAAAACTAAACGCACACTCAATCTTTCCTGTTTACAGCAGGCACACGCTTGGGGAATTAACTCACACACACACACACACACACAAAGTCAACACTCTTGAGTCGGGCTCACTAACACGGTAACCAAACAGCTCCTTTTCACCACGCTGGAAATGGAATATCAATCTTAGCTTGAATACAACATTTCATGGTTTAATTCATCGTGGCTGCTTCAGATGTTTTCCCCCTCTTTCGAGTATCAATGTCACAGTGGCTCGCTCACCGTGCTCAGCTAACATAATACACATGTACAGCCTTGTTTTAAGCAGTAATCTTTCAGAGGCAATTGGCCCTATCCGGCGAGCCACCGCATCCTATGCCACTCGGTAACAGCTTTCCCAGGCTCCTGATAGGCTAAGATGCCAGATGGCTAACGATGATGGATAGTTTATTTACTGAGCTGAAACAAGGTTGTGAAAAGACATGGAGGGGGCGAAAAAAAAACTATTTCTCCAGGCAAGGCAGTGATGCTGTCTTTAGTTTCTTTTGTTTCTTGTGTCCTTGCTTGTTTGATTACTTTGTAGTTTGTGTGTTTGTTTCTTGTTTAATTCATTAGCTCAGTAATTTTTTTGTTTTTTCTCCTTCATTCTTGCTTTTTTGAAGGTCTGTTTCTGTCTGTTCTTTTTCCCCCTTTCATTTTTTCCCCCCTTTCAATCTTCTTTTCTTGACCTTGTTTGTAATACACCTACAACTTATTTTTCTCAGGGAGTAGGATGGACAGAGTTTTCAGTCAAAGGTCAAAGTTTGACCTTTGGCACTCTGTAATAATCTCAGGGTTTTATACCTCGATGAGCATTGACCTTTGTGGATATATGCTTGTCTCTTGGGGTTTTTTTCAGTTCTGTTCTGCAGACAGGTTTCCATGTGAATGTGTAGGTGAGAGTGTTTACCTGCTCATGTTAGCATGCATGCTCTGTGCCTGTACATTTGCCTCCTTTTCCTTCTGGTGACTTAGCCAGGACTGACCCCCCCTGTTATTGTCTATCTAATGATGCAAGGGTGCAGGGTTTATTCAGGGTTGCAGTGAGACTGAGTGATTCCTTTGTAAATAGTCACTTAGTTTAATTCTTGTCCCTCAAAGGCAGCATGGCAGTACAACCTGCATTTGTGCTGTGGTATAGGGTCTATGTATTAATCCTTTGCAAAGGAAAGGGTCATTTACAGCTATTTGTTTGTTAAAGACACGTGGTGGAATTTTGTGACCTTTCAACTCATCAGATGTTTTTCTCAACACTGTGACCACATTGTACAAATTACATGTAGACAGAGTGAGCCAGACCCAAAAAGTTGTCATGCATTTACACCTGCATCAAGTGTTTGATTGCCCAGATAAGATATTCAGATGCAGATCACACATTAATGAATGGTGTGAATGGCATCTAACCAAAGCTGGTGTGTTGGCTGTGATGTGGATGAAATGAAAAAGGAATGAAAAAGCACAAAAGAAAACAGTGAGCATGTGATGGAGAGAAAGAGTGCTGCTGCTGTGCTGCTGCCAAGGTGGGGTGGGGGGGGGGGTTAAAAAAAAACACAGTGAACACTGATTACCACTCACACACACACACTCAAACACACACATGCACACCAAGGGCCTCAGATGGTGACAAGACACCACTACAAATCTGCTTATAGTCTGCTGGGAGCAATATGAAAGCTCTACCATGTCAACCTATCTTTCCCTCTCTCTCTCTCGCTTTCTCCCTCCCCTCTCTCTCTCTCTCTCTCTCTCTCTCTCTCTCTCCACACACACACACACACAAACACACACACACACACACTTGCTCGCTCATCCACTCACAGACACCAGTCTGTGGGATTTAATTGGGTCCTTTCAGTTTACCACTGAGTTGACGGCTCAAAGCAATTACAGACACAGACAGTCCCCGGCACACCACAGAGGAGCGCTTGATTTTCAGACAGCCACACCTGAGGGGCACTTGTCATCTATAACCTCAACAGCAGAGGGGTGCTTGTTTTGTTGACAAGCACCACAGTTGAGCACTTGTTTTACAAAACACTCTGTGAGGGGTGCTTGTTTTCTGACATACCAGGTACATCTGAAAACCATTTGTTCTCTGTTGCTGTACAATCACTGTGGGACAATTGTACCAGAGTTTCAGTATGAAGGGGCGTTTAATGACCAGCTCACAGTGGTGGAAAAAAACCATCTGATCTGTTTGATAATCCCTTACTACATTCAAAATTTACTCAAGTAAAAATACATGTGTATTATCAGCCAAATGTATTTAAGTAGAAGTATACAGTTTTCATTAGGCAAAATGATGCCTTTCAGAGTTTTGTATTACTATTATTTCTGACTCACTAATAATGCATTATAGCCAGTTAAGTTGGAACTCATTTTAACTTTTTCTACTGTATTTTTATTTAATAATTTAATTACAAATACTATATACAACATAAATAATATCCATCCAGCTGACATCCAACAAGTAGACTACGTAAATCAAAAGGTAATACACAACAATTTTCTCTCTCTTTCTTCTCTCTGCAACTTTGCCCTCTAAAGTAAATAATGCTTGAGAAACAAAAATGTCCTCTAATTTCTTTCCTCCTCACTTCTGAAATGTTGTTAAGACATGAAAAATGTTATGATTGGGTAGTTCAGTCTACAACAAATCAAGGGCCGATCACAGTAAGATCCTTCCTGTAAAGTAACTAGTAATTACGGCTGTCAGTTAAATGTAGTGGAATAAAAAGTGCAGCACAGAAATATTGTGAAGTAGAAGTAGAAATTTTCAGTGAAGTGAAATTACCTCAGAATTGCGAGTCAGTATACTCACTTCTAGCTGACCAATATATTTATCAATTGTTCATGTGTTCTATTTTTGAAGTAATCAATTTTTAGTTCCCAGGAAAAATAGAACCAGATAGTAACTCATCCCATGGAGAAAAATCCTGAATGTCAGCAGTGACAGTGGATCCCAGGAGTCAGTGTTGGAGGCATTTTATGTCTGAATTCCTGCTGAGGTGTGAGTGCAATAACAACAACAAAAAAAGAAGGAAGAAAGAAACTGCACTATTAAAGTGAAATATCACTGTAATCTTCGGACAGGTAGGACTGAGGGAGCTGAGGGAGTGCTTGATGTATAGAATCAGAAGGAGAAAAAAAGGTCACTTGTGCAGAGAGAGCCCGCAGAAGTGCACTTGTTTTGTAACAGCACAACCTCTGAGAGGCATTTAATTTTTAGACAGGGACAGCTGAGGGGTGATTGTTGTGCACAATCACTGGTGAGGGATGCTTGATTTATATACACACACCAATGAGGGACGCTTGTTTATTTATTTTTGTATCTGCAGTGCGTAGGCCTGCCCCTTTGATAAACAGATACATCTGAGCAGGGCTTGATTTTTCAAAAGCCACCTCTGAGAGGCACTTGTCGCCTGTAACCTCCATACCGTGGGGTGCTTGTTTTGTTGGCAGGCACCACTCAGGAGCACTTGTTCTATGGACAAGAGCAGGTGAGAGGCTCCTGTTTTGGGGACAGGTACTGCTGAAGTGTGTGTGTACAGTCCTGAATGCAACTTTTTTATTTTATTTATTTTTCTGTTTAGTTAGTTATATTACAGCAGGGTGATGTCTGTTATCCAAAACCACAAATTACTTTACTTTAATCTGTTTTGACTAGTGGCTATGGTTCAGAAAACCTCGCCATGAGGCTGCCTCCTCCATCACTGTCTATAACTACAGTGTGAGCAGCTTTCCTGAAAGAAGACAAAGACTTTGAACCACATCATCTGCAAATTAATTAAATGAGTATTATCATACTGTCCTACACATGACAGCAGCCAGGAAGCCGTCTGGTTTCATATGCATTTGTCTCTTTAATTGAAAGAAAATGAAGGAAAAATCATAGGCTTTGATCAAGAGCTTCCAAGCAGTAGTTGTTGAGTAAAGAAAGAGTGTCAACCACATGAGTCAGTTAATATTCTGGTGCCAAGGTACTAAATTACATACTCAGGAAAAACATGACAAAAATAGAAATATAACAAATGAAAAATAAACATGACTAAAAATCAATATACGGATACTGGATTTCTAATGCCCCCAGTAAAAAAATCTGTTACTGTGCTTATGATTGAAATTATTAATGTGACTGGGCCGCCAACCTCCCGTAGTAATACTAATGCCTTCCAGACAGGATTGAAAGCACTGACAAATGAGCTGCTGTATTTTCAGTCAGCTTTGACGTGGTAATTTCAGTCCCCTTGACATCGACAGCTCGTCTTCTGTTCTGTCTGTTCTGTTCTCAGTTACTTATATATATATATTACTTATATATATTTTTAAGTAACTTATTACTAATTTTTCCTACATAATATGAAAGTATTCATTAAATAAGCAATTAAATATACGATTAACATTAAAATTAGGGATAAATTATTATTTATTTAGAGTTTAACACTTTAAAAACTCTAACTGAACCCTGCACACTTCAAAACAACAAGAAGAGCTCAGATAAAAACATCACAGACAGAAATTTCTTAGATGAAATGACCAAAATTGTTCTTATGTTGGCATTAAAAAAAAGTGCTACTGTAGGATCTTGTTGCTTTAAGTAAGAAGTTGAAGATCAGGGTGTTAGGACCTTAAATGGACCGACCTGATCTGATCACTTGATTCACCTCTTTTGGAAAGCTGTGTTGATCTCAGCCATGTAAATTATCAGCCAAGATCTTTGTACACAAAACATCACGATGATTACATTCCCATGACTCCTGCTGGGTGAAACCACAATGAACTTGGCTGAGAGTTTTTTTTTCACAGCCTGTTAATTGGAACTAGAGTTAAGATGTTAAATCCTGTGGAGGTGTTTATGTGGTTGCTTTTTTTAAGTGGCGCACAAGTTTGTCCTTGCAGCAGCGAGTTGGGACCAGTTTCTCCTAAAATATGAAACAAAAATGCGAACACATATGGAGATTTTGTCAAGATCATACCTGCTTATAACCAGACACAATGCAAGTCATGTACACAGGTTTCTGTGGTGATATTGATAGACAGGCAGACCAACACGGTGCACCCTCACAGGAGAAAAGCCGCCTCAGCAGCCTCTAAAATGACATTTTACTGCTACTACAATATAACTGCAATGAAAGTGTGTGTGTTTGTGTGTAAGCTGAGCCGAGCTGAGCTGAGGGAGAGGATTTCAAGACACAGATCATTTCACAGTCCTAACACACCATTAGGTATGAGCAATCAGAACACACATACACACAAAAGTGCACCAAAATTGGAACAAAATGGAGAGAGAGGAGGAGATGTGACGAGTTTATACGGACAGGTATCTTATTCTGTGTGAGTGTGTGTTTCTTTATGTGACCTGTCGACATCTATTTTACATAAGTACATTTTAAATCACGTAGCACGTAAGCTATAAAGATATGCGTGGTTAACAAACACTACTGAATGCATCGCATCTGGAACAATCTGTGTGTCTGGAACAAATCAGGATTTTTTTTACAGTATTAGGTTTTGCTCTTTTTCCACTTTCTCACAGTCTCTCCCAAAAAAAGTGGATGGTTTGATAACCACTGGGTTAAGGAACACTGGTTTTAAATCAGGTCTGCAAGCTCAAGTTGGGAGCAATAATCAACAAATGAATCTACAATAAAAGACAGTAAGATAGTTGCAGCCTTACTTGTTTATTCTCTCTTGGTCTGTGCTTGTTGTCACTTCTTAGCTGTACTCCTCTTTCTTGCCACATTGTCTTCCTTGGACCACTTATTTTCTTCTCTCTGCTACATTTGAGAGTGGCTGGCAGTAAAACTCCACTGGCTGTATTCTGTAGTGTCCCATCATCATTAACAACGCCCGTGGCACACATCGAACCCTTAAGTAGTGTTAAGGGTATTTGATGAATTTTGGTGGTTTCCTATATGAGTCATGATGGGACATTCAATTCGTGATGCACTGCTTTCAGTGGGGTGTCACTCTCATTGAGCCAGACAAGGCTAAAGTTATCTCACGTTAGATAAGGAACCACTATTGTAGTTAACAACAAACAAAACTGTGGCTACACATACATCAAGGATTTTATATACTATAATATCTAATCACTATTTAAACCTTAAGAAATTACTGTCATAGTCTGTTATCAGTATGAAATAAGTAGAATGCATGCAATTCCAGGTCAGTATTTTGCATTTTATTTCATTTCTCCTATAGGAATAGAAGAATAGGATAAGGTTTCAGAGTCTGCTTTTCAAGTGCAGTGCTTTTGACCCATGTTACAGTACATTCAGAGAGCCAGACTGTCATTTTCAGTGGCTTCTCTCTGGCTCAAGGAACCTTTGTCCCAGAAATAATAGCTCTGTTGCACACAGCACCAAGGGCGCCACTGCGGCACAAAGACTTATTGACAGAGCTGAGTGTGGGCTTGGCCCCTGAAATGAAAAGCTTAATGTAAAAGGATTACCTTCTAATATTATTAATACAGGGGAGAGTAGCCATGCATCAATGAGAGGGCTCTTGCCTCCAAACTGTGTGCATTTGACCTGCGGTGTAATACTGGGAATATTTTTATGCTCCAAGCCCTCATAAGTTCAATGCCTAGCTCAATGGCACTTTGTCAGGGTTCATGACTGTTGGTGGAAACACACTGACAGCGATGGGAAACAAACTGGTGGCCTTGCAGCAACAATCGTAATTTTCCCACAGCCTATTAAATTCCCGGTAGAGCTTTTGTATTCTGACTGTGTAGATACGCAGCAGAAACACACACATATTGGACTCTGTGAGTTCTCCCTTGTATGTCACAGCACTCTGTTTGGGTTAGAGGTCTCTGTGCACCCCAGTGTGGCACACACCTTAAACGGTGAAGCTTTCTTTCCCAGCACTGTCCCCTGACTTCCTCTGTACAGATGGCAGTAATCGAATTAAAAAATTTATCAGCCTGTGTCAACAGAGCGGTCTCTCTTTCTCTCTCCAGGCTCAAACTGAACAGACATTTACACACAGGTACACAGGCACACAAACAAACAGAAAATGTAGGAGAAAAGGGAGGAAATCAGACAGAGCAAACAATGAAGTAAAGGGGCGAGCAGGGGGGCGCAGTGCGACAAAGGACAAAGAAAGAATTTTTCTTTGTAAGTATTCTAACCTTTAAACAACACAGAACAATTGAGGAAAAATCCCAGCTTTTAAGACAACTATAAACTGTAAGACTCGTCCAGTGTTCATTTCTGTTTGCAGATTTTTCAGATATTGCCCTCTGACTAGAACAGCCAATACATATTCAACATTAGTTGTGCTAAACAAAACGGTTAAGTCTCTCTCTGTCAGTTTTAACAGCCAGCTGCCACTGACTGCAGAACTTGAAGAAAGCTTAAGTAAGACAAACATTGCAATCCCTCTATTTCCACCTGACACTGCTAACAGTCTTCACCCAACAGCTGGGAACTCTCTGCTCTCAGGAGGGAGGTCTATTCATCTCACTCTCTTTCACTCACTCCTTCTCTCCCCATGATATTTTTTTTACTCTTTTTCTCCCCTCTGTCTTCAGGGATCCTCTTTTTTTCATCTTGACCTCTCAGCCAGTTAATCTCAGGTCATTAGACAGCCATTTGTCAACGCTCGGACTTCAAGGAGTGTTAAGGTCTGCACTCATCCGTTGGCCTTGCTCTCTCTCCACTTCAGATTCTTCTCTCTCTCCTCTCCTCGCCTCTCCGCCGCTCGGCAGTCAGCAGGCCTCAAGGCCCTGCATTCGCTTCTTCTCATCTTTCCCTTCTCTCGTTTTCCCTGAAGTGCTGATGGACAGAAAACTACAAGCTAGGCCTGGGGGAAGGCTGTGAGGCAGGAGAGAGCTGTGCAGGAAGGGACACAGAGGAAGGGAGAGAGGGACATTGGTGGAAAGACTAAGAAACAGATGAAGGGGAGTAGTGCCAGAGAGAGGCTCTGAGTGGGAAACAGTAGAGGAGAGATGGTAGGAGTGTTAGATTGACTGATAGTTGGTAAAAATGTGATGGGACAGGAATGACAGAGGGGCAGAAGGAGAGAAAAGAGAAGTACTGAGAGAGAAAGAGAAATACTATAGATGAGCATGAGAAAAAATACTGAAGAACACAATGAGAGGTAGAGCAAGCACTCTGAATATTTGCTGATAATATTCTTAATAATAGACTTTGCTCTACTCTGGGAGCCCCAAGCCAAGGACTGGTGTGATCAGTTGACTCTCTCCAGTGTTAATCACAGGAGAATATGCTGTGCATTGGTTTTAGTACGTCCAACAGTAAAAAAACAGCTTTCCTCTATCAACTTAACCAGCTGTCTGGTTGGTTTGTTGGTCATACACATTTTGAAAGACTCGTGTATTTTAAACCAGATGAATTGAGTCACAATTAATTTTCACATTAAAAGATAAAGCTTGTGTAATTTTATATGCTCTTACTGTCAACAAATCCCATGGACCAAAGCCAACTGTGTGTTAGTCTGTCTCTCAGTACCTCTCTGTGGAACTCAGCCCCAAGCCTATTCATTCACATTAAATGTGAAATGGCTTTAAGGTCCTTCTGAAAGCACCTTGTGAAGCATCTTGTGCAGCAGTGTGTATACCAGCCCTTCATCCCTGTGGCCATATTACTGCAGCCGTTTGTGTCTCACTGTGTAATCAATGGCTTTAATTTCATCTACAATATCAAATGTAGACTATTTCTGTTTTGGGGAAAATTGCTCACGGTATTAAAACAGTGTCCTTGATCAAACTGCAACAATAAATAGCAGAAACCTCCTGGACCAGGGACTGCATGCCTAATGAATAATGTTACATTTAAAACTGGATCTTGTGCTCAAGAGGGCAGGGTCACAAATATATAGTTAGCATAGCAGCAAAGATCTTGGAATGCAGCCCTGTCTCAGATACAGTTTGAGGGAAACATTGTGCCAAGCTGATTACATTCATTGTCAATATAAGGAGCAAATATTGTTAATTAACATATCTGGCAAGTCGCAAGAAGGCTTGACATTGACTGTATCAGAAAAGTGTCCACTGACATCGCATTTAATTTGTTTTCCACCAAAATATTCAACACAAAAAAGGCAGAACTGTAGATGCAACCCAGGACTCTGGTGTCATTGTCTGATTTAGAGCCAGAGTTGCAGGATGGTATATCAGTCTGTCAATCCACAACTTTGGTCCAGACTGAAATATCTAAACATGTTTTGGAAGGATTGTTTTATACATACATTTATGGTCCCCCAGAGGTCAAAGTCTACTGACTTTTGTGATTCCTGACATCTCCTCTAGCACCACAAGACACTAGGGGTTAAAATTTGTCATTAATATGCACTATCTATCTATATATATATATATATATATATATGTGGATACATGTATGTATGGATACATGTATGTATATATGTTTGCGTCAATACATTCCACTTTGATCAAAGGTTGTGTTCAAATAATCTCATTCTTCCTCTTCCTGGATAGATAAAAGCTATTACCACAAGGTTTACTAACACTTGAAGGTGATTTGTTTTCAGGTTGCCGGTGCTACCTTAACCACAGGATGCTGAGTCAGTGTGTTTACTAAAGAGAAATGCTGAGCCACTGTATACACTTTGTTTCAAATGGGTCTCATTTTCTGGTAGAAACAATCCTAAACATTGCACAAAGAATGTGCACCAATGTGATCCAGTTATTACTGCCCTCTTGTACGTTAATTGTTTTGACCCCAAGTGCATCAGTTGTTTTTTTTTTTAGTAGTCCCTGTTTTTCCTCTTCCTCTCTTCTCTTAACCAGCC
Organism: Lates calcarifer; assembly: GCF_001640805.2. Lineage (NCBI taxonomy): Eukaryota > Metazoa > Chordata > Actinopteri > Centropomidae > Lates > Lates calcarifer. Next base: position 17,807,012 of record NC_066848.1, read on the forward strand.
ATAAATTCTTCCCTTAAATGCTTTTCCATCCCCCAACCTACCACTCCCTCCTCACCTCCTCCTTCTCTCCATCAGTTCTTGACCCTTTCATTAATCTGTCCCACCAACATTCACCCCACCCTTTGAATCCCTTTTATCCTAAATCTTACTTACATGTGTCTCCCTGCTCCAGTTGTTCCCCCTCTTTGTCTTTTTCTTAGGATGGAGTAGTGTGTGTATTTGAGGGAGTTTAATGTCCACCCAAGTAATAAATTCTGGAGTAGCCAACTAATAAATTATTCAATTAGAGGAGTGCCATTTGGACTGAGCAAAGGAGAAAAAGATAGGAGAGGAGAGAGGAAGAGAGAGAGGGGTGCTGGTGAATGCAGCAAGGTGGGGAAATAGGATGGAAAAGAAATAAAGGACTAAGACAGAGACAGTGAAGTGAGAGAGAAAAGCAGGGACATTGCTACACTGAGAAATATGAAAATAGCACGAATTCATTCTCATAACAGGTGACATGATCTCACTGTTATTGTGAAAAGGATTAACGTTAATCACTGTGGCCAAGTATTTCCTTCCGATCCTCGGTCAGCAGGAAACGAGTGTCCAGGAGACACAGGACACCAGCCAACAGGATGGTTGTTTCCATGGTTTCCTCGTCCTATATTAGTGTAATCAGATGTTTTAGAGCATGTCCAAGAACAGTTGAAGTGCATTGGCTGACTGGCAAATCAAGTGCTTCATCTTGAGTCTCACCTCCCCCTTTACCACAACAGTCAGGTACAATGACCACATCACCGCAGGGACACTTGTCATCCTCACTCTCCATCTTATGCTCTCTAGTGCAGAAGACCTTGAGATACGTGAACTGCTTCCTTTGGGGCAGCAACTCCATCTGAATCCAAAGGGAGCATTTTGCTACTTTCCATACAAATAGAGACTGTCCTCCCAAGAAAAACGATGGGATCAGTCATTTCAGCAAATCCCCAAAAATGATGTTTATTTCATTTCAAGTGAGAAAGCCCTATAGCATAGGAATTATGACTCTCGTCTGTTGGGAGCAAAGGAGGAAGTACAGTGAGTCACAAAGAGGGAGGGATTGGGATTGATGGATTTAACAACAAAGCCTCATATTTTAACATAAGAGACTGTTTATTTCCTGTTTCCTTTACACAGCCTTGTTTGCTTCGTTTCCAGTCATTCCTTAACTCAACCAAACAGTTATTTTTATCAAACCTAACCAAACCTTTACAACAGCAGTTTCAGATCAGAAACATTCATTATTCATGCATTTGTTTAATTGTAACAGTTGTAGAGAGTATAACAAGTTGTGTATTTGTACTGTAATTTGGAAGACTTAAAGATGTTAAATTGCTGTTAGGGTGTGTTTTGGTTGCAGGTCAAATTATGTTGTTGTTTCCAGGATCCTTGTTTCAGTATGAAAGGGGTATTTATTGTTATTGACCTGTTATTAATTAGATGTGTGTTTGACATTTGCTTGACATTTTGACTTGTCAAACACATCTCACTCGTAACAGTAATAACTGTATTACATTTAGGTGTGTAGGGCTTGCACCTAAATTGAATAAACAAGTTCCAAAATGCAAATGTTAGACAAGTATGTTTGCTTTAGTCTGAATTTAACTATTCATAAAAATGAGATGCTAGTCAGACAGTTACGGGTTTCACATCTGAAACGTCATTATTGAGCCATGTCACCCTACACTGACAGGTGGCATTGCCCCCCGTATATGACAATGTTGTCAGTTAAAGTCAAACAAGCCTGATATTTTGGTCTTGTAGTGCAAGCAGCTGAACAATCTCAATGATCACTTTGGCCTGTGCATAAAGGGAATTTACAAGCCATACTGCTACATGCAACGCTCACCAGGCCTCAGAGCAAAATAACTTTACATTTAGAAGTGCTGCAATGCTGCTTTGACTCACAAATGTACAGTTAGTCATACAGAAACATTATTCTTCCTTTGAAATTCTAATTTATAGCAGACACAGCCTTATTTGAAACAGAGCATCAGTGAGAGTACAGAGGGCACCTAACTCTTAAAATCCTTTCATTTTTTTCAGCAGATTAGCTCCCTGGTCGAACAAACTGGATGCACAATTGAGAAAGACACAACAAAAATCTAAATTTCTCTGGGGATCAATACAGTGCCACATTATTCCTTACACTCCCTGCTTTAGGATGTTTTTGCCATTGACTGTCGCTGGAAGAAAGATACTGTTTTGATACTGTGAGCAAATTCCCCCACAAAAGACACTACCTACATTTTATATTGTGGCTGAGGATAAATCCACTGATTACATACTGAGACACAAAATGGCGGCAGAGAAATTTCCACAGGGATGAGATGGGTTATCCACACGGCCACACAAGGTGCTTCAAAATGACTTATGAGCTTCAGAAAAACCTCTAAGTCGTCTCACACCTTCAGATGTGTTTCTTTTCTGTCAAGCTGCTGTCAGCCCCTCATCCCCTCCTCCTCGCTGCCCTCATTCCACCTCGACTATCACAAACAGACACACAAATATTACGGACACACATCCCACAACACCACCACCTGAGCTCTAACACACACTCACACACTCACAAATAGAGGATATTGCAGTGATGGACACCAAAGCTAGAAGGTGAAAATTGAGGCCGGACATCACGTCAAACCAAGGATTCATAAGAGCTCAATACATCAGTCTGTGTGTGTGTGTGTGTGTGTGTGTGTCTGTATATATATATAATTTCTTGCCAAGATGACGCACTTTCCCCACACACACTAACAACTGCCTTCCACATCATAGTCTCCTATGGGTACACACATATACAAACACATACACGAGTAAACACACAATCAAACACACATTCTATCGTATATTGTAACTGACAGATCAGTCACTCTAGACACCCCACTGAAACATGGAGAGATGGCGCAATAGCTGTCACACTCATTTACTGATGCCTCTCCATCCATCTCAGAGCTTGCGTCCATCTTTCGAGGGATGAAAAGAGAGATGGAGGTGTGACCTCGTGCTGATTTTCTGAACCCGTCCCTTTGTGCAATCTCTCTGCCACACTACCTCTGTCTTCCTTCTCCACTCTCTCACTTCAACTTCCTTTTTCCACACTTCCTCCTCTACCTTTCCTTTTTTTCTACCTCTCTCATTTTCCCTCATCTCCTTTCCCCCTTTGTCATGTCATTGATGCAACACTTCTAAGTGGAGCGACAGCCTGTCTGTACTTGCCTTTGCTGTGCAGGGAGATGCAGTCCTCTAAGAACCCAAGTGCGATACACAATGCAGAAGCTCCTGCGTCACTTTGAGATAGTGAACAAATAACCTGGAGAAACCCGTCACAGCTGGAGAGATCTTAAGCAGCGCAGTGTGATCTCATGGTAATTTCAAGAACTTTATACAAAAAGCTGCTCAGACCGGTTTTGTTAGCACTGTATGAAAAATTGAAAAGGAAGGAACGGCTGCAGAATCTTATTATGTGAGGTGCCTACAGGGCTGGTTGGAAGGTTAAAAAACATTGAATAAGGCAGTAAAAAAAGTACCAAAATTTACCCTTGCAATACCTTACCTGTCGAGGTTCCATTGGGATATACCGTGACGCAGCTTGAACATTGTTTGAACGCCATTATTATTTGTGCTTACTGTTGGCTGTATGTAGAATAAACAGAGGTAGGGATTTTACCACAAAGGTGGTAAGTACATTGGGGTCATGGTCATTGTGCCATGACCTCCAGAGCATGCTCAGCAGTTTACAGAAAGGTGTGAAGCAAGTTGGACTGAGGACAAGACTTGAAGTGAAACAGAAACGTATGCCATTCGTCCATGCACCCTTGAATGACACATACATAGTCTGTACTACTGACAGGTCATCATTGTTTTTATAGTGTCTTCCAAAACTGTCATCGTTGGAAAAATAAATGCTGGATAGTTAGGCACAATAACAACTTGGTTAGTGATGTTAACTGTCAGTAGGAAATGGCAATAGAACAGCTGTCTCCAATGTCAAACTAATATTTTGTTGACCCATCTATCCACTCTTACCTCCTCCCTATGCAGACTTTGTTAGGCCCAGGCCATACCGCCTGCGTGGCATGTGCATAGTGGCCCCAGAACATCTTGGTTTTCATTTTGGCACCCGTGTTAACAGGTGGCCACACAGCCGGCAAGAGATGCATGTCTCACTCTGTTTTTCACGATACGAGTGCAGTTCCCAGCAAAAATAGACAGGGAAAAGGTCTGTTGATAGTCATATAGACAACATAAAAGCAACATTACATAAAACTAATACTTTTCACTGTTACTGAAGGTGAGGGGCAGTGGTTTTCAGTGCACTATGTCTCTCTTTCTCTGTCTCTCTCTTGCTCACTCCCACTCTAACAGAGGAACATTGAATGTATAATAAAATGCAATCAAACATTCTGTTATTGATAGCCGTTATTAAAGGCAAACTCTTTGTGGTAAGATAGGACTGGCAGCAGCAGCGCCGCAGCAGATGCACTGCTGGTGTGGACACTTACATGTGTGAGCTGCACCACTTAAGCAAGGTAGCCATCACACACAAGTAAGTCAAGCACCCAGGCGTTACAGGATGTCCAACATCCTGTGTCACACTCAGGGTTTGTGTGTAACCACTTTTGCAAAATGGTCGTCACAACACAGATGCAAGGAAACTTGCTGTGCTGCATGCTGATTTGTTCCTCACTCTGCTCTTCAGCTGGGCTTCTTGTCCGACTGTGGCAGCGTTGTGTAGACATGAAAGCATACAGGTGCACACCTGCCACATTTCCATTGTAAGAATGTGTTAAATCAATGCAAGCAGACAGAGCTCATTGAATTTACATTGTGGGGCTAAGCACAGAATACGGTTTGACTTGCAGAAAATCTTTGTGTGTGTGTGTACACGTGAGATTTAGAGATATGACTGGGGAATATTTGTAGATTGTATTGAGCTCATATCTCTCAGTCACTTCTTTATGAAGTAAAACTGATGCAACGATATACCACCCTACACAGCTGGGTATTGTTACACATGATCAAAAGCCTGCCCCTCTTTCTTTCTCTTAACTATCTCTTTCTTTTTTCCCCTCCTCTTCCTCTCCCTCTGTCTCTCTCCATTCAGTTCTTTTCCTTCTATTTCTCTCACTTTGATTCAGTTTATCCCTCTTTACTTTTCTCTCTCCTCCTCTGCCTTACTTAAACCCTCCCACTGCCCCCACCTCCCTCAGTGATGGTAATCTCGCTGTAGTATAGTATTGTCAGACTTTGATCAAAAGCCAGCCGCTCTCATTCACTCTGCTTCTCTCAGACCTCTCTGTGCTTTCACGAATACTCTGTAGACTTAATGAGTACTATGGGCTCTGCTTGATAGACTGCTACACGCACATTTTGCAGACACACTACCCTCTCACACATTCATAAGACATGATTGCGCACACTTAGTCTGCATGGAAAAAAGTGACGCAAGATAAAATGCTGACTTTACTCTCAAAGGGAATGAGGCAACAATTAGCATTCCCTTGCAGCGTTAATGAAAGATGATGTAGCTGAGCATCATCACTGTCCTCTGCTGTCTTCAAGAAACCTCATCTTACTGGTGCAACAGCCCCATCACATCCAAGGTAATACCTGGATTTGATTTAGAATGAAAATTTGACTTGTGTATACCTATTCTGCCAGTAGAACATTGGAAATTGTATTAGACGGGATAGATCCTGTGCAAGCTTTGATTACCACATATATACATGTCATGTTTCTCCTGTTCAGCAGGTGTTGGGGGGGTTTTCGTGAATTTGCAAACTGAAATATGAAAATATGTTTCCCATGGCTAGTTCTGCATTGGTGGGAGTACATGAGTTCACATTCAAATTGGCATGTCAATATCAAGTTGGAAATCTGCTTTATCACACAAATATGAAATATTTTGATTCTAGACCAGGCTCATTTATATGTTCAGGCACAGACTCACTAACAGAATTTTTATTTTCAAAAACATCTAATAAATATCCTCAAGTGAGATTTGGGTATATTAAGGTCAAGTGCAGACTCCAAACTTCAAAAGGAAGAAACTAGTTTCATCACCTTTCTGGGGCTGCCTGTGTCTCAGTTGCATCTGACTCCATTGTATCTCTCTGAGATATGTCTGTCCACCAAGAGCCTTCACTGTCTCCTGTCTCAGCTATCACCTGACCCTGCTCACACACCTGTCCCTTATCCCCTTGTCAAGCCCAGTATATCTACCAGCCACTTGCCCTCTATTTTCTTGTTGTCTTTGTTGCTCTGTGGTTACTGATCCAGTCTTTTTCACACTTGTCTGTTGACCATTTTTATTCATATTTGAACCACAGTCTAGACTGCTGGGAGTTTTTCCTGGTTTTGACTGGGTTGTTGCCTCTTATAAGCCTCTATGTAAGTAAAAACTAATTTATGTTAATCGGCCTTTCCTATAATAACAAAAATACATCACGCTGGTCCAACAAAGCTGTCTGTTTCACTGGGGACTTCCAAATGTCTTTCTCTATTCTATGAAGACTCTCTATCATCCAAGTGACAGGCTCACCAAAGTTAAATATAGCTAGACTAGGTGTTTTTTTTTTCTTAAGACTTTTTAGGGTAGCAAATCCAGTTGTATTTGACTCAACATCTGTAGTTATACTTTCTCAAGAACACAACAGTAAGATCTTTTGCAGCTCTCTGTATCTCAAAACCCATTATGTGCTGGTCAGTTGTTCAGTTGTTTGGTTGAGTGGTCATCAGTTAGTGGCAAATGACATCACAATCACATGAATTGGACCAATGACCAAACCACTACAAAGTGCAAATAACAGAATCCAATATATTCAAGCAAATGTTTGTTCTTTTTTGCCTCTGTGTGTATGTTGGACATGTTATTAACATTATGATTAAAAAGAAATGGAAAGTATATTTGCTTTTTTTAAATCAACCTGGCACACTGTAGCAGCTTGCTATCATGTCAAAGTAAAATATCACAACTTGTAAACTGGAGTATTGGTAAATTTTCCATTTTTAACATTGAAATTCTCCAAATGACCAATTTGTCTTTGTTCTAAACAACACTTGTCAAGGACCAGTGAATGCACTGCAGGATCCCATGGGGTGGCATTTAAATAGCATGCCACTTTCAAGGACATTGTGTCATTTTGACAGATTTTAAGCTTTTCCATTGTCATTTAACACCATTTAGTCCCACGTGTCATTCAACACCATTTTAGTTAAGGTTAGGGTTAGAGGTTAGTTTGTACACAAATGATGTGGCATGAAATGACTTAAGGAAATTGACATGTTATTCATACACCATTTGGTGACACCAGACTGAAATGCACCATTAGTCTTCTGCTGCTCATCCCACTAGCATTCAGCATAGTGCAAGGACACACCAACGTAGGATTCATCCTTTGAAGCGGGAGGTGTCTGACACTGGAAACACCCTTGTTATGTTAGGAGCTATAACACAGGTCAGAACTGTTATGTGATTTAGGTAAATATGAATGAAACTGCATGGTACGTCCTTCTCTGCTCATACAGGTGTTTATGTTTTGAATTTATGTTTTTTTGTGTCTGTGTGTGTGATCCTACATTACACTGTGATGTATTTACGTGTTTGAAATACTGCGTGTTGAAGTAAATCATCATATTTCAATTACCCCTGCCCGCAGGATTCACTCTCTGCCTTATCAGTATTACTCAGACCCCAAACTATTACTTTTCATCAATCGATCACTGAGTGTGTAAGTGTGTATTGATTTGCCAGAGGTGTCTGACCAATTGATTGCTGGTCAGACACACACACACACACACACACACACCTGTATACTCAATTTCCAGCTGTGATTTGTAGAGGATTTGAAACCACCAACCGTCTTTTTCCTTTACAGGGTTCTCTAAGAAACTGGGTTTCTATCTTTCTTTGTTTCCTGCCTATTTCACTCCATCTATGGGTCTCTGTGTGTCTTTTCAGTAAGAGAACTCAATTACAGTTGACAGTGAACAGAGAAGACAAACAAAACCCTGAACTGGTGTTTGTTTTCTCTAGTTAGTTTCTATCTCTCTCCAGGAGTCTTTTGCTGGCCAGTTTCTTACTCTGAGACAGTGATGCTCACTTCTATGCCAAGTGGAAAATGACTCACATTATCAACTAGCTGTGTGTTTGCATGCGTGGGTGTGTGGGTGTGTTGTAGGGCATACAGTGTGTCTAGCATTGAAATGACACTCCAAAGCCTAGCAAATTACATTAGCAATTCTCTTTCTTTTGTTTTCTCCTCTATTTCTTTTTATCAGGAAAAAGAGATCTAAAAATAAAGAAGCTGGGTGAATAAAACATTAGTTTGCCAGTGAAAACGCACATGCTGTCACTGTATGGTGCCAAATTAGAAAGCCCATTCTCATATCCCATGTGACTATTATTTATAATTCTCCTCATGCATGTGATTGATGGTGTATGTGTGTGCTCCTGCATTGTACTTAATTGTCACACTCATCTTGACGTCAGCTTCCAAAAGCAGCTACTTCCACCATGTAGCCTGTTTCTATAGCAATGGCATGAATCAAGTCAATGTCATTCAAAATGAAGGGCTTTCAGTCAAAAAGTGATGTAAGTGAAGTAAGGACATGCAGTTGTGTTGCTTTGTGTCTCAAGTTTAGGATGAGAAAGAGAGAGTATGAGCAAAGGAGTGTGAGTAATGTCAGATCAAATGCCACGCAAAGAAAACTTATTTTGCCTCATGCATGGAATTTGAACATTGAGTGTTTTTACTGTCTTTTGACACCTCATGAATTTGGCTCAGTCACAAATTCACAAACTCAGATTTAGAAGGAGGCAGATTCTCCACAAGTGGGAGCTTCTGGCTGTCACGTTTTCTTTGCATTCACCTTCAATGAGGATAATTTTACCAACAACTCAATTTGCATGTTTGCTTTTAATTTGCATTTATATGGAGTGACAAACCTCATATGACAAGAAATTTGACAGCAAATACAATGTGTTCTTAAAAAGTGAAATAAATTCCCCAAAATCCATAAATGAATATTTCAAGATTTCAGGACATGGGACATGATTAGCCAAAAAAATAAAAAATAAAAAAAAGACAGGAAGCAGGGGGCTTCCTGGCTCTGTCAAAAGTGATTAGAAATGCCTACCAACACCTCCAAAGCTCACTAATTAACACAGCATATCGTGTTTGTTGTAATCCATACATAAAAAGAAATGTTCAATGAACAACAGTTTATCTGTCTGCCCAGCACTTCTGGGCAGCATCTCTGGCTGCAACATGGGTTACCAGATACTGATGGTGAGTGAGGGTTTTGATATAGAAGCCTGCACCAGCACCGTGGTATCAAACCTGACAACCTCACTGTGACAAGATGCCAGGAAGCTGCTTAAATGCTGAACTATTCCTTTAACACATATACATGTGTCACAGCTGAATTTTTCTTCATGTCACATGTAAATGATAATGGCTAACCAAACACACACACACACACACACACACACAGTAAATGGGAGAGGTTCCCCTTCAAGTAATCTTATTTTCCCCACAGCCCTACACAATTTTGTACGAGTCTTAAAAATTTATTCTCTCCTTGTTTCCAACTCATGTTGTTTGCCTCCTGTGTCCTACAAACTTGTCATTCACCATCACTGTCAAAGTCACATCAGTATCACATGGCTTCTGTCCTCTACAGCAATATCAGTATAACCTCCCTGTCCTCCCTCTCTCGTTATATGAAACACCGTCCAGTGGGAGTCTTTTAGCACAACCTTCATCCACAATTATGGCTTATGTCCGTCTGCTATGTCAAAGCCAAACATGTTACACAAACAGTTTCCATTAGAAAACAGGTTGTATTTGCTGTTACAGCACTTTGAATTTCAAACCAATGAATTTAGACAAACGTCAATGCAAAGAGATTCTGTTTGTTTTTATAATCATATGAAAGTTCTGCATCATCATCCGTAAGATATTGTGTAGCACCATCACATGAGCTGTTTCATTAAAGATGTACTGTTAAAACATGAATTTCATTGTTAAAATAATAATTAAAAAAACATAATAATATATAAATAACATGTTGCCTGAAGTCAAATAATAGTAATAAATAATAAAATAATAAATAAAAACAAGTACTCCAGTCCACTTGATAAAACTGACCTTGGTGAAACATAAAGAAATACAAGAGAACTGTTGCGGTCATTTTATTTTTGACGTCAGTGAAGATGACGCAAATACTTGTTGTGCCAGACTGAAGTTCTCATGGACAGCAGCAGATAATCAAGTATTACCTGTTATTCTCTCTTCCCAGTGATGGAGTGGCTGAACGCATGTTGGTCCTTGAGTGACATCCTGGAAATGTCTGTATCTTTACTTACTATATCATGTATGAAAATGACAACCATTTCCAACCAGGCTGTCCTGATTATAAAGCGAGTCCATCAACTAATGAGTGTCTGGCTAAAAAATCACGTAAGAGTATGCAGCCTTTGTATTTGACTTAAGTGTATTAACCTGGAAGCATCTCACAGTCTCTGTGTGTCACTGCTTAAAAGTTGTAAAAAAGACAACAGAAGATGATGTGTGTCTTCTAGGGTAACAGGAGGAAAAAGGGAGAAAAGAGTAGAGCACTCCATTGTGGTGTTGTTAACCTTGTGTCTGCTGTAGTGGAGAACGGCCTCTCTGCTGCAGCATTAGTACCGGTGAAAGCCGTTGTTATCCCAAACTCAATACGGGCTCAGGGCTTTTGAGATGAAACAGACTATGGGCCAAGTTATTTTCTTCACCACACCAGAGTTGGCTGAAGTTTTGTAAAGTGCTGCAGTGTGTGTTGGTCAGCTGGTCTCATTTGTCAGTGCTGGACTAAGGTGTTCTGCTTCACTAACCTTAGTCTGTAGGTAATGGGGTATGAAATATTCTCAATATATTGCACCTATGTGTTGCCAAACTAATTATTAAATGATTAAATACAAATTGTTTTGAAGATAAACTATAAGATTATTTTGGTATGTGAGCACTGCACTCCATCCTGGTGCTGCATTGTGTCCTCGTGGTTAGATTTCTGCCTTTTCTTTCACCTACTTAATGTTCTTAACTGATGTTTTTTGCATTGGTGAATTGATTCAGAATCATACAGGATGAGAATTGATTCTTACATGAATCTGTTTATTTTTTCACCCACCCCTGCTATCTGTGGTCCGATCATTCATGTTTTCACCCAATCCTGACTAAATACACCACTGCCATTTATAGCCAGTCGTTAGTTATTCATATCTGTCACTCACAAACAAAATGTGAGCAATGCCTCTTTGCTATTCAGGGCCATTTTTCAACACTGTATAGACGATGAGTGTTTAATAGTCATAAGTATAGATTTTCAATGGAGTAAACGGAAATTCTGCTTTGTGATCATTTAAATTATATATGTACATAAAACCTTACGTAATTTGAAAGGAGAGAGGAGTTTTTCCACTGGTACACACACACAAGCACACTCACTAACAAACATAGCAGGCCTTCAGCTGCTGGCTGTCAACTGAGTTAGAGAGGAAAAGTTAAAGACTATTGGCATTAAACACAGCATGTCCTTTGGTACTTACACACACATGCACACACAGGAGCGCACACTGATTTGGCATCAGGTTGGAAGCTGTCATGTGACATAAGAGTGAGGAGTTAAAGCAATAGTCTTCTGGTCCTCTCAGGGGAGCTAACAATATACACTGATGACTGCACACACACACACACACACACACACACACTTTCGAACTCACAAACGTAATCACAGCCAGTCAGACACACACAAACACATACACACACACACAAGGAGTAATCTCTGATTCATTAGAGATCTGCTGACAGGTCTCAGGCAGAACAAGTAAGACGACTGCAGTCACTGGCATCCTAAACAGCCCCACACACACACACTTTGTATACCCTACTTAGGCTGACTCATGCACGCAATAAAGTCTGTTAGATGTCTGTCAGAAATGCCTAGAGGAAACGCCTGCATACACACACACACATACACACATACAGGTGCTGACAGAGATTGATTGGAGAAGAGGAGGAAGGCTGTAAGTGTGTGACATTAGAGATCACCTAGGAGATGGTGAGACCACGCACACACATACAGATCGACAAGAACCAGAGCAGAGCCGTGCCACAGCAAATGAACCCATCTGAAATGCAATCCCCATGGTCTTATAAACACATACATACACAAACAGGCCAGCTGAGCAGTCCCTGCTTTCTCATTACAGCAGATGGATAGATGAACAGATGGATAGATTGATAGATAGATGGATGGATAGATAGATATAAATGGAGATCGAGGAGGAATGAAAGTGATGGGGGGGTAGGAACTAAAGACAAGAGGGAAAAGATGAAAGAAAGGAAGAGACAGATGAAAAGAAATGGATTGAAGGAGGAGAGGGAGGTGGGATGGTAGCGAGATGAGAGTGAAGAGGGGAGGAGAGGCCGGGTGGGATCTGCAGATAATAGAGAGAGGGAGGGATGAGAAGATGATGTGAGATTGTGTTGAGAGCTATATTAGACAGAGCAGGGTGGCTGGCTATATGGCAGGGGAAATTGGTGTGTGTGCGTGTGTGTGTGTGTGTGTCGCTCTGGTGGTGGAAATTGGTGTCGGCAGGACCCCAAATGGCTGTTTTCCTGCCTGACAGAAGATAAGAGAGAAAAAAATATAAACAAGGTAGCAAGATCGCAGGAGAGAACAGGGGAGGGGGTGAGAGAGAGAGAGAGAGAGGCAGAGAGGAAAGTAAACAGGAGAAGAGGAAGAAGAGGAGAGCATGAGAAGAGGTGGAGGAGTGGAGGCAAAAGAAATGACTATATCACAGGGGAGATGAGCAGGGAGGAGAGATGTAAAGTGGAAAGGAGAGGAACAGGGAGAGAGAGAGAAGGGGAGATAAGAGTTAGCAGAAGGAAAAGAGCAGAAGCAGAGAGAAAGGGGGAAGGCGAGCAAGGTGGGAGGTGGAGGAATGGAGGAGAATGAGAGGAGAATTTAAAGTCTTTTATTGAACCACTCCTAAGGATACATGCTAAACTCTGCATGTGAGAAAACAAACCAGAATACTGCTGTATAACATTAATCACCAGTAGAACCATCAATATGCTATCACAGCAATCAGAATCAATCAATTGTCCATTGTCTCCCAGTGTGCAGAGAGCTCCTCAGACAGTCCATGTAGGGCAGACGTTCTCCTGTCTATCCACTGCCTGGTCTGTTCGAGGTCCACACAATCTACATGATGCACTTTTCTTCTCCATATGGCACTTAGCAGATCAATACAAACTTCATCACATATGAACATTTTCTTTCGGTGCACTGGTGCAAAAATAAATAAACAAAAAATAAATCTAAAAAAAACATAATCAAACAACCAACTACTTGTGATCTGTGTAAAGTTCCTGATGAACATCTTTGTGACTAGGATCAATCTGTGCTGTGTCTGGTGTGGCTATCACCCCATGTACAATCCTTCACTGATCTGTTGCATGTTCAGCATGTTTAGGAAACACCAGCCACCTTTCGGGGTCAAAATCCCCAGTCCACCTCATCTCCTTAATCCCTGCCAGAGTGTGCAGATTGAACGCTTAAAAAAAAAAAAAAGATCTGATAGAGAACCTTACTCCCTACACATTTCAACTTGTCTAAACTGACTGATGAGCTCACACTCATCATCCCACTGGTCAGACTTAATACTCTTTTCTGCCATAGCTCTCAGGCAGGGGTGCACAAACCTAATCCACGATGTGGTTAAGCAGCTCGCTGGACCTGATGTTGGCCATTTCCTCAAGGTCTCCTAGTGATGACCTGGCTCAAACTGAACCTCAGCTAGGTGTACTTTGATTGGCTTATAGGGGTGCAGCAATGAAAAAGTTGGGAACCATTGCTCTAATCTATGTTTTTGAGGTTTTTCCAGTTCAACAAAAAACATAAAAATCTAAAGGAAAACATGTAGTACTTGAATTTCTTTTAGTGTGATAGTGTGAGCTTTTAAAGATATTCAATACTGACACAAGCCACAAGCTTTTCTGCTTCAGCATACTGTTGAGACCACAAAAGCTTGCCTGTGACAGTGGTCAGGGGTCAGATCCAATCCCAAGATGCTCTGTGGCATGAGCCGCAAGGAAGGCTGCCCCATGTTTTTCTCTGTCAACCTCTCTCCAGCTTCAGTTTCACCTTACAAGTTGACCCTTGTCTCAGCACAGTGAAGACACAGTCACAGACACACACACACACACACACACAGAGTGAACATCTAATGAAAGGTGTATTAAGGGGCAGGATATCACACAGAATGAGATGTGCTACCATACTGGCAGTGCAGGAATTTTTTTTTTTTTTTTTTACAGCATTTACTATGTCATACTGCTAAGTGAAAAAAAATGCAGTAAATAATAGATGGATTTTTATTTTTGGGTTCTTAAAATGTTATTAATTAGTCCAGTCATAGTTTCAGAGTATTTCATTCATGATTTGAACTTGGAAGAAGTGTGACAGTAAATATACAAAAAATAATCATTTCATTGATACATGCCTGGGAGCCATATCCAGCTTGTGTGACAATTTGATAATATTTAGAATTTATTGTTAAATCTGGCCTGAATTTTTTTTTTTTTTTTTCAATTATAGATTTAGAATTCATTTTTAGAAAGGCTGCAGAATACAATTTTGCTATTTATTATTGCAGATTTATTGTTGTTGAAAACTAGTGTCTGTTTAAGTGACTTTGTTAAGGATAGGGGACCTTCAGTTACTCTATAGCAACATCACATGACTTCCATTACAACTTCTACTGACAATATAGGTCTTTATTACATGGATGTAAACATGTCATTTTTGGACACTCTTTTTGGTGGACAGTCCCCAATAATATAATGATATATGAATTTACTGGGTCAAAGTGTGTTGGTTGTGTGACCCTGGATGGGAAGCTGGTAAAGAAAGTGAATGAATATATATTTTAAAACAACCAAGCAGGCTTCTGAAACAGAAAAAGAGAGGTAAACTTAACACCTGAGCCAATTCAGTCAATTAATTCAGCAGCAACTACACTCCCAACAGTATTTTTCATGTCACTTTTGTTCCATATAACACTCAGCTATGTTATCCAAATCAATTTCGTCCCAGCTTCCTTTCCCTACCACTGCTGAAAGCAACACAGCCCACCTTTAAAAACAGACTTCCATATGTAATGGTTGTAAGGCAGAAAAGGAGAAGAGGAAAAATTGGTGCTTTCCCTCTCTTTCCACGGTGGGTAGATTGCCCTTCACAGTCTAATGAGTTCTGAAGGAGTTGAGCATAAAATGGAGGGAGAGACATTCACAGGCCAGCAGGCTGACTCATAAATAACACACCTGAGAGCTGAGGAAGGAGGAGGAGAGATGGAGGGAGGGGGTGGCCAGAGATAGGGAACCTTTAAAAGTAGTGAAAGATATATATCAACGCACACAAAAGCAAAGGCCTGCTGTAGAGTGCAAAATAAAAGGGGGACAAAACACTCTTAGCAACAGGAGAGAAAAAGAGAAACAGCTTTTAGAAAAAGTCAGTACCAATACTACATGGAACAAAAGATGTATAAAGTGAGATTAGTAACAAAATATTCAAATTTGTAGTACAGATGAATATAAATGTTTTCCTCTTATCATTAAATTACATAAATAAAAGACACATCTGGGCCACTAGAGGGCAGAAAAACGCAGTGAAAAGCTGACAGACACACAGTTGTGACATGTTTTCTCCTTACAGTGTGCGATCAAAAAGTTCCAAGACTGGTCCTGTTGTGAACCAACAGAGTACAGCATTGGTACTGTGCACACAGAAGATGCAAGCAATAATTTTGTGTGTCCGCATTATGTTATGCAATGAATTTTGATGATGAATGAATTGAATTTCACCATGGAATGGCACCATGTTGAAGTCTGCAAGGATACCTGTCAACAGGCCCAAGATGGCCCAACCTCAGAGTCAAACCAAAAAAGGCACGGCATGTTCATCTTCTTCAACATTTGCAAGGTTGTGCTCTGTGAATTTGTTTGCCAGGGTAAGACTGTCAACTTCAAGTTCTACTGCTCCATTCAGAGGTGTCTGAGGGAGGACATTTGGCACAAGCAAACTGTGGTGGCGTGATGGCAATCTGGCCATCATCACACCAACATAATCGCTGCTACCCACTTACCTTACACACCGGATCTGGTTCCCTGTAACTTCTTTGTCTTCCTCAAAATGAAATAGAGGCTGAAGAGTCCCTTTTTTTACACCATGGAAGAGATCCAGTGCACATCACAGATGGAGCTTACAGAACGGGACTTCCAGGACGAATTCCAAGCACAGCAGGAGCACTGAGCGGTGCATGACTACACAAGGTGACTACTTCTACTACTACTACTACTTCAAACAGGATGGCAGCCAAATTTAACCTAAATGTAAATTCAATTTTTGTTGGCCTTTTAGTTCTATTTCGACTGAGCATGTTTGACAATTTTTCTTTTTCGGAGAGAAATTGTTTGATGAGAGCACAGAGACTGAGTAAAGTCAAAATAATTGTTTTAATTATTTACATGTTAAAAAGCTGCATAGAACTGCAGAACTGGGTAAAGAGTCTGTGTGTGTCACTTTTTCAGGTTTGGATTTAGAAAAATCTTGCACCATCCTGTCCAAAGTCTCAATCTCAATCTCATAAAAGTAGTTTTGTATATTTCCTGTCATGACAGAAAATTACATTTTCAACATAAAAGTATCTTACTAGGGACAATGCTGATATTCAGGTAGTTGTAATAATGTGGAGAAAGTCAGAAAGATGGAAGTATCTATGTGAATGCACACACAGATGCATTCAGTGCATTCAGAGAGAGAAACCTGTGTGCATACAGAGCGAAGAGAACAAGAGACAGGGGAGCAGTGGCATCTCCATAAGTAGTTTGTCTACATGGATTCACACAAATGCACGTTCATATGCATGAACACAGACAGACAGAGGTAGACCGTGGAAATGGCCCTGCATATGCTGGGTAGTTTACATATAGCCAGGAGGAGTGAGAGTCACTGAGGCAGACAGAGCAGCAGACAGCAGGACAGACTGAGGAGGAACATGACACTGCATACAAAAACTCAGCAAAAACCCTGAGAGAGGAAAGAGAGACTAGACTCAGATTTAGCTTTAGGAATATGTTGCACACATTATACACATTTACATAATTATATTTCATCACCCATAGCATTGAGGCGGTGCCACATCAGTCTGCATGCTGCTGTTTAACTTTCAGTGCAGGGGATTGATGCTGAAACACAGCTTGTGTTTCTAATGCCTGCCACTTTGTTTTCTTTTCTTTTCTTTGTTAGCATACCAATTAACTGAATGCAATCAATTTTTCATTCAGAGAGTTGTTTGATCTTCTTGACAGTATACATTCACCATAAACAGCTTTGAAAGCATTTGTGGAGCTTCAGAAAAGCATGTACATGTATTGTTTGTAAACACAGAGTTAACAGAGTTATTTTTAATTAAGATATTAAACTCCATGTCTGTTGTGTATTGCTGCTCATACTAACTGCTCAGTTCTTCTCTGCTGCCAGGAAGGTTAATCAGATCACTTCCGGTACACCAGCTGTTTTACCTACCAATGCATAAAATGTTAAAGCCACTGAAATTACTTATTTGTCATGTCAATATGCAATATGGAGCCCTACTTAGAGACAGCATCTGAATATTTTAACCATTTTATAACTTCACGCTATTTAAAAATCAACAAAAAGTGTTTCATATACAAACTTGTGTGAGGTTGCACTGCATTGAACAGTGACTGTCCATCACATTGGTTAGTTTCACTTGAGTGAATTAACTAGTTAGTTAACATTAATTCCATCTGTGCAGTGCCAGATTGATAAACTTTGAAGGAAAGTTGAAATGCTCTCCTTCCAGTTCAGTCATTTTCATTGCAAGATTATCCCAGCAGAGACAGGTAACATTTGCATATATATCCCATATATATATCCGCTGCTGTGGGACTAATAAAGGATTATCTTATCAATTGACCCTGTGATTTACTTTCTTCACTGACACAGGTGAAACTGAAAAGACTGCATCAATCAAAGCTCAGCTTTGGGAGTGGAAGAGATACAGGACTGAGAGAAAGAGAATAAGAGAAGGTGATAAAGATGAGAGAGGAAGAGCAGGTACTGCCCACTCTGCCTACAATAGGATCAGCATTATGTCACCGTGCTGTTCAACGCAAACAAAAACTGATATTTACTTTACACCATATTTTGCTCAGGTTTATGTACCATTTGAGACAATTCTTATGCATTACTGCTTCACTGGTAATTCATGTTATACTGCCCACTGACAGGATTTTAATGTTATAGTTATCCAATCCTTGCCCTCCAAATATCTTAAGATGCACATAATCTAAATTTTCAGTCAGTATTTCTAAAACCCTGTGCATGGCCAGGTGACTGATAGGGAGCATGAGGTGTCACATACACATCAGTTTTATGAAGTTGGAATGATGACCTATTAGGAGGCAGCTGGGAGAAATGAATGAAACCAAAATACACCAAAAATAGTCTTTCTTGTACAGAATTTCAGCTTTTGTGAACTGTCTCATCTCCCTGCAGAGGAAAAAAAATTCACCTGTTGTGAAAAGCTTGAAAAGGTCATGTCAAAATTCAGAAACCCTGAACTTTGAATTTTTATTCAGCTCTTCAGTTTTAACCCATCTCCTGATGATGCTGAGAATATCTGAAGTAGTGGCTGCAGTCATGGTAAACTGTAAAGAGGCAGCTGTTCTGTGGCTTTGTTACACTTGTTAGACTTGGGTATTTACATCAAAGGACTTGCTGAGTATATTCTCTTTAACATGCATGTTTTACACATCAAAGAGGACAAAACTCCATATTGTGTGTCTGTTGTTGTGACAGGCACTGAGATGTGATCACCCGTGACAGAAACTAAGATATCTTCACCTCGCAGCCTCACACTCAATTAAATGTACAGCCACGACAGGAATGCCTAAACCATGCTGCCAACTTGCCATGTACACATTATATTACCAAGGTCAGCAATGTTCTTTTGTCTATATGTTGTTTGTGGTCTGTGTGTTGGAGGGATGGAAGCTCTTCAGTAAAGCACAGAAGTGAACGTTATTCTACTTGACAAAAGGAAAGGGACATAATCAGCAAAGTACCTGATCATTCACCAGTTATAAAGTTTCATGTGTGATTGTGAGTAATGTCAAAAAGGTTGCTATTGGTACAGAAAATACTGATGTCCATTTACCTTTCTGATATCACCTGATATATAAATGGAAGAGGGTGTTTTTTGTAAATTTCTGTAATGGTGTCAGTATACCCGAATGAATGAAGTAAACGACCCACCAGCCCTCATAATCATCCCTCCTTTTCATTCCTCTTGAGTGAAAGAGAGCAGTTAATGACCTCTCTAGTTCCTTTCTATCTTTTTTCTTTTTCTCTGCCGTCACAGTCGCACAAAAGGCCAGACAGAAGGAAAGAATCAGCACTCAAATACATTTCTTTTCTCCTCTCTCTACACCAGCACAAAAGGGGTCGTATGACATGAATGACGGCCGGAATTGAGTGTGTGTGGGGGGGAGGTTGAAATGGCTCGAAAGAAAGGGAGGAACTCAAACCGAAAAACAGACAGGCAGCAAAAAGGACAACACTGGCTGGATAGTGGCTAGGTGCTTTTACCAGATGCTTTTTCAGATCTTCACATGAAAAGGTGTGCACAGCAATATTTGGAATTGGAGACACAATGAATAACATGTTACTGCTGTTTTCTGGAGAATTGTATGAGATTCTTCTGAGCATTCATGTAGGATGAAGAAAGTACGTTTTTTGTTTTTTTTTTTGTTTTGTAATTGTTCATGTAATGTTTACATTGACTTATTTTCACATTTTCCTGATAAGTGACCTCTTGTGGTTTTGCAAGTAAGATTTTCATTGTCCTTGTGGACTTAAAAAGTAATAACTTCAATACTGTCATAAAGACACTTCTCTGTGTCTTCTAATTCCATTCCTTTCCCTCAATTACTCTATATCTGGTTACAGTCACTAGCATTACAGCTGGATACATTTATTTAGTCCCCAGAACCATAGTGTCCAGTCTATTCTATCCAGTGATTTCTGATTACTGTTTTCTTCACCATCATGCATTCATCCAACTGCAGTTTGTAGTATTTTCTTAGGTGGTTGAAATGTTAGTTGTGTTGCTTTGTGATGTAAACACAAGTCTTATGCACTCTTAGCGTATGATTTGTTCTTGTTTACCATCACTCGCCTTTCACCTTCCGCTCCAAACACTTGATTTTTCTTTTCTGCCGCGCACAACAGCATGACAGTTGTTAGTTTAGGGAATGCTTGATTTGATATGTAGCAGAATTTGCTATGAGCAGAGCTGGTTCATTTAATTGTGGGAAGTCAAAATCGTGATCACAATTGATATTCAAATAATTGTTCAGCCCCAGCCTGTCTATTTCTATGTCTTCCATCTGTCACCTGACTGTTCTTTGCTTCTTTCAGCCAGTCCTGTAAGTGTGCTGGTTATTCTTTAAGTTATTCTTAGTGAGCAGTACTTTGCAATCATCGAAAGTGTTTGTAGTAGGCATATAACACCTGTGTTTACTGCAAACTCCACAGGCCCACCAATAAATGATTAAACCCCCAACCAAGCCTACACAAATCAAGTAGTTAACTAAACTGACCAGCAGGTAGAGTCAACTGTTTCAACTTATGGCTGATAATAGAAAAAGGTTAAGGCATAATGGTGGAAGTAGGTCAGGCAGACTGACAGGTAGGTAGGTGTGTGTGTGTGTGTGTGTGGGTGTGTGTGGAGGACGGGGATGACAGCACATGCTGGCTGACCAGCTGACTGAGAAAGAGGGAGGAGGAGGAGGAGGAGGAGGATGAACGATTGAAGAAGGCGAGAGGAGGAGGGTTTGCAGGATTTAATGTAAGTGGGTCATGTAACGAGGTGGATTGACAGGAGAAGGTGGGGGTGATGGGGAGGGGGCAAATATATAAGAGAGAGGAGGGAAGGTGAAATGACAGGCAGGGGTTTTCATGGCTATAAGAGAGGGGTTATAAGAAGGGGTGGGAGAGTCTGATAGAAAAGGACTTGAGGGGTGACAGCAGTAAGGGAGGAGAGGAGACGGAGAGGTGACAGGAATACTTGGGGTGACAAGAGTGGATGAGGGTGAGGGAGGGAGAAAATGACAGAAAGGGGCTACAGGGGGTGTAGCTGCTAGAAGGAGAGATAGAGAAGGAAGCTGAGGGGAAGGAGGCAGAGAGAGAGGGAGTAGCAGGTGGGAGAATTACAGGAGGTTAGGATGAAAGGTCAGAGGAAAAGGTCACAGTGGAGGGAAAGAGGGGAGGGAAACTATGAGCAATGACACTGAGCGTGATGGAGAGAAAAAGAAAGATGGAGTGGAAGAAGGATGTTCCAGCTACAGCTGTGACACAACTCACCTCCTGTGATCTCTGCTTCTCCCTTAGCTACCAGGTATGTTTGTGTGTATGTGTGTGTTGAAAAGACTTTTTTTCCCCTCAGCTCTTGGGTTATGTTTAGGAGCATTAGAGAGGAGGAAAAGCCTCCCAGGATGCTTGCCCTATTGTAGCGCTGGTGGTTTTCAGGCGCTGTAGAGCTCGGAGGCCTCTCCCAGAGTGATGGGCCTCCAAAGCAACCTTTCCACCAGGCCGCCTGTCAGTCAGCGTTATCTGTTCTAACTGACGCCAAGAGGAAAACTCAGAGAAACAGTGAGCTCCTTTTAAGGTGCAAGCATGATGCCTATAAAAAGTGTTTTCTTTCTTTACTTTGTTTATCTCTGGAGCCGCACCAAAGCCTACAGAATATTTTAACAATTTAAGACGGGATAAGTACCAAATAATGAAAGAAAGACAGATCTGGCTCAGATATGACTCCAGGTTGGCATTTAACCAGCAGGGGTATGAGGCATAATACATAGAAATGAAAAAAATATGGCAATGATAGTTCCACCTTTCTAGATTGATCAGGTAATATCACCAGGTGTGAGTGTTTAATGAGGTTTTCCTTGTTTGTTTTTTTTTAAGATTTCAAGAGGTTTCAGGGAGAAAACAATACCAAGAATCTGTAGATAGCAGCTTTGTGAGTCTGTATTTTTGGCAGACTGGCACTTTGAGCTAAATGCAACATGTCCATATTGACAGTGCTGTCATGCATATGTTTATCATGTATAATGTTTGTGTTTTAGCATGCTAACATTTGTTAATTAGCACCAAAAACAAATGCATTTGAGGCTGATAAGAATGTCATTAGCTTTGCAAGAATTTGGTGATAAAAAAAATTCAAAGTGAAAGGATCACGTAAGTTATTCTATACATGTGGTGAACCAGCCAATAGACCAATATTGCAATCCACAAAGCCATAGCATTTGCGTCACTCTCCATATTTATAAAGCATTCCAAACAAAACTCATATCAAGAAACATCATAACTGTTGGAAAATAAAAATATTAAACCATGTTTATTATCATTAGTAGTAGTAGTAGTAGTAGAGTAGTAGTAGTAATACTAGTAGTGTAGTATATTCGATGGTGATTATGCAAGTAGCAGTAGTAGATGAAGTAGTGGCTCAGACTTTATAGACTTTATGGAATTTGCTTAATATGAATGAACAGTGAGTCCTAATAATTTTGGCCTCATCTTCAGTATTAATATATATATATATATATATATATATATATATATATATAAGTACATTTCCCTTTCTTATTTATTTGGTCCATTTGAATTTTAAGATTATCTACTTTGATTATCATTGTCATTATCATTAAGTGTCAGGCACTACATAATGGCTCATTTTCTTCTTTTAATTTTCTTCTTTTAATTATTATGTTTTGCTGTAAATGGCACTATACACAAATGATCATTTTTGATCATTGGAAAGAGATATTTACTGGGATGCCTATTTATTTTTTGAGTACTAATCGATGCACAGCAGCAATTGCCTCTTGCTTATCAAATGACTTTTGGATGTTCATCGTTGCTTTTTGGACTTTATTCAGACACAGAAGACAGTTAAATCCCTCAAAGCTCTTCATGAAGTTCTTGTATAGTTTAAGTATTGTACCGCTGCTGGAGAAGAACTAAATACTAAACACATGCATACATCCAGCAATCTTTCGTCATCAGGTAGTTTTTATCTTTTTTTTTTTTCTTGTTTGTTTGTTTTTTACTGTTTTACCACTATAAACACATAAGACACTGATGTGAAAAAGAAGAGGGCACCACAGTCTCAGTGTGTCTTTTCTTAGCCAGGCTTCATAAAAACACTGGCTAAACAATACACTTCTCTCCCTGCTTGTATCCCTTTATATCTTCGTCTCCTTATTTCTGCTGGTTCTCTTCTTCCCTTGTGACCCTCCTCCTCCAGCTCTCATCAACTGTACTCCTCCCTCATGCTTTCCATATGTCTTTTTTTTCCCCAGTTTGTCTGTAAGAACTTACAGTATGTGAGTGTGTACAGGTGTATATTATGAGCAAATGCATGTTTGTGATCTCTATATTCGCACATTCGTATGTGGTGCAAAATGTGTGTGCATGTGAGTGTGAGGGGTTTTGTGTGTGACCTATTATATCCACAGCTGTCTCTGCGAGCAGAGAGCTGACTGCTGCATACAAATGATGTCAAAGGGCACAGAACATGCCAAGCAATGTTGATTAAAGCTGACGTTACAAAGATAAGCTTGATTAATTCTGCCACCTACCACAGGTTGACAGCCGAACAAATACTGCTGGTTCATTATGAAATCCTGCCAAGAGGGAGAACTCTCCACTACCGATCTATGTTTGATTAACTCTGCTCAGAAAAATTGATTCCTAATTTTG
This sequence comes from Lates calcarifer, assembly GCF_001640805.2. Classification (NCBI taxonomy): domain Eukaryota; kingdom Metazoa; phylum Chordata; class Actinopteri; family Centropomidae; genus Lates; species Lates calcarifer. The sequence goes on from NC_066848.1 coordinate 17,830,931, forward strand.
TTCTGTGTTTGCTTTGCTGGTGTAGATTCCTGATAAAACACGCTTATAAAGCATCACTTTCATGATTTGAATTTAAACTTGGACACGGCCAGTACGTGAGAAGTACTTCACCACATAGTCCCTCAATAAGATGGTTCAGTCCTTCAGTAAACATTTAATGAAATATATCTATTTAATCATGTTTTTTTTCTATGAAATGGATTCAGAATTGCAGGCATGCACACATATGTATTTACCTTAAAGGAAAATTCTTGTTTTATGCAACTTGTAGTTTTGGCCATCATTCCTGTTTTATTTTAATTACTGCAATGTGAGAATGCTGCAACATTGTTAAGAAGAAATTTAATCACGCAAGCGGTTAGGTGTCAAGATTAGCCAAACTTATTTTATGAGAAAATACAGTAAATTTATAACTTATATTCTCAGTTGTAAACATTCCTCACAATTTAGACTGATTCCTGGTGATTTCAGGTGCACTCACATTCAGTTTTTTCCTCCAACTAATCGGCTATTCTATATGGGTTTAAGTATTCTAAACATTTGGCTTATTTACAATGTGTTTCCTAAAATTGCATTCATATAATACTAAATGGTGTTACTTAACATGTTTTGAAGGAAACTGCTGCATAGATTGTGTTCATATTTTTCCTGGCCACCAAGCCAAGACATGGTCATTCAGTGTTCCTCCAGTCTATGTTGGTGACGAAGAGATCTCTGTCTAAATCAGTCTCAATTGAGGACAAACTCCAGTCCTATTTCTGTGAAAAAAATTATTGTAAAGCTAATATGAAGCTGGAGCAGTCTGAATTTGTTAAATCAATAGTTGGTCTTTTTGGTACTGAATTTCTTCTGTGTCTTTTCACACACCAAAAAGAGAAAATAAAAACATCCTCCACCTTCACTTTTCACTGCATTACATAAAGGGCACACCAGCATCCTGAAGTTCCATTCAACATTGGCATTGAACTAAAAATCATTACATACTGTGTCACTCAATAGAAATACCAGGCTGTGTCTCATGCTATGCCTGAATCTTTCAATATCAACCAAGAGAACAAACTTAACCAAGTGCCCAGAGTTGCCCACCATTTAATTATAAATGGAGGTATCTGTCTGTCTGTCTGTATTTCAGTTTTCCTTACAACCGCTTATCCAGTTGACTCCAAATTTGGCAGGTGTATTACCGAGGACCCAAGGAAGTGCAAGGTCGAAATTTTGTGTGAGCATTTGTCAAGAAAATCAACAGAGATCCCTTCATTTATTTTAAACTGCACTTGCCGTTACCATGATAACCATGCTTTTCTTTTGAACTGAGACACAACTCACAGCTTGACGGGCAATGCGTTAGTAACTGTGCTTTCCTTGTCACAAAAGGGATATTGTAGTGAAAATGAATGAAAAATTCTCAGTGAACATTTTGTTGATTTGTTTATTATGAACCTCTTGCAACTTCACAAATATAATCTACTTGTGTTGATAAAATAAAATAAAAACTTTATCTGTGCTGCATCTCTGCATTATCTGTCTTCTGAAATATATTCTGTGTTGCAATTTTAGAAATATTATTTTTGAAGAGACAGGATGGGCTCATGTTTCTTAGCCTGTTTAACTTTGTACCAGTGATGTCACCACTTTTCCAGTTACTGTGTTACTGTGATGACAAAAATACTGAACGTAAGACTCAAGTTGTAATAAACTGGAATTTTCCTTTAATAACCTGGAACAGAACTCATAAAAAAGGCTTGAAGTGCCACTGCAGCATAGGCCCTCAGGTAAACAGGTAATGAAATAGCTCTTTTCTCACAAGTTTTTTTTTCTTTTTTCTCTGAAAAGGACTCAAACTCACAACCTGAACACACAGTGTGCACCGTAAACTGAAGTGAACTCCTCTTCAGCATGGTGTAGATTTTTAATAAACTGGTGTGTTATAGCACCACAGAAGCCCATGGGTGCACACCCACTCAGAGGATTTGAACCCACAGCGCATAGTGCACCATAACCTGCTGAGCCCCTGTGTTCATTACCTCAATTCCAGGATTATAAATAAAGCATTCTCATAGAGTTGCAGGTATCACAGGCCCAAAGGTGCACACCCACTCCGAGGACTCGAACCCATGGCCAGATGCACAGGGTGAACCTTAACCCACTGAGCCACTGTGCTCTTCCACAGCCGAATGTGGGCTTTTTTTTTAATAAAGCAGCCTTATAGCACCACAGGTACCAGAGGCCCTCAGGTAAACAGCTAATGAAATCCCTCTCTCCCTCTCGGACTAAATCATCCAAATAGCAACCAGCACCTCAGGCACAGAGGCAGACGGATGGCAAAGAACCAGGGAGAGACAGAGGGAGAGAGGGGCAGAGAGATGTGGAATGAAAGGAGAGGAGTGGAGGGGTGAGAGTGACGGAGGAAGACAGTAGAGGGAGGTGGGGAGGAGGGTTACAGAAAAGGAGGGAGAGAAATTGAAAGATATGGTATGGTGTGTGTGTCTGTGTACTGTTATAAGGTATTGTGGGGCACCATGGAACAGTTACATTATATTGTATACCTTAAACATCTCAACTGCTGTAAATCACTGCGTTAACAAATCTGACTCTTGAGAAAGCAGCAGGTGTGTGACTGCTGTTATGAATCGAGCCTTTATGTCGAAATAGATTTTTTTCCACTTGATTTTGTAACTACAACTTGAGCCATTTACCGCAGTTTCTACTTTGTTTCTTCACAAATAAACAGGCCTGTTTTTTATAAAAAAGGAAAATGTCACTTTATATCAGTCATTAATTGTAGTTTAATGGTAAGTTTTATTTCTAAGTCGAGTCAAGGTAATACTTTAATTTAGTTATTTGCCATTGTTTTTAGCCCTTATAGCAGCATAGCTCTGGTGATGGCAATGTTAATCAGTCAGTCCACCACTTGGGACCAGACTGAAATATCTCAACAACTGTTAGACTGATTACAACAAAATTTTGTGGCCATTCAGTATCCTCAGAGGATGAATCCTAAGACTTAATTAGCGACTCCACCAGCAGGTTTGTTTTTGGCTTTCAGTGAAATATACTGACACCTATAACATGAAATGTTATAAGTGTCAAAGTTATAAGTGAAATGGGTGCAGCCATTAATAGCACCCAGAGGATGAATATTACAGACTTTGGCAATCCTCTTATTTTTTCTCTAGCACAACCATAAGGCTGGCATGTGGTTTGAGTGACAAATGTTGAATGGATTTATGTCCTCCTAAGGATCAATTGTAAGTCTGCAATCCTCTGACTTTTCATGTAGCACTATTATCAGGTCACAATTTAAATTTGCCCAATACTCTGGTTTATCCCTGGATACCCACAAAACTAATCCCTCATTCCCTTCAGCCTCAGCTGTAGCATTTAGCTCAAAGCACTACTGTGTCTAAGTATAGCCTCACAGAGCTGCTAGCATAGCTGCAGACCCATAGTCTTGTTAGGAACTTTCTACTTTTTGTTTTCTGCACAAGGCTGAGAAGATTAGAGTTGCCATGAGGTATAGGGCTTGTGATATTTTAGTTTTTATTTCTACTAAACTATGTCTATAGCCTTCTGCAGGGTTGCCACTGCCTCACCTTTTATTCAAAGTTTGTCCACCTGTAGTGTTGAATCCAAAATACTCCTACCCATTACTTCAAAATGAATGTCACAGTTCTCAACTCAGCATAACTGGCCAGTTTACTTCAGCATACAAGCAGTGGTTTGACATTTTTGGAGATAGGCTTTGATACCACTGTCATATTTGTCTTGCAACTTTGTGGGTATTGTAGCATATAGATCCATCCACCATGTCAAAATGATGAACATGATTTCTCAGAAACAAAATATGAATGATAAAAACTGGTGGCCATAACACAGACCTATAGGGTTGACACCTGTGTTCAGTGACATTAAAAACATTGTTTACAGGAAAAAAATGAGATGGGAATATAGAAGGGGGAAAAACACTTCTGGAACCAACAGCCTCCCCAGGTTCGCCACTTCATAACCCACATCTAAGTTTAATTTTCCAATAAAAAGAGACACTCCCAGTCTATTAATGTCTTTTAAGCTGTTTCATTTGGCTGTTCTGTAGCAACATCACAGTATTAGTCAGTTGCTAGCCAGTGGGCTTCCACACTCTCCACAATATTTTCAACTTTATTTCACTACAGGGGTGCTGTTTGTTGTAAGTGGAGAGCAGCAGGCAAGCAGGGACCTGGCTGCACACCAGAAACGGGTCTTTCCATGCTGGACCCCAGATTCACTGTTCATTGCAGTTTAGAGGCAGCCTACCCCTCTGCAGGTTAGGGGTAATTTTGGTTTTGATTCCACATAGCTCTCTATTTTGGTCCCAGCTGATTCTATTGCAGACTGCTCCAATTAACTCTTCTGGTTTCTGACCTTTTGATTTGAACTTGTTTTTGTTTTGCACTGTGTTTTCATTTGGTTTCAGCAGGAGTGGCAGTTTACTTGCTGTGGTTTCCCACTGCTGCTGAATGAATATAGTTAAAACCCATCAGCGCTACATTTAAAGATTCAATGAAGTAGAACAAAATCCTGGCAAGACTGTGAGTTCTGGGAGCTGAAAGTTGGAAAGAAACCAGAGACCAGCAGTTTATTTGATGAGTCTCTCACTACCATTCTTTTTTTTCTGCCAAACAAATGTGTATCCAAGATATGACATGATCTAACCTTTTGTGAAAATTGCTTGATTATGTTTGCTCTGGTTTATTTTGTATTGTATTTGTTTTTACTGGATTGTTTACAGTTCATACACAGTCTACTTGGTGGGCAAAACTAGTGAGCTAAGGAAGCAAATCATTAAACTTTGTTTCTCTGTTTGAAAGGGAACCAGAACCTATTGTTCATCTGACATCAATTTCAGCAACAGTTTATTACAAAATATTGTTTTACTGTTTGTTTCCTAACCTCCACTATGAATGTAGGCACCTCTGCTCCTCGCAGTTGTTACATCCACAGAGGATGTTATGTTTTCGGTCCCATATATATGTTATTTTGATATTTAGATTATTTAAATATTTGAAAAACATGTTAACAGATCTCAATTAAGTCCAGTGAAAACTTGCCAAAGGACAGGAGACTACTTTTTTGGTGTGATACATGATTTCTGAACATTTAGAGAGGACATTTTCATAAACCTGAACTATGGCACTTTCTTCATGAAAAACATTTTGGCAATCATTATGTATATTTTGGTACAGATAGAAAAAACTAATTTAATAATTTAAATAAATATTGAATATTATCCAGTATTTTTTTATTTCTCCTTACCTCAAGCAATTCATCTTAAGCTCATACAAATATGTTTAAACATCAGTAATACCATCAAAACAGTCGAGTTGAGGAATTATTACTTGAAAAACTGAAAACTTCTTATTTAATAATCACATTAAAAATTACTGCAGCGTTCATTCACCGTAGTTCAGGTTTAGGTCTTTCTTCTCCTTTTCTGTCGCAGAGCAAACAGCCAGAAAACATCATCATCAGTCTTCCGTCAGGAGCTGCCTGCAAATTCAGGCATTGATTAGAACAAGGCATTAAATGCTCAACAATATATCACCATTTGACTTTACATCATAAATCTCCTCAAGCTTAAACTTACTAGCTGTGGGACTGCTTTTCATTCATCACACATCAGATGAAACAGCAGGAGGAAGACGCGTCTCCCGCAGAGCCCCCCTCCCTCCTGAATGAGCTTTATGCCAATACCTGTTGGGGGTCAAGACTGAAGACCAGTTTGTTTAAGTCAACTTAAATAGAGTCAGTCCCACCTTACTGGTCATTTTTCCCCCTGCTGTTCCACAGAATTAGACTTTGACTCACTGCTGCTGTAGGCAGAAATACTTTGTCACTCAAGAGGATATTGCATTAACTTGCATTCACTCCTTGTACATTTCTCCCATAACCACGCCTAACCATAACATGTAACACAGATATACTACTAAAATGTGATGTTTTACCTAATGAGGACCAGCTTTTTGTCCTGAATGGAAGCTTAACGTGACTGTGCAAACACATTTTCTTCCTTTCAATATGATTACTATAATAAAAGCACACACAGATAAATAATTTCTGTCTAATTTTTAAAAGGAACATATCATTTTATTACTACTTGGCTTTTATTTTCATAGCTGAAGCCGTCAGTTCTATCTCTTATGAAAACATTGTACTCACTCAGGTCTAGTCAATATCTAATCTAGGGCTTTCAATCATATTACAGTCTTTTTCAGCAGATCTTCCTCGGTCTTAACCTGAAGTGACTTCACATTGACCACAGGCTGAATTAAAAACTGTAATTCAGATAAAAACCTGTGTTATATGTGAGTGCACATTGTTAGTGTGTTCTGTATTGTGGTGAAGGAGAGCCTTGATTTCTCAAATAAGGGGTTCCCAGCCCTTTCAGGTTAGCATCAGTGGTTTTAAAACTCAGCAACTAAATGAGAAGTGCAACCTTTTCTTCTCCGACACCCAGAGCAATTTGTGGAAAAAAATAGTCCCACTCCTGCCATGTAGGGACCATTTATTGGCCCAAAACCTATTTTGTTTACTGAGCCATGGTATAAGGACCCTTTTAGCAGAGAATAGAAAAAACAGACAGGACCTTGGACTGTGGGAGCACAATGCTGGCTGCAAACCAAGAATGAAGGCTTCACTAGATGTCACTTTTTATTGCTTACCCTGTCTACTTTGTTCATCAGAAGAGCATGCTCTTCAAAGCCTTTCAGTTTTCAACCAGGCTTGCACAAACTTCATCCATTTGACTTATATTTAAGTGCAAACAGATAACATCTGCAGGTATAAATCCACCAGTAAAGAGGGGAAAAACTCAAGTGGCCTTGCGGTGAGGATGCAGACACAGACAGGAAATTGTCTTCACAGTGAGGTGCATTAAAAAATCCATAATGACTTTCTCTGAATGCTGACATTTCATTATTCAGGATATATAAAAAATATATGAGAAAAGCTGGGGACACTTTCTCTTTTTATGAATCATTCATAAGAGATGCCATGTTTGCCTGCTCCATTTTATCCTCACATGATGAGATAATCAATGCTCATCATTCTTTTTGATCAATATTCAGTTATTTATTTATGTTGCAATTTGTGCATGATGGAGGGCGACAATAAGCTTTTTAATTATTAAAAAAAAAAAAAAAAACAGTTTTGGGTCTGTGCAATGCTGACTATAACCATCATGTTTCATGGTTTCATTGTCATGTGACCTGACCCAGTTCCAGACAACCACAATAACATGTGGTTAAAAGCTCCATAAACCTAGTGATTGGATATTTGAGTGAAGATGATTATAACACATACAAAATCATACAAAATCAAACAAATTCATCTTCATAAAAAAATTTACATGCATAACGACTGAAATTGGCATTTTATTTAGATGCCAATTGGTGATACCACAAGCTGTTCTATATGGCTGTTTAGGTTGGAGGACTTGTTGTGATTAATATATGTCAGGAAACAGCAAATGAACCAAACATGATAAAACACAACACACAACAGAAAGAAGAGGAAGCAGCAGGCTTTGCTTTTTGAGCAGAATGTTGACAGGAAATCAGGAACTATACGTGTCGCCAGTCGAAGCTATAGTTTATTCTAATTTCTGGCACCTGCTGCCTTGTTTTGTTTACACACCATGTTCAATCATATAAAGCATGCAGCTTCTGACCTCGTTCACACAGTGTGTGCTTTTGTTCCTCGTTCAGTTTAACTTGCTGTCTAGTTTATGTAAAGAAATAGGAAAACAAATGTCTAAATCTTCAGAAGAAAAAACACTGAGTGGCCTTGGAGGGAAAGCAAAGCAAACAAATGCTTTTTTAATATAAATGCTACAGTGAAGTTAACTGCTGTGTTCATTAAAGGACCATACGTTACAATACATGACTGACTGACTTTCAGCCATGACAAATCTTAAAGAGACCATTAGAGACTATTATTATTATCATTATCATTATTATTACAAACTTTCTTTTTTCACTTTGAAATTAAACATTACATCTTATTTCATTATAATCGTGAGTGATTTTCCTTAAAGGTACAACAATCAATACTGTTTACATTTACAATGATTTAAATTAGTACTGTGAAACAGGTCACATATTTAGCATACTTATGTGCTGAAGAATGTGGAAGAGACCTCTTGGAAGCTTTGGAGCTTGTCGAATTCATTCATGTGCCAAAGTCAGGCAGTAGACTCACTGCTTGTTTGCCAATGGATATTATTCCTGATTCCTGCAGACTTTGAAGAGACTGGCTGCTGCAGTTTAGTTGAGTTATACAACTTTTAGTGGCTGTGGCTGTGTTAGAAATTGTTTTGTATTTTTATTTGAATGTACAAGTCATATATAGAAGTTTTATTTACTGTAGAATATATATATATATATATGTATATATATGTGTGTGTGTGTGTGTGTGTGTGTGTGTGTATATATATATATATATATATGGCATTAACACAATTGTAAAAACACTTTGATTTTCATAAGTTATCAGCTTTATATACCCTGTAGATTAATGTTTTGGCAAGATACTACAGCATATTATTTTATTCTGCTCAATATACCAGCACATCATGCACACCCTTGTGGTGCGCAACAGCCTGCTGTAGAGGTCCTCTGCTGCTTCACAGCCAAATGAATTAGACAGTAAGATAAAGTGAAATAGAATAGCTGGTCAGACAGAAAGTCTGCAGAATACCAGCTTGTACCACTGCATTCCAGTACAGTATAATGCAAAAGAACTTAGTTCACCACTGTAACATGATAATGACCCAATACAGAATACAAAACAGTCTAACATCCCTGAAATATGTTTTGATACACCTCAGGGGGTTTCCAACCCCTTGAAAAGTGAACCATGACTAGCACAGAAGAAAGTATTGATTGACACATTCAGAAACACTCCACACGTATTTACCAAAGCCACATGACCTCAGTGTACCAGAACACAGATAGACTTAAATAAGGACAGTGTGTTGCTAAAACCCGCGTACTCTCAGGTCAGGATGACACACGGCTGAGAACAAGTAATATAGAGCACATAACAGCAAACAAGGCAAAGCCCTCTTTCTGTGTTTTGACTGAGCAGGAAAAACACACTGATAATAACACTATGGAACAGAACAGCTATTATAGCCCACTCCTGCTTTCTGCTCTGCTTAGCACTACATGATTTGACAAATATTCCATGATTTTAGACACTAGAGATGCTAAATGTGCTGGGTTTGTGCTCTCTTGAGAACAGGAAGGACCAGAACAGAAGAGAGCAAAATTTGGCTTCCAGGAAAAGCCCATCGCCATTCCAGGAAACTTTGCCTGGAGCGTGGAAATGCAGAAGCCTGCGAAAGCTGCCCTGCAGCGCTGCTCTCCAAATGCCAGCTAGTAATGTGCCACCTGTTTAAAGCTGCAGATTCAACATCCACAAGCAGAGCACCATGCTTCCCTGCTCCAGCCAAAGCCTTTATCCACAGGAAACCACTAGCTTAGCAGAAAAGCCTGGCCATAGAGGACTGAGGCCTCACACACAGCAGAAGCAGATTACACTTCTTCTCTTCTTCTTCTGCGTGTGTCTCCTAAAAGGCAGTATTTTATTTATTTAGTTATTTCACTCCCACTCTTCGATTATGTGGCAACCAGCTGTGCGCAAACCAGTGCACAGCTGGTTGGTTGAGGCTTAAGGAATTACCCACGTCACCTTGCCAGGTGGAGTCCTCTATCTCTATTATCTCATCAAATATGTGCTGTTTTTGTGTTTTGCTCCATCACACACATGAGATGAGAATCAAAAACTGAATACCTTTCAAACTGTTGAAGTGCGATTTCCCCACCCTGCTCCCCTCTTCTCCACTCCTCCCTCCCTTGTTACTCTCTTGTCTCTGCCAAATTCAAATATGGATTATTCCACTATTCCACTGTAGTAGAATATTGAATAAAAAATACTATCACAGAGGTTACTGCATCTTCTCCATTCTCCTCTCACTCTAATCTCTTTCCCTCATTTGTCCCTGCATTCCCTCATCTCTACTTTCATCTCCACTCCTCTCTTCCTCCTCCTTTGCCTCCTTCCTCTCCACCTCTTTTTTCAGCAGGATGACTATTGGCAAATCGAGCGAGGCAGGATTAATTGCAATTCAATGTCTATTACTACCGGTGCTGCTTAGTTCAAGACAGCACTGTAGGTGAGGAAGAGAGAGATAGAGGGAAAGGGAGAGAAAAGGAGGTGTGTGGGGGGGGGGGTACATTAGGTAAAATGATAGAATGAGAATGGGAATTTGGGATGGGTGACAGAGGTGAGGGAGGGAAACGAGAGGAGAGGAGTCAGTATAGAGGAGAGAGAGAGAGAGAAAGGATACTATGACGAGTACAAAAAACAGACTGCACCCTGCTGTCAGCCAGGATGTCCAGACTGTCTGTGCCCCTGACATTTCCCCCTTGTCTCAGCACAATCTCAGGCCTCCTGCTGAACAACTCCCCCACCTTCCCATCACACACACACATACAAATAAACACATTCCCACAACAGCATGAGGAGAGTTACACACCAAGGATGAAACATCCAAACATCCAAGACCTCTACAGTCAGATCAAGACAAGCCATCATCTGCTTATAAAACCTAAACTACCTGAAGTGGTTGTGTGTATAGATAAGGCACTAAAATCAAATATGAGACTGAACAAAAACGCAGATCTAAATATTCACACTGTGCAATGTTACAAAATCAAAAATAATTACAACCTAAATAATACCTAAATGTTCAACCTCTTGGTACCAATAACAGTAAAGACATTTAATTTTATCATCCACCCTCAGTAATCTTCCTATAAGGCACTAAATTCAGGAGCCCTGAAGTTAAATGCAGCCAGAAATCATGTGATAATAGCTGCATCTTGAGTTTTGCGAGCACCTCCTGGCATCCGCAGCCGACGCTGTGACAGATTCTCCTCTGCTTGCAATCGAGGAAAGAGCCTGCAGGTTGCGGCGTCACCTGGCGCTATCAGGAGCAAAATGTTCACACCACAGAGCACCGCTGAGTAATGACTGCTACCCAGAGAGTAACCCCCCACCACTGAACTCCCCTTAAGATTAATGTGGGCGTAAACTGCACCCAAAGCAATAAGAAAATAGGGAAACCGTTGGAAACAGAAAACAAAATTGACCAGTCCTGTGGAAGAGGCCTGCAGAGCCTATTGCTGCGTCTTTTAGAGCTGTAGAAATAGAATGTGACTCATAAAAAAGTAGAATATTTGTTACTCCTCCTCATATTAATACATAAATGTAACTGACAAGGCATCTACTGCTGACCAGATTGACCAGGCGGCTTTGGCTTGCTGCACTACCTTTGGTAGTTGTGGGTGAGAAAAATAGATCAGAAAACAACTGAGAGCACAGCCTGAAAGCAGAAGGAAATGTTGGCACCATGCAGCCAGCAGTGAGAGGAAAGGCCGCAAACCACTGAGTCAACAAAAAACACATCAACAAATATTGTTTAAAATAAAAATAAAAAACTCAATCGAGTGGTGGAAGATGGACTGAGTACACAGGGGGAAACAGCTCCTTCCTTTGAGGGCCACTGCAGAGCAGAGATGCCAACCTGTGAGTAAGCAAAACAGTTTGATAATGAATGAACCTGTGAGTATGTGACTTCCTGTATTCTTGAGATGCTTTGCCGTTTTAATATTGGAAAATGTTCCTGCTGTACAACTATATTTTATTACTGTATGTCAACTGTGACAGACACAGAGGAACTTGCAGAACGTAGTATAATACAGTCTCAGATCCATTAGTAACACAATTCAAGGATAAAAGTCCCCAAATGTGAAACTACTCCACCAACAGTTTCCTTTGTTAGGGGATACAGGAAGTCACTTGTTCATTCATTCGCTCACTTGTCATACAGTACAACATGTTTCTCTGTCGCAGCTGGAAATACTGTAGAACTGTGGGACATTTTTAGAATTACTGATGGAGTATGGCTTTTTTAATCCTCTAATGCAAAGCATGTTGATGATTCACAAACTATTCCTTTAAGTAGCTAATGTGGGAAATGGTACAATCTGATTTAAAATTATATTAGATACAAGTTCTGGTAACACTAACACAGTGCTGTTCATAAAGTATTACAAAGAGTGCTTTTTTCTGCACTGTTAATGGCATTCTAATGAGCTCATATTCCTGTATCCATGTGCAATATGAACCTGTGTATTGATGTCAGTAACTGTATTATCATTAACCAAATAGGGTGGTTTTAATGTGTCAGTATATTGTTATTGATAACGTTTGCTCTTAATTGATTATTCATCCGCAGCTGGTTCATGATGCACAACATTACATAAAGAGGCATTGCTTGGAAAGCATTGGTTTCTTTCTCCTTGAGGGAACAGTTTAAAATTGACTGAATTGACAGAAAAGACATAAGTGATAACCAGGAGAAGGGGGTGAAAACTGTGGAGAGTAGAGAGGGGGATGGAGGAGGTAGAGAAAGAAAAGCACAGAAAGAGAAATCAAGAAACAGAGAAAGAGGTGGGAATGCTGAGGAAAGGAGAAGGGATATGTGGCAGGTGGAAAAAGAAAGGGAGACAGATTGAAAGACAGTGAGAGAAAGAGCAAGTTGAGGGGTAGAGAGAGATCGGGAAATAAAGGTATAGTGGAGGCATTGCAGGCACGGCTGCCCAGGTCTGCGGTTTGTTAAATAGCTTTTTGATGGAATTGGTAAAGCAGTGAAGCCTGTGACACTGTTAGCTGGCACACCACAGAGAGGAAGAGAGAAAGGGGAGAGAGCAATGAAGAGGTCAACACCAAGAAAGAAAGAAAGAAAGAAAGAAAGAAAAAGAACAATAGATGCAGGTAGGTAGGGAATAAAAAAAGAGGAAGATGGATGGAATGAAAGTGAAGGAGAAAAAGACTAAAATGTTTATTTTGTTTATTTTAATGTGGAGCCATTCTGCCCTCAAGAGGTGATAAATGTAACTGCAGCTCTGCTACAGCTGAACAACGCTGTTCAGTGTCTGTGTGTGTGCTTATTGGGCTGACAATAATAAGCTGATTGCCAATGGTTGTTAATGTCACTGAGCACTGGTTTGGGATTTGGGGTAGGCTATCCAGGTTCAGGTCCAGGTTCAGGTTTGTTGTCATCTTCACAGATATGCATTACTTAAATACAAAGAAATGAAATGTTTCTTGTGGACCACGGTGCAACATAGGATACGTTTTAAGCTCTGAAAATCTCTAACCCTGAATATGACAAAAGATACACATATAGTCCATTAATAGATTTCTGAAATACAGGTCATGCAGCAAATCCTGTACCCATCCTACAACCACATTCATTTGAATATTTTGAGTTTGATGCACCTCACAGATGCTCTCTCATAATTTCTTTTGAGTAGCTGTATTGTTCTACATACAAATCTGTCAGGAGACAAACAAGGTGCAACATTTTCTCTCTCCACTACCTCTCGGTTTATTGAATAAAACATGATGTTTACGTCACAGGCCTTCATCAGAGGAACGTAGACAGAAATTCAATTAGGTGAGAATAAATGTCAGCTGATAACTGCTTTCTGATACGTCTTTTTGCAAAAGCTTTCCTCCTGTTGTTATAGTACTGCTACTACTACTACTGTTATTAATACTGCTATTATAGTGTAGTACGATCAGCCACAACACTAAAACTCCCCTCATGCTGCCAAAACAGCTCTGACCTGTTGTTCCTGTGGGTTGTGGGGTGGGGCCTCCAAGGATCTGGTTTGTTCTGGCCCAGGCTGCATCAGCGCCGTGGGCTCTTTGTCATGTTCTTCAAGCCACTTCTGAGCAGTTTTTGTGGTGTCATGGGCACATTGTCATACAGGGGAGACTGCTGCCATCAGGGAGAGCTGTTGCCATAGATGAATGCCTGGCCCCAAGGTTTCCCAGCAGAACATTGCATTGTGATGATATTCACTTCAACTGTCACTGGTTTTAATGTTGTGGCTGATCAGTGTACCGTAAATGCACTGTTATCCTAAGCTTAACAGAAAAGAAAACAGCATCATCTACATAAAATCAAACTTTACCAACAGAAAATACAATTGAATTAAATGAGACACTGCAGTTGTAGACACACTAGTAAAACTATATGTGATTTCTAGGAAGTGCTATAGGAAAATACCAGCAGTATGACTGCCAAGAGCCACAGATGTTACCAAGTTCTGATTTCACAGATTATCCTAGATGTACAGAGACCTTTGCAGCCATCATTGTTTTTGTGAGCACACAGAACATGCCACAGGGATGTACAGAGGATGTGTAAGCATAATTTACTGTCACATTCTGCCTTTACAGTTTTCCCCCATGGCACCCAGTGATTTTGAAACCTAATTTGTTTTATATGAGCTGTCAATCATGCTGACAACGAGAGACATTCAGACATAGTAATACATAAAGAAAGTCCCTTCAAGAAAACACTTGACATGAATTTGTTGGGTTCAATCAGTTCTTAAAAAAAATACTGTCTAAGCTATCATTCATACAAAGAAGTGAAAGGAGCTGAATTTTTTACTGCTTGAAAGGAATTTGTTAAAAGCTTGAAAAATAGTCATGAATCTAATTATCAATCTGTGTTAATGCAGAAAATTGGGGTGAACTTTGTTAAATGTCTTCTCAGCTTGTTTCTGATGTTTTACAGGGGAGTGGATAAAATATTTGACAGCTGTTTTCTGAATAGATTTTCAGCTTTGTAAAGGGACCCTGAATGCAGCACCACTCTTGTTAACTACTAGCTCTGTACCGCTGCTTACCCACCGTGATACACAGAAATACACCAACCCACCCTGACTCATATACACACACACACATTTAAAAGTTCATACATACATAAGCCTCTGCTCCAAAGGGTAAATTTTGATCTCACTCTAAAAATGCTCCTGACAAAATAACACATCACAGCATCAAAACACTATAAAGAAAGTCTATTTTTGTGATTTTTCCCATTCCCCCTACTTCTCTGTTCCAGATCGATTTGTTTCTTTGAAGACGGATTGTGAGAAGAAAACAGAACGGCTCAATCCATCATTCTGTCTGCCTGAGGCCCCGTGCCATAAACAATACATTACTGGTGGTATCTGAAAGCGCCTGTAGGAGCCTGGCACAGTTCAAAGCTATAACCACAAACAAACAGAATGGAACCACAGAAGTTATTTCAGATAATTCATACTGTTATCCGCCTCTGTGCACTCTTCCGCTGCTTCACACCACTTAGGATCACACTGAAGAAGCATTTAACACATGCATTTATCTGACACTCTTAATGCTGAACAAGAAGAGACTTAGTCAGCATTCGTGATTCACCGTACTGTCGAAACAAGCTGCTGTGCCTCTGCTCCATCACAGGAGGAACTAGAAAAGCCTGCAGAACAAAAAGGGGACAGATGAAGGGTGGAGGATTACGGCTTCATAGATTTTAACACTCTGATGTTAAGACAGAAAAACATGAGCAATCCAAGAAGTGGGATGTTTGATGTTTTTAAGACTTAAAGATACTGTATGGAAATTAATGTTTGAAATGTTATCACAATGCTCTTAATCTCCATTCTTAGTTATTGCTTTTGTGTGTAGCTTTGGCTTATGATAAACCAATGAGGTATACATTGACCCGGATTTACCTCATCAGTGTATTTGAAGGACGAGGTTAGGAATATTCTATATTTTTATATTCTTTTAAATGCTAGAACATTCTTAAACAGCTGGGCATTGTAGTTTTTAACTAATGTTTCCCAAACAGGAGTAAACCGTGCATTTGTTGGGGACTATTTCAAGCAGCGGATTAATCCACATTTGGTGCTGTAGTGAGTATTTGTTTCAGCAGGATGACATATGTGGGATTAAGTCAAAATAAACTACTATGTATGTGTTCAGGGTAATGAAGGCACATGTCACCTCGGGCTCAACATTCACACTCAGCAATCATTAGTAGGACCAGATCATTGATGGTTGTAAAATATCACCAGACTTGTCCTTTAACAATAAATTAACCCCGCCCTACATTATAATTTCCATTCTGTGTAGTTCAATTCCTTAAGTTTACCATATCAAATAAAGGAGCCTGTAAAAAGCTCATGACCTCATTTTATATAAATCTGCATGAAATTGTGTTTTCATATGGGTTCCTACCACATTTTTAACTAGTTTTTGCAAACTTCTCCTAATTCTTCAATGAACAAAGATATAGTTCCTTTAAGAAACACCTGTTGAAACACTTTACTTTTTTACAGCACTCGATAGCACTCCAATCTCCCAGATGTCACCCAAAGTTCACCCTTAATGTTTTGAAATTCAACTGTGAACTGAACTGTGACAAGTTTCAAAACCTCAACAGTAAGCTGGGAGAAATTAGGGGATTTAGGAGCACAGTTATGTGTAATACAATATAGAAGTTACAACAAACAGAGATGCACCTTTACGTGAGTCTTTTATGGATTTGTGGAATGTAACTTGAAACAACCAAGGGAGTAACCATTAGCATTACCTGCTGACAGCTGGGCATGTAAAACATGATTATAAAGAAAACTGCTGATGAGAGTTAATGTTTGTTTTACAGCCCTTACATATCAGGTAGTAGTAGCCGTATAATTAATGTATTTTGCACATTTTCATACATACATACATAAATATTCATGTAGATAACAGACAAAATAGCAAGTTGAGTGCCAAAGACAATACATGACTGTTACCTCCTAGTCACCTAACTAATAGCCCTTACTCATAGTTAAAGACTGTAAAGGTAAAGTTCTTTGGGAGAAAACAAGCTCACAAGCTTCTAATATTTCAAACCAAAGAAACTTTGTGCAGAGTGAAAGCCTGACTCAAGGACAGATGTGTAAACACAGAAATCAATTCCAAATCTTTCTGATGCACAACAGAATTTAAAAAACAATGCATTTGAGAAATATTTCTGCATTTGGCCTTCAGCAATGTTTTTTAAAACACCAGAGCTATGTCCTGAAACAAATAGTCCTATGACTCACTGAAAAAAACAATGAAACTTGTGAGTATGAGAGCTGTTCTCATGGAACAGCTGTCTGCCTGAAGCCCCCCTTTTTGGCATCATAAATACAAAGATGCTTCTACATCTCATGGGATTGCATGTACACCACTTTCAAGGACATTTTGTGTGTCACGTCTACGTATGTTACAGTTGTGACTCCATTTAGTTCTGTTTGTCATTTAATGCTATTTTGGTTGTGAGTTGGGTTAGGGGTTAGTCAGTAGAGAAATGATATGCAAAAAGCAAAAAAAATTGATGATACCAGGCTGTCTGCTCATGATGGAAACACAAAGTCATGTCAGATTAAACATGCTAATACGTCCTCCTTTAAACTCAGGTCCTACTGCTTTCCATAAACCCGGAACATCCAACACTAAATGTATTTAAATAATTTGCAGCATCATTATTTTTTACTGCATCCCATCCCATCACATTCTGACTGAAATTGGAAACTTGAGTATACTGCAGCCAACCCTCTCAGCTTCAGAATTCAGATTTACACTGAGTAACTATCAAAACTTCACAATGGATGTGACCGTTTACGGCATCACCGTCTCTCCACAGCATGTTACCAAACTAATGGCTTGCTGTTTTAAGTGAAGTCTGCGCTTGAGAAGAGAGCCATGCTGTCAGTTTCCTCAACAGTTAGTATTGATGAAAACAAAGGGATCTCTGGGTAAAGGCCAGGGATATGCGCCTATCCACGGGCTCATTAACCCCCATCTATCCTACCCTATTAGCTGTAATGGAAAAGGTCCCTGAAGGTGGCAGTCCTGTTACTCTCAAGCCCCAAAGACAAAAAGGCAACTATTTTCACACTCACACATACACACACACATCCCTTGAGGGTTCCCTGGCCTGGTTAGCTGGCACAGACGGGAGGCTATTAGCGACTAGTGTTTTTAATGGAAACGGGGCTTAGTTGTATCAGAGATAGTCACTGAGTGTGACAATGCTGGTGCCTGCCATTCCCCCAGACAAACAAACAAAAAAAGATGTCTGCTTCTCTGTCACCAAGACAAAAAACACCCTGCTGCTTTCAAGGCCCTAACCAGAGAAATCTGCTATTTGTTCCCAGTACAAAACACCCACCATGTGTTTACCTTCAACTATCAGGCAGCATGGTTTCCAGAGGCAGAAATAGTTTGCAGTTGGTGTTTTGTTTTAACAAAGGCTTTCATCGCCAAAGTGCAGGAGCTGACAAGTTTAGACCGTCAAGAAGGAGACAAGACAGGGTTCCCAGAAATCACAGTACAAATACACACACAGTATATTCACTCACTTGTGCACACACACAGCAGTGCGCCTCCTTGGCATGACAAGCACCCCCTCAACAATGGCTTGTCTTCTTTCTCTGTAACATACACAGCGCACTAACACTACACAAAGGATACACAGTGGTTTTTCATCATGCGCTCTCATGGTACGGTATACCACAGGCATGAAATTGTGAGGACAAGGATGGTGATTTTGTTTGCAGATTTTTAGAAACATATGAAAGAAATTAAAGTATATTAGCAATACACCCTTTTCAACATTGAAAAAAAAAAGGTCTGACTTTTTTTTCCCCTGTCACTGCATTGACGCAGAGGCAGTGCCAAAGCAGGGTCATCCAGCAAAAGAATTGAATCTGACTAAATTTTTCCCAGACCACAACAGACGTCCTCAATGCACAACAAATATGCAAAAAATTGTTTTACCAGGAAAGTGCAAAAAGTGCACTTTCCTGGTAAAACAAATTTTTTAACAGTCATGTTTCTACTGTTTACTTGGAGGCAACACAATAAAAGATAAAGTAATTGCACTTGTGATAATTTTCCAGAGTCAACCATGTTTCCTTGAATTTCTTTCTTTTCTTTTCTTTTTTATTTTGTTGATTTATTTATTTATTTATTTTTTTTGAATGGATGAAGCATTACATTGTGCTTTAAGTGCCTAAACATAACTTAGCCAACAAGGTTTTCATCTAAGTGTAGACCAACAGTTTCAGTAGCTGAAGAGATTATCTCCTAAGCCAGTACAGAAAATTGGAATACTTTTTAAAATTATTATTAACTTCGATGAGGTTTTTTAGTCACAACTAAAAACTAACTTTATGATACTTAGTACTGTTACCTAGCACTACAAATCTTAAGTATTTTTAAATCACGTTCATATAAGCATGTTGTGAGAAATGTGCTGTGTGGATATCTTTGGCTTTGTCTGAAGTGATGAATTCTATCATGTACTGAGTGAGGAGATGTGACTGAATGGGTCATTTGGCAAAGGCTGAGAGGTCTGACTAATGGACTGTGCAGTAAGTTGGACTCTGAGGCTGTAGGAACAGAAAACTGTTTTTTTTTTTGGTCATCTTCATTTCACTCCTTTTGTGTGTACAACTTCTGGATCACAATGTCATCTTAATGCCTATGTTTTCAAACAAATTGACATTGTGGTTTGTTGGTTTTTGTGTAATTTTTACATCCAAAGTCCAAACACTGTCAATTTCTTGGCCTGATAACTTGAAACAGCATCAACTAAAACAGACACACAAGCTTTTACCACTAACGTGTGAGGATAATATACTAAGTTAGTCATTCATTCATTCCCAGGTGGCTTATCCTAACCTTAACCTACAGTTGTCATTAGTTTTCACCTTATGTATTTGTAACATGGTTTTGGAGTTAATTAACCCAAATTATAACCTGGTCGTCACAGTTTTCATATAGGATCGTGACAGCACTTTCTCCTGAAGAATTAATACTTCTTAAAAATGTTGACAGTTAAGGTTATCTGGAGAAACTAAGATGCTGTTGATGGTGAGTTTTTCAAATGTAATTTTTCATTGCCTTAAGCAGCACAAACATCATTTAATTCACTTCAATTGACAATCCAATTTATGTGATACATTTTAGCTCTCTGCCTCTCATCAGTCATTTTACAATAACAGCTTAATTCTGACTAAAATGGTGTTTTAATTACTGACATTACAGCTTAGCACTAATTAGAAAATGCAATTAACATGACAGTTGATGACAGTTTATTTAATGATTTTTACAGTGCAGCCCATTAGGAAGATTTGGACTGTGACCTGAGAGGATAAGACTTTTTTTTATTTTATTCATATCATATACTTCTCTATAAAAGCACTTTGGTCAATGTTTGGCTTCTTGTATATTTTCAGGCTTGTAGTCTCTTTCCATTCTTCCTGTTATTATCTGTGTAGGTAGAGAAATCAAGATAAATTTCTTCATTTCTTCTAGCCAAAAAAAAGTCATTTATTCTAGTGGAGAGTGAAAAACAGAAAGCAAAACAAAAAGCTCAGAGAGAGAATGAGAGAGCATGAGATTTTTATTCGAAACAAGAATATATTCTTGTTAAAACTCTTGCTCATATCTCTTCACTTCACCCTTTATATCCATAAATTTCCCCTATTAGTTCCCCTTAGTACTTTTTAAAGGTGCTTTCAGACAGTTAATTATTGCCACCACCTCCATTGTTTCCATGGTAAATGTGGCAGCTATCGGCAGCTGTCTGGGTTGATGATGGTTGAACTTTTTTAGAATTGCAGTGTGACCATGGCAACCAGACAAACTACACAGAGGAATGTAATGCAAGAGCTAATTTTGCTGGTTTCTGAGTTCCCAGAATTATAGCACACTGTTCAGCAACAGTTGGTCTTAGAACAACATCAGATTCTCCTCTGTGCCAATAAACAATGACTATGATGTTAATTAAGCTTAACTTGCAAAATTAATGATGTCATATTGCTCTCTGTGCATTTTAAGCAACATTCCACAACATTTGACTGTGTATTTAGGTTATAAAACATGAATGGCTTGACACTGAAACCCAAGAATCCATGTTTTTAATGCCTCCTCCATTTCAGCTAACCAGCAAAGTCACTTCTAATTATGTTGTTTCATTAACTTTGTATGCAATTTCACCATTTATAAAAATTGTTTCGTGTTTGGTCTGAACCCACAGTTGCAATATTAAATACATAACAGTACAGAGCTGAATCAGGAGGCAATTAGCTTAGCATACCAGCTAGAAGCAAAGAAAAGCTGCTGCCCTGGTTCTGCCTGAAGTTCAAAAATACTTCTAACAGAATCTCTTAATCTCATGAGCACGTATGTACAGAATGTCGTTTATCTTCTTTTCGAACTTTAGCAAGAGCAAAGCCAGCTCTTTGCTTTCCCCTTGTTTCTAGTCCTTACGCGAAGCTAGGCTAATGCCTCTATTCTCATCTAACTGTGAAGATAGTTCAACATTTTAGAAAAACAACACTTATTTGTGTTTTTGCTGATTTATTTCCTTTGTAGTGTTTATCACATGGAGAAAGAAGAATGCACTTAGCTTTGGCAACCAGACAACCAGAAGAAATTAAAATCTTCTCCTACTCTTTAGCCAACCCTCTTTACTGAAGCTGTTTTCAGACAAAGCATTCAATTAGAAGAGTAATTGTTAAAGAATGTCAAACCCATTATCAGGCAGCTATTACAATGAGTAAAATGTTTACATTTCCTTCCAATATCTAGAATGTAACATTAATTGAACATTTCATTTCAGCTCTGCAGTTGTAATCTGCGTCTCGTTAAGTGGCACTTCTTGTGAGCTAATTGTCGCCTCTTGGGAAATGTAAAAATCTGACTGAATGTGTTTAGCAGGGGCTCATTTGGTATATTCAGTTAAAACCAATCTCTCCTCACTGCTTGAAACTGATGATATGAAAGAAACTCTTTTGCTAAGTTAGCACACGAGCACACACATTCCCCCACCCACACATACGTATACACACATATGCCATGACTACTGTGACTTTATGTGTGTGTGTTTTGTAATAGTCCATTAGTGTGCAGTAAAAACACAAATTAGTTGAGATGAAGAAACAGACCCACTGGGGTTCAGAGCTAATATGCAGTCATAAAACACACCCAGACACACACAGTCTCATACAGTGTGTCAATAAAGACATTTAACTGAAATATTACAGAGTCTTTGCATAGCAGTGTTTAACATTCAATTTTGTCTCAAAAACCTTTGTGCGCATGTGTGTGTGTGTGTGTGTGTGTGTTTTGTTGGCAGTTTTGTGTATGTGTAATTGTGCATACCACAGAATAATGAAGGATGGCAAAAGGAAAATGCAAAATAATAAAGGGGAGAACATTTGGCAGATATTCTTTAGCCTTTTGCATCAGTGAGAGACAAAGAGTGAGACAGGAGGTGGAGAGAAGAGGGAGGTCACCAAGGTTATTAATTGCTCTTTTTTACTTCTGAAAAAGAGGGATGATTATGTGTCTCTTTTTAAACAGAGGCATTGCAAGAGAAGCAGAGTGTCTGATGACTAATTTTGTGTTTAAATTGCACAGGGCTGGAGGGAAAGGAAAAAAAGTAGTTTCACGATCCTTGACATTCCCGTCAGTGTGAGGCTAAGAAAAAACCTGCAGCTCGCAAAAGGCCTTAAGAGGCAGGTCTCAGTTTCTGTGTTTCGAAGTCACTGCTGGTGTCTTCATGCATATGTTACTCTCAGATAACAGCTGAAATGCCTCCATCTGTAATTGTAGTCTGGTGGCCTGCAGCGAAGACAGAAATGTCAGCAGGGCTCGGCAGCAAATTGCCAGGGCAGCTTTTTTCCAGACTGTGTGTGTGGGTTGGGTTGGTTCTTTTACTTTTGTGTGTGCTTGTAGAGAGTGTATTTGTGTTTATTTGGTAGTTATTTCACATTTAAGTTGTGTGTGTGTGTGTGTGTGTGTCTGTGTGTACACGATAGCTGTGTAGAATGGACTTGCTTATTCTGTTGATTTGGAGCAGCTGTCTAACTGGGGATAAAATTATTATCCTCACTTTAATTTTCTATATTGCAGTTACATTCAGCATCTCTATTTGATTGGGATTATATCAATGAAAGCGATCCAATAGACTTGGAAATGTGCTTTTTTGACCTTTTTATATGTCCAATGCAGAGGTTAGTTCAGGGCCTTATTAGGCCTGCGTTTTACCAAGAAGCTAAGAAAGTCTGCCTACAGAGTAAATAAGTTTCCTCCCATTAAGTTTCCACATACAGCTCTTACTGCAGAGAAATATATTAAAAACAATGAAGGAAAAGGTTTAACAGCTCAATTTCTCTTTGTAGCAAACAGGTGACAGCCACCTGCCTGCACCTATTGACCTGTGTTGCCCTCATGGAATCACAAATTATTACTGTGCAATGTAATACTTTTGGGGAGCCAGCTTTTACCCACTGCAAATATAATACACACCACAAAACAACACACCATCATGCATAACAAGTGACCAGTTATGAGCTGACAGCAACAAACAAACAACTGGTGGTCTGCTCATTACAAGAAATAGCAACAAAAACGGAAAGTTTATTATCTTAAGACATGTTTATCTTAATATCTATCTTGTACACAACATTAGTAAAATGTGTGATGCTGTATGTAGGGTTGCAAAATTCTGGGAATTTTTAAAGTTGGAAACTTTTCATGGGAATTAACAGGAATATGTGGCAATTGCAGCATAAACAGGCAGATTAAATGCAAATTCAGTTGAATTTCTGCCATGCATTGTGCATTCTTCAATCCCATGTACACAGCACACTATTTACTACAGAACTATTGAGTCCACACATCCCCAACTTGGAATATTTCCAAAATTCAGCTTAACTTCCCCTAGAAAGTTTCTGGAAAGAGACCAGAAATTGTTCACCCCTTTGCAACCCTAGCTGTATGATATTGTACCATAAATGTAATGAGTATTTAGGTGATTCATTTCTACTTTTTGCCAGTTTTCACACCTTTTTCCATAAGTTTTTCTTAGACAAAACTGATCCGTTGTAGATGCCTGCAGACAGAATCAGCAAGACATTTGGCACATAATGCAACTGGATATCTGATATAAACCATTACCCTATGAGTCAGTGGGGCTATTATTGAGAACAACAAATTCATGGTCACTCTGTGGGTTATTACTGTGACAAACTCAAAATCCAGGGGAGAAACTGATTGAATCATTGAGAGGAACCATCACTAGACACTTCAGGAAAGTAGCAGAGGAGCCGAAATGGGACGATCACTGATGTGAAGATAACTCTGTTTGACTTTCTACCAACTTGTCCCCTCCCTAACGCACACATAAGTAATGAAGTCTCTCACCCTGACACCGAGACTCATTTAAAACATATCGATGCTCTTGTAATGTCACGACCCAGCAGCAGTGACTCACCGCCTATTCTTTGGGGTCTTGAAATCTGCCAGAAAAACAAACCGTGTTGAAAAAATGTTTGTTAAATCGCCTTGAATTCACATTGATTTTGTGAGACACTTGTTGTTGATTGATCAAGTAGAGATTAAATGCCTGGCTGAGTGGTGCAGCTCCTCGTTATCTATATATCCGTCTCTTCGCCGTGATTGTCGGTGCTTCAGCTCTCCTCTTGCACTTCAGTTTCTACATCTCCCTCAACACAGCACCAGTTATCATCACAAAGATCAAATCAGTAGAGAATGTAGAGTATGAAGAGATGATACAAGACACACATGCACCATGTGGAGGAGGCATTATTTCATTTTTCAGTGTTATGAAGCTAATGATAGGAGAGAATTAGAAACCATTTTTCTCGCTCTATCTTTATTTTTTCATCTGCTGCCCTTACGAGTTGTTTTTGACCTTACCAACAACCTGTTTCACTATCTATCTTGCTTTGTGTGTGTGTGTGTGTGTATGTACATCCATCCCTCTCTCTCAGCCCTCTGCTATTACCACTAACTACTCTAGGCCACAGAAGTTCAGGTATTGATTTTTCACCTTGTTTGTTCTGTCTTTCTGTCCCCTCCAAACTACTCCCGTGAGAGTGTGTGTGTGTGTGTGCGCACTCAGACATTTATCTTTGTGAACCAATTCCAGTTCAAGAATGTTTGCATTTTCCGTTTAGATGCTGAACTGCTTTCTGTTTTACTGGCATCTTTTGCACTTTAAACAGTATAATTAATCTTGAATCTATTTATGTGAATGATGGTTCTGGCAAGTGTAGAAATACAAAAGTATGTGTGCTTGTATGTGTGTATGCAAGTGTGTGGAGTAGAGGGCAAACCTTTGTGTGTATTTGTACGTTTTTGTGTGGACTGGCTCACGTGCATTCCTGAGTTTATGTGCATGTGTGAATACACAAGAGGTGTTTTAGTCACTAATCTTTCTTTTGTTACATGTGTGTTTGTGTGAATGTGGAACTCACCAATTGCTACAATCATTCCAAAGGTTTTTTTAAAGCTTCTATTGTGTAATGACAGAAAATGTCCAGAGGGTGGCAGCAGAGGGCTGTGTAAGCATTTCTCATATCAGTGCAGAGACGGTGAAGTTTACTATGTAGAACCAATGACAGCAAAATAATAATGTTAAAAAATCAGCTTTAAATAACCTTTTATGTTGGGTTATATTTGTCATTGCTTTTGAAGACTCGTGCCCTCTTTCTCAAACTCCTTTTTCCCAAAAGGATAAAAGTCTATTCCAACATCTGAGGACTCAAATAACTCTGAATGTTTTTGATAGAGATACAGATGATAATTACCAATGAGGGATACACTCGGGAGAATTTCTGGTCTTTAGCGTTAAATTCAAAGACAGCTAATACAACGTAAATCACTAATTTGACCTACATGGAGTCTTTTTTAATAACATCAATTTAAGCGAACTGTTATTTGTATCTGTAGTAGCTTTGTTGTCCTTCAGAGGGCAGCAAGACGCCTGAAAGCGTAATCTGCTGCAAATAAAAGCAGAAGAAGCAGCTTCAGCCTCAATGGAGGGAAGTTTGACAGCTTGGCTAGAGTAAACATCATAACGTTAGCGCCACTACATTTTGAGTCAACTTTGCAAACTTTTGACTTTCTTTAACCGAGGGACTATTTCATTTGTGACAAAACGAAAGGTTTGTATCACACTACCGTTATTTTTATTGGGTTTCATCACAACATTTCGTAAAACCGCCGATAACAGACAAGAAGTTAGCTAACATGGAAGTAAACTCCTCATGTTTGAATAGAAATGTGTTTTACTGTAATTAAATACTGCTTAGTGGAGAGTTTGTATGCCGAAAGTTCGGGTAGTTTGTGATTGTTAAAGATGTAGTTTTTTAATAGTGAAATGCGGTGTGAACCAGTTGGGCATGTTTGCTGAAGTACAGTGACATAAATTCCTAGTTTTTTTTAAACAGAGTTCGTAACTGTGAGAACTGACAGTTGTGTAGAGCAGTGAGTTAGAATCAACAGTTACACTCAGAGAAACGCAACGCAATGAAACACAGTTTTAAAAGAGATTTAATATTTGCTATGTATATTAAAAGCATATATTAACAGTTAAAATACGTTATTTTGCCACTTGCACTTGTTATCACTGCGCGCTACATAATCACAGTTTCCTTTCAGTTTACAGAAGAGAGGAGAAAAACATTTTCTAATTTTTATTTTGGCATATATTCATTGTGCTTGTGCCCCTATGGCTGAATGGGGAAACTGATATAAATAACAACCAAATTATGTAGCAGATAACTTTTCAAGGATGTTGAATAATTGACTAAAACATCTCAAAAGAAGCTATCTTGCTTCGTGCTTCACTCTCACTACTTGTTGCTCTGTTTCTCCATCTTGCTTTGTCTCAGGAAAACAATAATGAGTGGAGGGGAATCCAGAGGAGGCTCCTGGAGGGGTGGGAGAGGAGGAAGAAGAGGAGGAGGAGGAGGTGGTGGTGGCGGTGGTGGCGGTGGTGGCAGTGGTGGCGGTGGCGGCAGTGGATGGAGAGGAGGTGGAGGAGGATGGAGAGGAGGTGGTAGTGGATGGAGAGGAGGTGGGGGAGGATGGAGAAATGGTGGTGGAGGATGGAGAGGGGGAGGATGGAGGGGTAGACCATGGAGAGGAGGATCAGGAGGAGGAGGAAGAGGTTCAGGAGGAGGAGTATGGAGAGGTGGAGGTGGTCTTGGGTCAGGAGGATCAGGTACCTTCGGCACTCAGAGGGGTGAGTTGCATTTGCTTTTTTTTTTTTTTTTTAACATATATCCAGTGAATCTGCATGTGCTCTTGTTTGGTACAGTAAAGGAGGGAGTGTGACAAAAGGTTCTCATTTTGCATGAGCTGAAAACAATTAAAATATGAAAGTATAATATTCTTCCAACATTTTATCTAGTGAAAATTAAATTATATATGAAAAGTTGTATCACTGTGCACTATAATTTATACAGCTGGCTGACTGCCATCTATCTCTTCAGCTCTTTGTCAGGTTACTCTGGATGCACTGTGTCCATACAAAGGATGGGCACTTTACTTCACAGAAGGTACATGTGTAGCACTGTTTCACATTATGTTATGGGTTACATATAGTTGTCATGGATGACATGTCTGTTTCTGTGATGTGTGTGTCTTGATATTTCTTTTTATGTGCAGGCTTCATAGAGAGTGCACCTACTGTGAAGAAGATCAAAGTTTTTGAGAAATATTTCACTTCCAGGATTCACCTGTATGACAAGGTCAGTCAGACTGTCTGTCTGTTTGCATGTATACCTTTCTGTTTCAAATTATAGAACTATTTTTGACATGCATTTTCTTGCAGGAAAACTTTTTTATTTTTCAGAGGAAACTTTCCATGTATGTTAAAGGACTATTCTTTTGTGTATAGGATGAGATTGAGCGTCAGGGCAGTATTCTGGTGGATTATGCAGACTTGATTGGAGACAAGACTGTGCGTAAAGCGCTTCCTGACCTAACAACAGAGCTGAAGGAACAACCAGAGTTGATACTCAACTCTTTGGGAGTGGCCATTCACCAGGTAGAGGCACAGAGTTGCTGTTATATGTAACATGAATGTTTGTAGTGTATTCAATACTTTTAATAGATGAATATTTCATATGAGAATGAACACTGAAGATGAATTCCTAGTATGTTATTCTTTACATTATCTCTCATTTTCAGCAGCTCTCTCTAAATATAACAACTAGAAATCTGAAACTTTAATATTTAAGATTCCTGTTAAGAGGCAAAGCATGGAGCTGCTCTGCTGAGAGATCAGTTGCCAGACTAATGATGTGTGTGTGTGGTTTTCAGGTGTTGACTGTAGATTTGGAGAAACAGGCTGCTGAGTTGCAAGGGGAAGAGCTTCCTGTTGCTACTCCAATCATCAACATCCCTCATATTAGCGCAAGGTAATGCACACAGTGATGTGCACTGAGTTGTTTGCTTAACACCTGTACAACTACAGATGCATGAATGAAGATGACTTTGTTTGTGTTAATTATCCACAGGCTGTATAACTACGAACCGTTGACTCCGTTGCGGACACTGCGTGCCAGTGTGTTTGGACGGCTGGTGTGTGTGAAGGGAACAGTGGTCAGAGTTAGCAATATCAGACCTTTCTGTACCAGGTTGGCCTTCATATGTCTGGGCTGCTCACATACCCAGTCTCTGCCCCTGCAGCATGGGAAATACGCTACACCTACTAAGGTATGCATATCCACGCACACAGTTCCAGCTTTTTTTTTTTCTTTGCTGTAATCTACTGTCTCTACAACTTACTGTACAAAAGTAATACTATGTACATTCATACAATTTCTTGTCAGAATGCGCACGTAGTCGTCTTTGACAGCATGTTATCATTATGATTTACATTTGTGTGTATGTATATGTGTCTTATCACCTAGTGTACCCAGCCTGACTGTCGCAGTCGTTCCTTCACCCCTTGCAGGAGTTCTCCTCTTACACATGCTGTAGACTGGCAGATCATCAAGTAAGTGTATCATGTGCTTATATATATATATATATATATATTATATATATATATATATATATATATATATATATATATGTGTGTGTGTGTGTGTGTGTGTGTATATGGGCATTGGCTGAATTACAGGAGTTACATGACTTTTATAAATATCTCCTGTATCAGAGAGGCAGTTACTGCACCTGGTTATGATGCAGAGTGCACACTACACAATGTGCTCTATCCTAATTTTGTTGTGGCAGGTTATCACTAATAAAAAATGAAATATTGTGCAAAAGTCACAGTTTTTCCCAGAACATATTCTGATGCAAAAATGTAGTGCATCTCTTACCCTGAGTCACTATTCCCATACTTTTCTTTGTGTACTAATTCAGGGTGCAGGAGTTGATGGGTGGGGAGCAGAGAGAGACTGGAAGAATCCCACGCACTGTGGAGTGTCACCTGACCTCCGACCTCTGTGACAGCTTGCGTCCCTGGAGACACTGTTACTGTTACAGGGATAGTTAGAGTTACCAATGATGGTAAACAACACTCAAACATACATAGATTAGAAGGTTAAATTTGGAGTAGTAATAGTTTTTGCCTCTTACTGATAAGAAATGGTGTGTAAAACTCTTATTATCTATACCTGTGTGTGTATATAGATAAACTACCAACTTATATTTATGTATGTATAAACATTCTGGAGGAGGAGACAAATATAGAAGTGCTCTCCTGCCTTCACAACCATTGTCACAGTGATGATAATCATGGCACACCTTAATCATACACTTTGTATGCAGGTATTTCCCGGGGAAATAAGGATCAGTGTATGTTCCTCCTCTATCCTTGAAGGCATTTCAGTCAGTAATACTAAAGGTATTGTAGCTTGTGTATTGTTTTTTTAAGTTGGATTCCAACTATGCAGAGCTGTTATATTTTTAATGTAACTGCACAATAAGGTGATTTCTTGCATGTGTAGGTCAGCCGTCCAAGTCGGGTCAGGGGTCAAGAGGGTCGCTTGAAGATCGTTCTGGCGGGGAGGAGTTCAGTCTGAAGGAGCTGTATGCCATCCAGGAGATCCAGTCACAGCCTGACCTGCTGAGAGTCATAGTGCAGTAGGATATTTATTGGCTACATTTTCCTGTTGGGCCATTTTAATCCTTTTTAGTATGATTTTAACACTGTGCTGTTAACTCATGTCAAGATTAAACCCTCTGATCTTCTTGTCTCTTTTAGCTCTTTGTGTCCTGTCATCTATGGCCATCTAGTAAGTTGTGCAATGCACTGCATTCATCATAAAGGAATATGAATGATTTGGTTAAATACAGCAATGGCATGCACACTTGATAGACCTCTTTTCATAAAAGTTATACACTTATTTTCATGTGTGTCCTTAGCTGGTGAAAGCTGCTCTTGCCTTGGCATTGTTTGGAGGCAGACAGAAACACACAGACAAGAACAGTGTTCCAGTCAGAGGAGACCCACACATCCTGATGGTGGGAGACCCTGGACTGGGGAAGAGTCAGATGTTACAGGTAACACAGAGTGTACACTGAACACTTAATATCACACAGTAATATCTGGCAGAGGTTTCAATAATGTCATTTCGTTACTCTTTAGCTGGGGTTGTAATTGTAATACATGCCTACTTTTTGAAGGTATCATACTGGATGTAATTAGGATCAGTTTCAGTGTGAGAACACAAACCTAATACTTAAATATGTGTGTGTTTTCTGTATTTGTGTTTCTCTCTGGTTAGGCAGTGTGCAATGTGGCTCCCAGAGGAATTTATGTATGTGGTAACAGTACCAGCACCACAGGTAAATTGTCAGTACTACTACTTAATTTACATATGCTTACTCTGACCAGCATTTCAGACCTTTTACAACATAATCAAGCTGGGAATGTATTATTTATTTATTTATTTATTTTAGGACTAACAGTGAATTTATCCCGAGACGCAGGAACAGGGGATTATGCTCTGGAGGCTGGAGCCTTGGTGCTGGCTGACCAAGGTAGGAGAGAGTGCAAACATTGGTTTTAAAGTGTATTTTGTCTGTCGTATGTATATATCATATATATTGACTTACTGTTGTGGCCTTAAGGTGATTACAGCATTTTTTGTTTGTTTGTTTGGTTGGCTTTTCTTTTTTTCTTTTGATACAGACTCTGATGAAGACTATGTTGAAATACTTGTCTCTAGCCATATTACTAAAGCTTTTCAATTAATTTTTTTCAAAGTTGATCCACCTCTCCCAAAAAATACTCCTTCTCTTCTCTCACCTAACCCAGCACTCCCTTTTGATTCCTCTCATTTCAAAAAAGGCGCAGGGTGTCAGACAAACATCTGAACTCACAGAGGAATAAAAAAAACTTCAGAGAAATCAACAGAATTGGAGATCCATGCTTTCCACACAGTGTTAGCTCTTACTGCCTGTAGTGGCTGAAAGCATGCAAAACTGCATAGAAAACCTGTTTCACCTTTAAATTTTCTCTCCATCTCATACTCTCACTTGCTTCTCTTTGTTTTCTCTGTCTACCTCATTGTTTTCCTGTACTGTCCTTATTCCTTTTTTATTCCCTTTCTCTGTCCATTCTCTTTAGGTTTGTGTTGCATTGATGAGTTTGATAAGTTGGGCAGCCAGCAGCAGGCTCTGTTGGAAGCCATGGAGCAGCAGTCTGTGAGTCTGGCAAAGGCAGGAATAGTTTCCTCTCTTCCTGCTAGAACCTCAGTCGTAGCTGCAGCGAACCCAGTTGGAGGACATTACAACAGAGGCAAGACTGTCTCTGAAAACTTGAAGTAAGTTAGCTCAGCAGTTGTTCAGTAAATGAAATGTGGTTTTTACTAAATGCTACAGGATATTACTGTATGCCTGTGTAAATGGATTTACAGTTGTGTATTTGTGTCTTTTAGAATGGGCTCGGCTCTCCTCTCTCGCTTTGACGTTGTCTTCCTCCTGCTGGACATCCCAGATGAGTCACATGACCGTCGCCTGTCAGAGCATGTCATGGCAAATAGGGTAGGAAGAGGCAGAACCAGCAGTGCCACAGTCACCAGGGCTAACAATCAGTTTGACACCTCCATCCTATTAGAAGACTCAGACATGCCACTGTCTGAACGTTTACAGGTAAAATAAATAGACCATATAAGCACTGTGCACACAAGACGGAGATTTAGTAGCTGTGAGAAACTCCTTTTTATTCATGCATTACATGTGTATTTTTCAAGATCCCTGCAGGTGAAACTTTAGACCCCATTCCAACTTGCTTGCTAAGGAAGTACATCAGCTATGCTCGACAGTACGTACGTCCCTCACTGTCTCCTGAAGCAGCACAGACACTTCAGGACTTCTATCTGTCACTAAGATCTCAGGCGGCATTCTGCTGATGCCACACCCATCACCACACGACAACTGGAGTCTTTAATTAGACTAACTGAGGTAGGCCTCTGTCTCCATGGCTAGCAGTGCATTCACCCACCAGACCTTTTAACATTTGATGAATTAAGACATCTGCTTTTTCGACTATAGTTTCAGGCTAACAAAAGAACCATTTTCCCTCTAGTGTCCCTGTATTTACTGTATGTGTGTTTTTGTGTAGGCAAGAGCCAGGTTGGACCTGAGAGAGACGGCTACTAAGAGTGATGCAGAGGATGTGGTGGAGATCATGAAACACAGGTGACACTACAGGAGCCTTTGTGTGTACGAGGGCTGCAGCTGACAAATATGGTCATTGTTGATTAATCTGCTGATTCTTTTTCTCATTGGTGCGTATGTATCACCTCCAATGAAGAATTTATTTTGCGCTCACATGTGGCAGCTGATTTTGTTAGTTCAGTTCAGTTCAGTTCTCCAAAAGTTTAAAAGTTTTTATTTATTTACAGCATAATATGTATATTTAAAAAATGATGATTTTATGTGGCCTTGGCTTTGAATGTACTGACAGCTGTAAATTTCTCTCTCTCCTGCTGTGTGTGTGTGTGTGTTGTGTGTATTGCAGTCTGGCTGATACATATTCAGATGGCCTGGGCAATCTGGACTTTGAGCGCTCTCAGCTTGGGTCAGGTATGAGTCAACGCAGTGCTGGAAAACGATTGATCAACGCGCTGCACTCTCACGCACAGAGGACCAATCAGAAGCAGTTTGACCTCCAGATGCTTCGAACTGTGGCCAGCAGTCTGAACATCAAGGTGAAAGCACTCAGATGCACTGAAAGACACATACATTATATAAAATCTGACTGTAAGCTCAACAGTAACAGAACATATTAAAGATGAGCATCAACTGATAAAAAAAAAAAGTTTCACTCATTGTTTTGAACCTCTTTCAAGTAACCACAGAAAAAAATACCTACTTTATGTGCACTTGCTTCATTTCATCTCCATGTGAGATGTTGTACTGCCTTTTGCTGTCATTTACAGTCGTGTTTCTCCTCTCCTTTCCTCCTTTCTGTTTCACCATGTGTGTGTCTAATTAGCTCCTCCTCACACACACAGAGCACAGCGGAGAGGTAGAGTGACAGGCTGACTACTCGTTATGTTAAGCCCAATAAAAGCTCCAACAGATGTTATCAATCCTTCTAAAACCAAAGACTGACAGACATCATCCAAACATCTGAAAGTCAGGCCAAAATACCAGCAGATTTTAAACACGCACTTTGGTGAGAGTGGCAAGGAAGCTAGTCTTGGCCAGAGCACTAACAGCTTTATTATGTTCATAATTATTAACAAACTGTCCAATGTCATCTGTACAGAACAACAAAATGTCACCCAAAAATAGTCTGAATGTTTGCAGAGAAACTGCTTCTGCAAACAATTAGACTTATCTTCCCGTCTCATCAAAACTGGCAGCCTTTGTCATAAAAAAAAGTCTTAACTCATTATAAGCTACTACATTGTTTTCGTATGTCTGTAATGTCTAACTGCAACCTTTCTTAGTAATTCAGGTCACGAGTTGGTGTCAAATAACCTGGTGATAAACTAAAAACACTACACTATATGCTTACATGTTTTTAAAAACATTTAAACTTTTTAGGTGGCAGACTTTGAAGGTCTGGTGAGTTCCCTGAATGAACAGGGTTTCCTGCTGAAGAAAGGAGCCAAGTTATACCAGCTGCAGACAGTCTGATCACTGACAGCTGTAACAGACTCAGACTACACACCTGCTCCATACTACAAGGTCAGTGTTTGGGATTATTGAAAAGGTTCTCTCTTTATAGAAAAGAAAAAAAAATGCTGGGGAATCCATTATCCAGACTACTTTCACCAAATAACCAGCAGACTGCAGTAGCAGAAAGGACAAATCATCTCACTGCTGAGAGAACAACACTCTCTGCAGGACCTCACAGCAGCCATGGTTTCCTGAATGAACATAAACTTCCCGCTAAAAAGAGGAACTACCCTGAGCTGACTAGAGTGCACACACCTCTATCGAAATAGTCGGCATTTCTTTACACGCGAAAAGCTTCCAACTGAACAAATGTATGACTGATCATACTTATGATTTGGTTTCGGTGTGATGTTTCACAGATACTAGTATCTAAATAAAGATATAAAAACATATCCAGAATTTTGAAATATATCTGGGTTTAGGCTGGTTTACACTAATAGGCAGGTACACTTTTAATTCAACAGTGCATTGTGACTTTGAAAACAACAGCTGTTGCAGAAAATTGTTATACCGGTATTTCAAAGTAAGGTTGGTCTTTGACGATATGTTGAATGTAAGAGAAACTGTGATTTACTTTTGTTTGATTATCATTTAATACTTGTGAAACTATTTTTGAAAACAGTTAAAATGTACTATATTTTAAACACCACAGTTATTTATGTGTAATATATTTATGTACATAAAATGACATATATATTATGTGTAAATATGTTGTTTAGTAGCTTGGCAAGTTGCTTCCAGTGATGCAGCTGGTCCTCAGTGTGTAGAGCATTTTTGATGAACTCATCAAGTGCAGTAGCTGCTGGATAACTGTTGACACAGTGAACACTCGTCCACTGAGGTTGTTCCTCATTCAATTCAAACATTCAACAATTGCAATGCAAGATTTTTTTCATATGATCTAAGTATCCAAAACTGCAGCCCCATTCAAACATTTTTAATCAGCAAAAAGCTCAAGACAATGAGCAGATATTACCTTTACTACTATGTGGTGTTGAGCTTCCAGATATATTGTCATCACATTTTTCCATTTTCTCAAACATTGGTTTTGAAATCAGCCTCGAGAATCTTGGTTGAGCTATAGTACGTTGATCTAAAAAGCTGCACATATGCAATATTTGCTTCTCATTTTTCTCTCACTGTTTTCTCAAATGTTCTGTATTATCCTCATACTTTTATCTGGTTACTTTCTATATGGTGTGCACTTTGTTAGTTAACATGAAATCTCCAGTTAATAAATTTGCTTTTCTGTAAATAACATTTTTGCTTTTTTTTTAAACTATATTAAAAGTGGCTTTGGCAATTTTAAGAGGAAATCTTCAGTAAATCATAAACAAGCTTCACCACAAGTAACTTATCTTTTTATTTTCTCAGATCCGATATGAAATAAGGTGTCAACAATATTTACTTTTTTATTTACAGCGAACCTCTTAAACTAACAATTATAGAGGCATTTTTATAATCTTCATATCAAGAGTATTATGAAGGTAGAGTTTCATCCCATGCTTTTATTTTGCTGATATAAAATAGCTAATTTCAAAATAAAAGCCTTGCGGCGGAAAATGTCGTTGGCGATTTTACGACGCCGTGTCCTGTATCATTTTACGGCAACATGGCAGCCTGCTGGCTACGAGCTGTGATCCGCTCGGAGAATCATGGAGCTGGAGACGAACAGTATTAGACCACGCGGTCGGTAACGGGGGGTCCGGGAAGGTTATGATGATGATGTGTTTTCAGAGGATTTCAAATGTTCGCTATGTGGTGTCCGCGCGGTGTGCGGGTGCGTGTTGGCTCCAGCCAGCGTCATGGCGGCACAGACACACACCTGTCACCGAGTGCGCGAGGTTGAAACAGTCTCAGGTGAACGGTTCGTGGTTTTTGAGACTCAGTGGGACAGACAGTCGCGTCGCGTGCTTTAGCGGTGTCCTCCCCCAGGTGAAACCGACAGCCTGGCACGAGCAAGGAGCCGTGCTTCTGTACCGGGGAGGTCACGAGAGGTCGGCGGCTAGCTTCCGGTCTCTGCTGTGCCCGAAAGTTCGTGGGCTTTGCAGCGTAAAGAAGAACGAGACACCGGACAGCTCCCCAAATGCGGACCGGAATGAAGTCAGTGCAGTACCGGGACACGGACTCTTCAAGTTCAAAGAGCTGGTGAGTACAGAACTGTCTCTCACTGTCCACTGTAGGGAGGTGTGTGTGTGTGTGTGTGTGTGTGTGTGTGTGTAGCAGGTAGAGGAAAAGGAAAGGAACACACCTGTGAAAAGTGTAACCACACACCATTAGTGATGGAGGAAGCTGTACAACCACGTAAAAGTACAACTGTACAATTGTGTTATTAGGCATTAAAGTAACACAAAAATATAAATGTAAATAATGTATTTGGTATTTGTATATTAATTTTCATTGATAGTTTTCATACTTTGGCTGGTATGACAATGAAATGGCTATTAAATTGCATTCTGTGGTGTGTCTGAAAAAGCCCTTAAATATAACATTGTAACCAACCAGAAAGCTTGAACAGTGCATTTATATGTAAACACAGAGATAAAAAAGCAACAAGTAGAGAAAGAAAGTACAATATTTAATTTTGAAATGAAGTAGATGTGAAAGTAACATAAAATGTATATACTCAAGCATAGCTCCAGAAAACTGTACTCTACATAGGGTAGATTCACAAAGCCAAGCTGATTTGTCAGCTGATATTAGGCCTACAGACATGTGAAAGATGTATTTTTAAGGAGCTTAGAAACTGTTGCTGTTACGTAGTTTGTCCACCAGAGAGCACTGATTGTTTTTTAACTGGCAGCTTTGTAGAAATCTTGCTAACAGCTTTTTTAAAGATCAAATTTAAGGGCCTTATTGAAAATGTTTGTATGGCTCTCTGTAAATGCTGTTATATGTTACTGTCATGTTAACTCACTGCTGAACTATGGAATAACACATGTATCTAATCTGTTTCTCTGCAGTATGAGAACCCATGGACGATCCCCAACCTGTTGTGTATGTGTCGCATTTTGCTTGCTCCATTCCTTGGTCACCTGATCATCCAGCAGCACTTTCACCTCAGTCTGGCTCTGTTTACACTGGCTGGAGCTACTGACCTGGTAATATAAATAAAGACACTTCCACTAAAACAGCTGTTGCACAGTTGGTCCAATATGGAGCTACACACCATTTCACAGTTAGAAACATTGCACTGCTGAGTTCAGTATATTTTCATCCGTTCAGGATTTAAATATTTTTTTCCTTGAGACATTTTACACATAGAAAATTATTTGTTTCCCATAAGTACTGAATTGTATTTCAAGTAAAACTTCTATACACTCTCGTAGTACCCACACTGAGGAGAGTTGCTTATTGTTCTTACTGATCTGTATTTTGACCCTCTGGATACTGATTATTAAGAGTAGACAACATTATGCCAGAGAACATTACCTGACATTACCCATGATTAATTTCTTTGTTGACACTGTCAAATATCCAAATTTGTTAAAAAAAAAAAAAAAAAAAAAAAACATTTATTGATTTATCTTTATCTCTTTCTCAGTTGGACGGTTACATTGCCAGAACATGGCCCACTCAGAAGTCGGCGTTGGGCAGTGCTCTAGACCCACTGGCTGACAAAATTCTTGTCAGTATTTTATACGTCAGTCTCACCTATGCTGATCTCATACCAGGTATTGGACTCTGTGTTTATGTTGTTTTTGCTCTGTACTTGTTTACTATTCATTTCAGGATGCAACAAAAGTAAAAGTGATGATCAGTGACAATAGAAGAGAAATTTACTTCTTTCAGTGTTCCATCTCACTGCATTTCATTGACGCTTGTAGTAATGATAACACTTACAATACGTATTATATTACATATAATACATATTTATTGTTTTTATTGTATTCTGTTTTAGCTCCACTGACGGCTCTAGTGATTTTCAGAGACATTGGTTTGATATCTGCTGTTTTCTGGATCAGATACAAGACAGTACCTCCACCAGTAAGACAAGTGTTTGTGTTTATTTAATACAATTTGAACACTGAAGCTGTAATACATTTGGTACAAGACCTGCCAGAAGTAAAAAGTGATATCAATGTAGTCTGCATCACCATTACATTATACTCTAAAAAAGAAAATGCATGTACCTGACAACCTTTCATTTTTTCTGCAGGTGACACTTAGTAAATTTTTTAACCCCTGCTACACCACAGCTCAGCTCAAGCCCACACTTTTCAGCAAGGTGAGAGAGAGACACACACACACACACACACAAAAATAACCACCCACTCTCTAAGTGCTGCGGACTTTGAACATTTTGTACATTGCTGGACCAAAGAGTAGATTTGGCAACACTAGAGTTTTACAGAATATGATGAGTGGAATGAGCGTGTAATTATTTTATTATTACTTTTTTCTGACTCCTCACAACTTGTGCATAAACAGTCACCAGATGCAGACGCTGATAATCTGGCACAGCTCATTACAGAACTTAAAACACAATCATGGGTATACTGTCATTTTGATGAAGAGTTGCAGGTAGAAGACTGATTATTATTCAAATTTGTGCATCCCAGTACTGCAGGGTTTTTACAGTATGCAAATGTCAAATGTGTAAAAATAGCAAATTTGCAGTTTGATCATTGCCACTAAACAGATTATTGCTTGTAAGCAACAGATCTGACAATACTGTTAGAAATGATCATCCCACTCACATAAAGGTTATTTCTTAAATTTCTGAATCTGCTACTACCTATACGTTTTGTATTGAGTCCTCAGTACTAGGAATGCTAAACTCTGTAGCATGAATGAAATCAGAAATCTCTTGTGCAAAAACACATTTAAATTCAGTGTCAAAATGTTCCTTTAAGGCTCTGAATAATTTATTTTGATACATGACTGTAGAATACAGCCATTCCTTTTTTTTGTTGTTGTTTTGTTCCTAGAACCAACCACAACTTTTGTCACATGCTGCAACAACTTTTCCAAAAAAATAATGAGCCAAATTTCATTTTCAAAGAGTCTGTGAATGTGAAAGATTTTTGTGACGTCATAGTATTTTTGCTCTGACTTAACAGGGTCTGTGTGTGTTTTATTTTTTGTGTTAGGTGAACACAGCAGTCCAGCTCTTTCTGGTCGCAGCTTCTCTGGCTGCTCCAGTCTTCCAGTATACAGACAGTGTCCTGCTGCAGTGCATATGGTAAACCACAGTCTATCACATACACATGCACATCCTAGTGCCATACACTTGACCTTAATATCCACGTTGTCCTTTACTTTGGTTAGTTTGGTTGGTTACAAAAAAAATTGCGCAGAGTGTTTTTGAATGCAAAGGGTTTCATCTCAGTCAAGCACATAACTGCTGTTTGTCCCAGCAGAGTGTTGTTAAGTGCGCTGACTCATTTCAATCTACAACTTGGAGTGAGCTGGAGTAGAAATCAGACTCAGGACAAACATGCTTTTGTGTCACAGTAACCTACATTTTTATGAATATCTACTTCAGCAGATTGTTGAACAGACTGACATAATGACTGTCATTGTTCATCACTGTTGTTTGTCTTGTCTGGTTGTTGTACTTAATTTTCATCACACGCACTGTGAAATGACACTTGACACACACTTGGTGGTTAGATTTATGATAAAACAGCAAAGCCATTTTTTACAAGTGTATTACATGACTGTTTACTAGTTAAAGTGAGATTCTACCTGCAGGTTTGTGGACGTTTGCTTGCATTTGTAATGATCAGAGATTTTCCAGTGGTTGATTGTATCCTGTTACTTAATTTATACATCTGAAACAGCATACATAATGTTATTATTTAAAATTCTATTTATGTAGCATGCAAAGCTTCTGACATAGTATGTGTTTTGATATTACCACAGCGTAATATCATCTCCTCATTAATTAACTATAACTAGCCACTGGAGAATGATTAATAATTCCTCATATAACACAATAATAACCTGACAGGAAGGGGATATAATGTGGTTAAAAGCATCTGAAATATACCAGTTAGGTGAATTACAGTATATGTCATTCGTTATGTTATATTGCAGGTATGTAACAGCGGTGACAACAGCAGCGTCAGGCTATAGTTACTGGCACTATGGCCGCAAGACTGTCCAGGTGCTGAATACCAGGTCACCATGACGGCCACACCAGAAAACACCCAGAAGGCAGAACAAAAGCAGGGAACAGCCGCCACAGAGACTCTGATCAGCCATGGCAAAAGTCAGACAGACAGATGGACGATCGCCAAGAGCACTGAAACCAAGTAGCTGTGACAACCGTTTATGAGTCACCATAGCAATGACATGTGGAAACCAACCAATGCCGCAGATGGTTTGCTGCAACACACTACAGAAACGCCTAACAGCAGCTCTGCCACCGGACCGACTGTGGACAAGAGACGCACAGATAAAAACAGCAAACACAAATATACACCATCTAACCACACATAGTACATACCTTTACACACACACAATCAAGTGATCAGGCAAGAGCTTCTGTTTTTTCTTAGTTTTATCAATCAAGAGGCTGTGATGTCAACCTAATCAGCGTCACATGAGTGTCAATTTTGTAAATCAGTGATTTATGATTAAAAAAGAAAATATGCTTTGGTTTGTCTCAGTATTTGTATGCACATGTGCATGTGCATGTTTTTAATACAGAGCTGGGTTTTCACAGGAAAAAAGACACATGTTTAATCTTATGAGAAACAAATGTGACAGTTGATCTATCTGAAATCAACAGTCAGGGGATTAAAAGACGGGTACAAAATGAGCTGACACACAACCAGGGCTGCTCAGGACAAGCACATCCTCTCAGACCCAATCTGTTAAGGTGGTCCTGAGGCCTCAAAAATCTCATCTTAATGCTAGAGCTTCAAATCATTGTGCTTAGTCAGTAGAGCAGAAACAGTTATTCTGTTACTGATCAGTTAAATAACATAAATTCAACCAGCATGTAATTTTGAAAATCATTTGAGTCATTTTCAGACCAAAATTATTGTTATTCAGTATGTTCTGGCATTTAATAGACAAACAGCAGTTTAATCAATAGTTAAAGTAGCCCTACTATTGATTAAGCTGTTGTTAATTGTGAGAAAATGCAGTAGTCCAAAATGCCCCCAGTAACATTAACTTACTCAATGGCTGTGGATGAAATTACCCTTTTGGCTAAATAGCACATTAACTTGACATCTACATTAATGCTAAATAGTGTGTGCTGCTCTTGAGTTCAAGGTGACCTCATAAATACAAAATTAAGAACAGAAGCAAAGCATCCCATTTCAGAAGCTCAAATGGTGAGTGCTTGTGTTTGAAAAATGAAAAAAAGATTGAAAATTATTTTTCAGGCAGTTTGTTGTTTGAGCAGTGCTGTGTGTTTCTTACTCAGGTAAGAGAATCTCCTGCTTATTTCCTCTGCTCACTGTAATGATTACTAAAAGAACTGCAAACAGCTGCAGCGCTTCTTTCAAGTACTTCCAGTTTCTGGATCAATAAGCCCAATAAGCCAGAGGTTACGTGGAGACTCTGTGAGAACATGAACAACTACCAGACCAGTTTTTTTGCTGAACTCCTGTGGAGTTTGTATCTGAATCCGTTGCTTATTTTCCCCTTCAAGGAAACTAGTACGGTGAGGGAAACAAAGCTGCATAACCTTTTCAACTCCTCCACTCACTTCCCAGCAATTTTCTGCACCACTTGGGTGATGCTGTTTCATTACTGACTGTGTGCCGATGACTGCCAGGCTTGCGTGAGTTGTTTTCGTGGCCTTGTGTGGGATGTCTGCTCATTATCTCTTCAGCTGAATAATTTAAAGAGTCTCATTCTAAAATGAGATATCCATCACTGGGAAAAATTGATACCTACACTCATTAAATGACTGTTGAAAGAAGTCCATATTTGATAACACAAATTGGAAGTGTATAATTTGGAAGTGCTAGATGATGCCCCGCAGGCTTTTCATGTAGTGTTTGGGAAAAGCTCTTTAATTAGTAGTGCCTCAGAGATGAAAACTTGAAAAAAAAAATCTAACCTCTCTCCTCTTTTCAAGCTCGCAGAGTTGAACTTTACTGAGTTACACGTGATCGTGATTGACAAATAATGACAGCTTGTATTTGTACAGTTTTCTGTCAGTGTGGTAAAGTGATTGAGTTGGAACTGATACAAAGAACAAATTGAAGCCAAAAACATTTGTTTTCCATACTCGTCCTTGACAAGTTTTAATAAGATTCAGTCATTATTATGCAAAATAAAATGTTTCAAAATGAAAAAAAAAATACTATAACCATTAACCAAATTGCAGTTTTTACCCATGACTGCACAGATTTCTGTTTTTCTGGCCACTTTAGAAAGTCATCAGTCATTCTAGAAACTCTTGGATATTCTAAAATCTTATTAGGCTGTAGTAATTAGGAAACCATTAGTCACACTGGTCGGTTATGGTGTTCTCTAGTCATATTCAAAAAGAAATCTGTGCCCCCATCTCAGGAAATGACTCTCATTCCTTTTTGATATTTGACTAGACTGAAAGTGAAATAGGAGGGGAAATGGATGAATTTTTCTCAGCTGGTCCAAAGCTATAGTCTTTACAGATCAATAGAAGGGCACAGCTCTGACCAGGATCAAAGGATAAAAGATACTGTATTCAGCATTTTAAAGTGCATGACATGGGCAGCCCTATATACAAAAGAGAGTATATAGTAATATAGCTTCACTGTGAATTGTTTATGCATGATAGAGAATAGTAATCAAGCCAGCAGAGTTTCTTTAAAGCCACTTATAAGTATCAGTTAACTGAAGTTCAACTCTCTTCAGTAAAATAGTGTTATTACAGTTCAGAGGAATTAAACAGCAATAAAACAAACTTTATTTGTCTGTAACAGTGCAGAACAAGTGTCTGCATTAAACCTGAAGTTAGTCCTGTTCCTTCACAGTGCTTGTTAACCTTACTGAGAACATTTTAAGTGATTGTAAGGCCTTTCTCAACCACTAGGTGGAAGAACCAGAAGGAAACTCCAATGCTGTTTTTATATCAGTTGTAGCTGAGGCCTTGTTCACCGTCATCACTGTTTTTAGTGCAGAAGAAGGGTACAGAGTAGGGTACAAGTATCAGATGGTTCATTCTGATACATTAAAATTTAATAATAAAAGGAAACATGTCTTGGTACTGTAGCATGTGTAATGTATATTAGAGAGATACTTTTTTGGATTAAGTCATATATTCCATTACCAATATTGAGGTTTTTCTCTGATCATAGCTGCATAAATGTGCAATAAGATATTATTTTCACCATATTTAGCAAAACAATTTGGAACACAAGATTGATTGACAGGTTCTTAATACAGCAATTTCACACCAAACAACTTAATCTTAGTCATCAGTGTTTCTGATGCTGCAGGATTTCTTAAGGATTGTCAGTATTTGTTAAGTGAAAAACATATAAAGTGGTATTTTTCAACCACTCAAACACTCAAATGTGTGAATAAACATCATTCATTTGTCCAAAAAATGGTGGTTGTAATATGGTTTGTCCCTTTAAGGAGCAGCAAACTTGCAATAATTGTCTGAAATAGTTTGGTATGTTTGGTCCGAGTGCTGTTCAGAGACTTTTTCACCATTACTGAAATACAACTCTTCCATATGTGAAACACAGAAACTCTGATTGTTTACTTGTTCAGAGGAGGTTCATATTTAAAGGCTTTGATTTACTTGCAAAATATCAGCTGCTGGCAGTGCCAGAGTAGCAGTTGTGCTGTCAGTCAATATTGCGTAACATGCTTCAGTGAGTTACTGAAACT
Organism: Lates calcarifer; assembly: GCF_001640805.2. Lineage (NCBI taxonomy): Eukaryota > Metazoa > Chordata > Actinopteri > Centropomidae > Lates > Lates calcarifer. The sequence goes on from NC_066848.1 coordinate 17,874,674, forward strand.
GCAGGCAAATATGCTCACTTTATCAGAGAGAAAGAGACTGTAAAAAGAGGAGAAGATGAAGGCGGAAATCATGATACTTACACTTTAACCAACAGTTCAACAGTTTTGCAAAAACATATGATTATGACTTGTTTTTTAAAGCCTTTTTATATTAGTCCTTAGTATTCTTACAGTGAGCATTGGTTCTGTGTTCGTGTAACATAACTGTGCTTCCATTTTCAACAACACACTTGAAAAGAAGATTTAGCTCTCAAGAGACCGTCCTTGTTTTGAGAACATGAGGATGGTTTTCAAAGCAGCTGCAACAGCCGGTAAAAAGAATCCCTCTAACGCTGATACAGATGATTTAGTGATGGGGGCGAGAGCAGCCAAATGCGCCTTCACACTTCACAGCCCCGCTCTCCAGAACCCACAGACAGGCTGAATCACGCTAACAAGGACAAACTTTGGATCTGTATGCTTATGTCAGCACGGCCCTCCGGCTACCGTTCACTGTTTCAGTCAGTCCAGTGAGAGAGAGATCCTGTCTCCTCCAGAGCAGAGGAGAGCTCGTCTCTGCTTTACAATATGTCTTTGCTATCTCTTATTTTATTGAGCAGGAAATGAGATGTTGAGGAAGCAAATTTCTGGACCAGCAGAAAAGCTTTATTTCACCATTGTAGTTGGTATTACATGAATGCTTTTCATATACTTCCATTCTATTATTTACACCTTTTTTCTGCTCATAACCCAAAAAGCTCAAACCAAGCATTCTCTACACAGTGTGTGAGATTTTTGGTTTTGGTTCCTTCTCGCTTGGGTTTCAAGTCCTTTGCACCTGTTGAGATTTTCAATTCGATTCAATTCAATTTTATTTATATTGCGCCAAATCACAACAAAAGTCATCTCAAGGAACTTTTCATAAAGAGCAGGTCTAGACCGTACTCTTTAAAAATCGGTATTCGGTTGGGTTTGGGGGGATAGCGGGAGAAGAACATAGCATAACACGGGTTCCATATAAAATGTAGGGTGATGGCAATAATACAGCAGTAGTAATGATCAGTGCGTCATGGGAAATCTCCCGGCAGTCTAGGCCTATAGCAGCATAACTAAGGGATGGTTCAAGCCTGAGCCAACCCTAACTATGAGCTTTATCAAAAAGGAAAATTTTACGTCGACTCTTAAAGGTACAGAGGGTGTCTGCCTCCTGGACAAAGTATTTTTTTCCTGTCAGATTTTAAAACCATTAATTTCTGGACATCGTCAACACATTTCACTCCTCAACTGACGCAAGCCACCACCACCTTCCACCATCCACCTCCACTGTTCATCACTGAATTTCCACTGACATTCTCAGTAATCCGCTGCACGGCATCTACGTCCAGCCCAATAATAGGCGATCCATTCAACAGACAAGGGGCTTTGTGAACAAAAATGAGTCCTGGTCACAACAGCTTGTTGCTTTAGTGGAATAGTGGAATACAGCTGATTCTGAAATTAAGGTGCCTCAGGAGGCCCAGACGATTGCTATATTTATATTTTTTGCCTCATCTTGTCTAGTTTGACAAAGCTTAATGGTATGTTTGTTGACACTCCTGATCCTGTTTCTGGCCTGTCTTACCAGAACATGTGCAATGCAGCAGGGGATCGTCAGAGTCAATGGGATATATCCTATCTGTACAAAATGTCACAACAATCCATCCAGTATTTGATGAGATATTACAGTCTGTGCCAAAGTGGTGGAGCGACCCAGTCAAGCTGCTATCATGGCTAAAACAAAAAAGAAGATATTTTCTCACTTCCCCCTAGAGGTATACAGTCATGCAGATAGTTTTGGTTTCATTTAATCAGCTTTGGAGATAATTTCTGCCTCAACTCAAGCACAGCGGAGTTATATAAAATTTCTATTGTGGTGCACTGAACAATTACATTTACAAAACTCAGCAGCTACATGTCTTTTCAGAGTCTGTCTCAACCCTTTAAAATGTTTCCCAGAGATCACAGGAAATTCAGTGGGCTTTTTTTGGGAGAAGACTGCAATTAAAAGAAGGCTTTAGAAAGGCTCTTATCAGAGCTGGTAGGGAAAGGATGCTGCTGCCACAACATCCGGGTGCGTTTGACATGTCTGTAGCTACAACAAGTAAACATGTAGGCATTTTCCAGTTGCTACGCAGCTCTGTGGGATCGCTGCCTTTTAAATTGTGTGTGCAGGCAGCTCCGGGGGGTGACTGAACGCGTCGTAGGCACAGAGACTCTCTGAGCTGCCAGAGGTTCTGAGCCAAACTTCACTTTAAACTTGACTGGTTATGAAACCCACTGAATCAGAGTCCTTATAGTCCTTACAGCAGGCCTACACACACAGCAGTACCAATACAAATCCATATGGGTACTGTAGCCATACACACACACACACACACACACACACATACATATGCACACTTACGTCTTTTCTGGTCCTGAAATAGCTCTCAGCCTCCCACTCTCCCTTATATAAGCTCCCAGCACTGAGATCTGCTGGTGAAGACTAGGGTGTGTGCAAGTACGTGTGTTAGTGCATGTGCCTGTTTATGTGTGTGCACATGTGCGCCTCTGTCTGTGCGAGTGCCAGTGTGTGGGCAGTAGGAGTGTCTTGAGTCGTGTGTGCGTGTGCTTGTGTGTACATACGCATGTGTGGAAACATTTGTATGTGTTTCTGTCAGTGGATTTCTCTGCCAGTGATGCAGTGTGCAGCAAATTAAGAAGCAGCTTATTGAAGGGAAACTACCGGTAGTTTTTATTTAACAGTCTGGGTCTTATTTTGTAGTTTTAGTCTCTGTCTGTTTTTATACTGCTGAGATCGGGTGACATCATTAGTATGGAGCTTATCAGGGAAAGCAACACATGCAGTCAGACGATGAGCTTGTAAACAAACCCTGAATACACCCAAATGATAAAATTATGTTTATTATCATATATATTATTATAGTTGTCCTTTGCATTAAAATATTCCATAAACCACAATATAAAGTGAGTGCAGCTGGTCAAAATGTTCTTTAAGAGTATTTCTATGAAACATGATTTTGATATTTTGTGTAAAGATTTGATTCAAAATATCATTTCTAAAACAACTGCCTTGTTTTTTAGTCCATTTATTGCTACTTTTACCTCTATGGGGCAGCTTCTTTGTATTTTCTGCTCATTTTTTGCTTTGTATTGTACAGACGCATATTTTGTTGGTTTGTTACAGTGTTTTACTACCTGTCTGACTGTCAGACAGGTTGTACAACACTGTAAATCACTTAAATAAATAATCATTTAAATAACTGTGTTTTTTGTCTTAATAGACCTAAAATCGTAGTTGTAATTGTGATATTCAGTTTTGAATTATTAATGTAGAAAGGAAATCCATAGGAGAAACACTGCCACAAAACTGCCATAAACAGATAGCACTCGACTGCCTTTGGTACTGTGTGTTTACCATCGATCACAGGGCTTTCTGTATGCAAATTCAGAGGAAGATCCTGACCTGAATCCATCTGAGACCAAACCTCCCACCCCTGCTGTGGGAGCTCCTTGATGCCTCCGACTCATCTCACCGAGCTGCAACACAGAGCACCTTAACTGCTCTTTTGTGCTGACAGCCATAAAACTGTTCAGCGCTTCCCTAGTGTTTACTGAAGCAAGGCACCTGCTGTGTTTACGGGAACTACCCTACAGTGTTATCTGACAGCACTTGTTTTTGTTCTGGAAATTCAAAATCCCTTTTAATAATTGTCCATAATTATGATATGATGATGACTGATAGCAATGCTCGTGCACTTTCTTCTCATCTTTTGGCTTAGTGCCAAGTTTGAATTAAACATAATGTTAATTTTGGATCTTTGGCAATAAATTTGGTTTTGGCACAGACTAACAGCATCAGGTACGAACTCACAGTATCATGGCAACATGAGTCTCTGCACGTGTCTTTTCATGCACTGAAAGTGTGAGTGTGTAGGAGGTTGCAGGCTGGTAAAGTGGGCCTTGAGAGAGTGTGTATCAAATATTTGATGCATTTTATCTTTGTGTAAGGCTGCACGAAGGTTATGGGGTCATGCCGTGGCATTGGGAGAATGCTGTGTGCTTTTGTGTCTTATGGAAATCAGTATTTTTCTCCATGCAAGTGCAAAGCCATGTGTGTTAATGCAAAGAGCTGTGTGGTTGGTTGGCAGTGGTGTGTATTTATGTGTCTTACTGTAAGGATACTCATGGCACTTGAAGATGCTTTAAAGCTGGGGTAGGCAAAAATCTGGGGTATAGACAAAAAAAACTGATAGAAGAAGAAGAATTTGAAAATGTAGTGACTCAACACACACACACACACACACACACACACACACACACACACACATACACACTCACAACCTAACCAGCCACAACAGTGCACTTAGATACAACCAGCTACCTGTCTAGGACAAGTACAGCAAGTTCTCTCAATCTCTGAAACGCTTCACAGACTCTGACACAGATCCCTCTGAAGTGATGTGCATATGCATCTGCATCTGTAGAGCAGCCAATAGGAATGCTTGCTCTCTCTGAAAAGACGTGTGATTGGCCAAAGCCTTCAGTCAGTGGTTAGATTTTCTGAAGACCCAAGAGAAGGTGCAGAAGTCTAGTTTTCTTTCAGTCCATCAGAATTACAATATGCTGAAAGATGATTCTGATTTTTTTTTTTTATTTTTTTTTTTTTTTTACCAGTAATGCCAAAAATCGCTGCGTACCCCAAGTTTTATTGATCATAAAAGGTGACCAGAAGAAAAAGAATAGCAGTGCATTCCTTTTCAAAATGAAAAATTTAGCATTTCAAGTTTTACAGTTATCCAATTTGTACTTTTTTCTGACAGAGACAGGGCATTAATAAGGTTTCTGCAAGTCTGGATAATCCACAGACTTCACTGTGAATAGTTTTCTGCTGCAAAAAAAAAAGACTCAAATGAAAACTGCAGAGTCTGAAAATAATTATTGTTTTTATATGTTATATGTTTTTGCCACATATATCCCTGTGCAATCAGTGAAGGTGTGTTTTACAAGTATTTTGTTGTATCTTTATCGTCTGCTGCTCTGCAAACAATCAACAGCATGTTTTACCAAGACCAGTTTTCAGAAAACACGACTGGATTAGACTCCACTGCTTATTGTTAAGCACAACACGCAGGGGCACATATCACAGACATTCACAGGGTCATGTCCTAAAAATGTCCTTAACTTGCTTCTCTGAATCATTCTACGCAGACTCACACTGTTAATGTTCTCTTATTTGCTGGACTCTTCACGCACCAAAACAGAGAGACACTATTCAGTGGTTTCTGTATTTGTCCTCCAATATTGTTCCATTATTCGATTATTCAATCTCTGCTGTCTCACCCACTCTCCTCCATCGTCTGTTATAATTAGTTGTGGTTGTTAACTTAAAAAACTGATATCAGCCTGTGAAATGTTAAATACAATCTATGGTGAAAAGTATGTGGACTCTCCTGTACCAACACCAAGTTAATCTAGTTTTTTCTAGTTAATTCAGTTGTTGTCTAATTTTGGAGGAGGCTCTCTCCTGTTTCAACATGACAGTTCTCCCACGCACAAAGCCAGGCCCCATAAAGTAGCAGTTAGTGTATGAGGTGAATGAATCATTAATTAACTACGTTCAAATACATTTTCATTGCCACCAAATGATTTACCACACATAAATATTCCTTTTTACACCGTAAGTCACTTAAATAGATGTGTTAAAATACAACTTTTTTACTGTGCAAATTTTCTGAACAAGTTGATGACCACGCACATGCACACAACTGCACCAGAGAAGTAACAAATGCCTGTGCTACAAAGAATGTTCATGATTTAAAGGATAACTCAGGTAAAAGAGTAAAAAGGGTAAGATAAAGGAGTAAGATTCTTTTTGTTTAAACAGAAAAATTGCTATGTCTTGCAACCAGACTCCATTGACAAAAACAATAATTTTAGCAAGCAGAACATGGGAGCTCATTTACACCAAAACATGGGAAAATAAGGCACAGGTTCAAAAATACCATAGTTATCCTTAAATGTGCAACGAATCATGTTGTTACTGACATCGACACTCAAAACAAGATTTAGAATTGGTAGTATCATCCTCCAGATACTGAAGATATTAAGCCTTTCCCAGTTTGTGGGGGGGGGGGGACTTTCTCGTTACCATAAGAGTGGAGGCTGTTACAGCAACAGATTAATGCCCATTAGGAACAAGAGTCACATATTGATGTAATGTTTGGTGTCCACATACTTTTGGCAATGCAGTGTATATTCAAAGGTGGCCTTATTTGACCGTAGTCCTGCTTTGGTTTGATTCACCCTTCACTAAATTGCCCACTCCCTTTCCCGTTTCTCCCTCTTGCTCTTTATTCTCTCTCCTCTCCCTTTTCCTCCTTCTTCTTCTTCACTTCTCATTTCTCTCCATCTCTCCCACTCTCCTCTTTCTTTCTCTCTACCTCTCCCCGTCGCTCCTGCTTTCCTTCTCTTATCCCTCCCCCATCTGTGGGAAGCTGCCATTGTGCGCATGTCGCCGATGAGTCAATTTGTGGAGGCAGTGCACGCACACACACACACACACACACACACACACACACACACATACACACATGCACACACGAACACACACACATATATCCTGTCTCCCACGAAGGCATCTGTTTCAGTCTGTCTCTGTGAGATGCAGCACCAACAGAGGAGAGAGGGGGAGACGAGCAGAGGGAGGGAGGAAGAAGAGAACAGGGAGGGATAAGAAAAGAGAGGAGAGAGGAAGAAGATAGTGCAGAGAGAAAGAAGAGAGAGAAGAAGAGGGATTGAAATTTTAAGAGTGAACAGAGAGGGAGACAAGACAAGTGCAGCCAAAACACAGGACCAAATCAGAGGGGGAGAGGATGGTGCTGCAGCTGAGCATCTCTGCCTGACTTCTGTGGAGTTTGGACTCGGATATGACAGAGATGCGGCATCTAAGTGTCTGAGCCTGAGCGTCTCCAGTTTGTGTGTGTGAGAGTGTGTGTGTGTTAATGTGTGTGAAGCCATGGCGAGTGCTCAGCCGGGGGTCCATGCATTGAAACTCCAGACTCCCTCTGTCTCTCACACACTGAGGAACGGAAGCAACTTCATTAAATGGGACGAGGTAAGCACACTGACACTCCCTTCAGTACTTAATGCAAAAAAAAAAAAAAAAAAAGCAGAAGCGCAAGCCAAACATCTTAATTATTATCATTTTTGCTGTTTGATTTCATTGATTATTTTGTTTTACTTTTATTTTTGCAATGTATACATGTATTTTAAAAATAGAAGAAGTGTATCATCATCATGCTTAATTGAATCGAATCCAGTTGAACTGAATTGGAATGAGAGAAAAAGAGGAGGAAGAGGAGGAAATGTGCCATGTTGTCAGACGTGTTTACTATTCATTTGTTGATTGAGCTTTGGCAGTAAGTACCTGTGGATTAGATGCCAGCAAGACAGAGAGGATAGTGACAGTGTGTGTGTGTGTGTGTGTGTGTGTGTGTGTGTGAGTGTGCATGTGAAACACAATTATGGTCAGTTTCTCTATTGCCACCTGTTGGTATGGAATCCATTAGTATGTATTTACTGTACTATATATGTGTGTGCTTTTAAATGTATGAAAGACACACTTGCACCCACTTCTCCAGTGTCTTCATGTGTCACAGTCAAACGCATAATCGAAGGTATTTGCGGAGTTGTGTGTGTGTGTGTGCATGCACAGGGTGCCTGCGTGTGTTGGTATGCTGAAGTACAGAGCTCTGACAATGAGAAACATGCTGTTCGGTTGCCATGGTAACTAGCATGGTTACCACCACCTAAACAGATCTGATGTGTGTGAGAAATAATAGATGTTTGTTTGGCCCTGTGTGTGTGTGTGTGTGTGGTGGGGGTGGTGGGGGGGTAAATCAATGTACTGAGCCATATGATATCATGAATCATACTTACAAAGACCTAATCCTATATACTGGTGAAATCATTCACCATTATTGAAGCTTGTGTGTGTGTGTGTGTGTGTGTGTGTGTGTGTGTGTTTTGATATTTGAATTTCTCCAACATGTAGAGCTGAGCTTTATAAAAAATAGAATTGGTTGCTATGCCAACGAGTGACAACCAGGGATCTAGTTAACCATCTTCTGAGCTTTTTTCTTCTGGTTTTTATTCTTCTGAATGTGGGTTGCACTGTTATGTGGAAAGCAGTTCAGACAGAAGAATCCATGACCTTTTCAAACATAATGCAAAGAAATATACAAAATTTTATTAGTGCTGACATCTATACAAATATTTTAGCAGACTGTTTGCCTACAAGAGATGCTGCCAGTATAAGAAAAACCAGCTGGAGTCCTAAAGCTAGTCACCAAATGTTCACTTTTCATGTGCTTTTTTACAGTGTATGACCTTTCATAGAGTAGAATAGAAACTGCAGATCTGTTTCTAATTTCTAAATAACTCAAAAGTTAACTTAAAAAAGGTTTCATGGCAAAGCAGGCTACTGCACAGGGTCCTCAGACCCCCAGGGACTCCTAAAGCCCCGATGTACTCCATATCACATGGGTCTACATAATAGGATTACTTGTAAATTTGTCAGAAAGTTGAAGTACATCAACAAATTCAGGTCTTCCATCCTCCATCTTATGGCCCTGTCCTGTTGAGGGACCCTGTGCCATAATCCAGACCTTAACTCTTTTAGTTTATATTGAGCTCATTTGTCTACCTCGGGTGAGGTAGAATTACTCCATCTGTAAGGCTGCAACCAACAATTACTTTCATCATCAATTCTCATGACAGTTGTTTTCTTTAATAATTGATTGATTGCTCAGTGTGTAAAAATTCAGTAAAAAGTGAAAAGCAACATAGTAATATATTCAAATTGCCTGTCTTGTCTGAGAAGCAGTGTATTATTATGGAGAACTGGATAAATAAGCAAATCTGAGAAGTACCAGTAAATTTTTAACATTTTTGCTTGAATAATTACTTAAACGATTCAACAATTACCAAAATTATGTCAATACATTTTTTGTCCATCATCCATTCAGCTAATCACCAAACATTTTAGCTTCAGAGTACTGGTTTGTTTCTGGGTACCTGGGGAAATAATGGAACTGTCATGTGCATTGGTGGTTCAATAAGGGCCAAACAACAATTTTAGGTCAATCCAGCTGTGGAAAAGCTCAATTCTCCAGAAATTCCCTCCAGAAATATGACAGAACTGATTGTTTGTTCCAACAGCTTAAAACAACCAACTGTATGTTCATGTCAAATACCAAAACATGAACTAGAGGCTTTTCACTCAGTGAAAAATAAAAGTGTAGAGGTCCAAAGCATTCAACTTTAACTCTAGAGACCTGGGCTTACATCCCTTCAATAGTCAATATAGTTTTATTTTAATTGTGACAACAATAAATATTGCTATAACCTTTACAGAGAGTGTCAGTTACTTGATGCTTGAACATGTGGACATTTATAGATTTATCTGAGCACAGATTAGGTGTGAGGTTCCACAAGGCTCCTTCCTGGGTCCCATTTTATTCTCTATTTGTACTTTCTCTCAGGTCTAAACTTATGTTTGGCTTATTTCATGAAACCTTATAACTCAATCTAAATCTTTAGACAGGTATCCAGACTGATTTTTTACACTAGTAACACTGCTGCTCCCTACTGATTTTAGGAGCACCAACACAAATGTTACAAGTCCCAATTAAATGAATGATTCCATGTCTGTGATAACATTGCTCCATAACTGTTGGATGTGTAAATAAGCAACTGTTTGTTAGTTTGTTAGCCATATAGTTTGTGAGGTAATGTGTTCACAACTTATTTCCACTGCTCCCATGCTTGTGCATTATATAGAGGAGAAAATGTTAGTTTTTGAAAGCTGTTCACACAATTATCTTGTGCTTTCTGAGTGTATTCATTTGTTTCACTCCGTCTCTCTTTAGGATCTGTCCACAGTTACTCCAGTGACTCTGTATGTGGATCAACATGGATTTTACCTCTACTGGACTGACCAAAACAAGGTTGACATACACAATGTCTTGAATTGCTTCTACATATAGATCTACTCCACATTTTTGGCTGGCCAGATAATGAGAGGCAAATTTAGGTTTCAAAAAAAGAAAGAAAAAAAAGGTGATGTTAATTGTTTAAGTTCTGATTTGACCCCTGAATGTGCTGGTCTGAGTAGTCAAGTCATTGTAATTAGAACTTGGTTCAGACTTACTTCAGAGTCAAAGACTAATCATATATTAGTTAAAAGTATTTCTGTACCTTACTATCACATGTGCTCTTTTCCTAATTAATTGACACCTGAAGAGGGCAGGTCACTAATTTAGTGAAATCTCCATTTTAAATGACACAGAGGACCAAATACACTCTGAATAATTTATACATTTTCATATTTGAACTATTCACATATTATATTGTCATTAAGTCCTTTCAGCAGTTTAATCTTCATACAGTTGCTACTTGCTAACAGTTAAGCTAATGCTATCTCTCACCATGTCTTACTGACTTAAAACAAGGATTTGATTCGTTTTTTGCTTATGGTAAGTAGCTGTTGTATTAATGTGATAAAATATTTCAAGATATCCCAATACATAAAAGTAACAGCAAAGTCCTGACATCTAGTTCATGCTAGCTTCTGTTTCACTAGCTTCTGTAACACGACGCAATCTCTCATTCAGCATTTTTCATCTATTTCTTTGAAAAAATTAGCAAATTGTCATCCACTGCAGTAGTTTTAAGCTAAAAGAAAATGAAACCTTGCTGATTTTAACAAAGTTAAACAACAGTTACTTTGTGAGCACAGAAAAACTACAGCTCCCATTAAAAAACACACGGGCAGCAGTCAGGTACTAGAGTCCGTCATAACTTACGTTGTGTCCATGAAACTCACCAATGCTATCTTCTAAAGCCATTTTTAATTTTCTAGTTAGTTTCTAGTCTAGTCAATTTGTGGTGTAGTATTTCTAACAAACTTGATTGGGTCAAAAGTTACAGAGAAAGCTGTCTCAAACATGAGACCTAATCATTCTTTTAAAGGCATGTAGTATGTATTTTTATTTTCCATGTTAAAGGACAACCTGCATGAATGAATGAAATGAAATGAAACTTGCAGTCATACAGTCAAACAAGTATATTATGTGCATAAAACATGTACTGGATGTGAGTACTGTAAATGTAAATGTGCTATTCAAACCAAAACTATACAAATAAACCAGTGATGAAAGCTTGCAGGAATACCTGTGAGTCAGTATTGCAAGCAGGTAAGCATATAGACAGCATGTGATCATTGATTGTCACAAACACACATGGTTTCTCTCCCTTTCTCTCCAGGTGGGCTTAAGAGCTTAGCAGGAAACAGGATGAAGCATTTACCTGCTAGATAACAACTGACGCTGTGTGTGTTTGTGTTGTTTGTGTGGGTATGTTTACATTAGGACACAGAGTTGTTGGACTTGACTCTCGTAAAGGATGTTAGAACAGGTAGAAGCACCAAAACACCCAAGGTACCGTCACCTCTCTGCATCCATTAACCTCTGCTTCACCTTTCACCCTTTGTGTTGTCAAGTCTATGTTATCTCCTTCTTGCATGACCTCAGAGATGCTATTCAACTCACCAGCTGCATCACTGACCTTATTTATTATTTATTATTTTATTTTGTGCTTGTGTTATCTTTTGTAGCTGGTATTATTCTTATATAGTTCCCAGTCTGTCTCTGATCTATGCATGTTTTATTCTTTTACTATGATTTTTTTTTTTTTAACTTTGATTTCAATTTCTCTATTATCATGTTGTATTTAATGCTTTGAGGCTGCTTGTGTCCTGTCATCATGTTTTTGTCTTTCTACCACTAAAAAGCTTGAAAAATGATTGATTGATTGAATGAATGATTGATGATTTTAAACCATGGTTACCAAGGCTGCCTCACAAATCTCCAATAATCTCTTTCCTCTGCTACCTCTGCATTTATTTTGGCAACCAGAAACAGATGCTCATATGATTACGTGAGGTGGGACTTATTGTGATCACAAATTCTTAAAAAATGGATCATAAAACTTGCATAGATGGGGTAAAACAGGAGACTGCAATAGACAGAGCAACAGATGACACTGTATGTGCATTTGGAGGGTTAGGGTTAGGGTTTTAATCCCAGTAACCAGCAAGAATTAGATTTGTTGGAATTAGGTCAACTAATGAAAGAGGCAGACTCACAATAAGATTAATGATGAAGTAATGCACAACATTGGCTTTTATTCATTGCTGTTTAAAGATTACATCATATTTCACTAATCACTAATCACACACACGCTTTGAGCTGTAAATATACAGTATGTATGTTGCCAAATGTGCCAGTCAGTGTTATTTTAAATGTCAGAATACAGCAGAAAGATAGATTAAATTTAGTAAAAAAAATTTATGAAAGATGTCTGAGATTTTTTCGGACATTCATGCCCGCTTTGTATTGAGACTAATGGATAGTGTAGGGATAATCCTAATCCTATGTGCACCCCATAACCTAACACTGGCAGCAGGATCAGCATGTCATTTGTGCCAGTTTAAACTGACAGCTTCTTCGGCCCTGAAACAAAGCTGTCACATACACCATTAGCATCGTAAACAATATGGTTACCACCTGCATTTTTGGTGGCTTGTCATGACTGAGTTCAAATTGACAAAACTACTGCACTGTCTTTGCCAACACTTGCAAGCTGTCAAAATGTTAAAAAAAATAATATAACATTTCACACTGGATATAAACTGTCATTATCTGAGAGACATATTATGTTCTGTCTCATTCTTGATGAATGAGAAACAAATAACAGAAACAATCTCCCCTCACCTCGTCCCTCTTCTCTCTGTGTGCTTCCAGCATGGCTTTGACTCAGCCGACAGCTTTCATTCTGTGTCGTCCTTTAGGAGGCCAAGCTGCGGGAGCTGCTGGATGTGGGAAACCTGGTTGGTCGTCTGGAGAACCGCATGGTTACCGTGGTTACGGCTTCAGACCTTGTAAACGTCAATCAGCTCAACTTCATCGCTACACAGGAGGACGAAGCCAAGGTACAGAAAGTCAGCACAGTGATGATGTCAGGGACTGGTGATGGTGATGATGATGGTGATGATGGTGATGATGGTGATGATGGTGATGATGATGATTGTGATGGTGATGGTGATGGTGATCTGATTTCGGTAGGTGTGGTGTGAGGGACTGTTTTCTCTGTCTTCCAATCTGCTGAGCCACAATCTCAACAGAGACCACAGTCTATTGAAAGCGTGAGTGCACACACACACATACACACACACTCACACACACACACACACACACACACACACACACACACACACACACACACAAATACATGCCTATACACACTCTAACCACATTTCATTCTCATTCTATATAAAGGATAAGTCTAGTGATATTCTTTTTTTTCATATTGTCAGCATATCCCCTAAAAAAGACCAAAACCAAGAATGAATTGATTTGTTGTGATTGTTTGTTGAGTTTGTCGACAATAAATGAAATATAGAATAATGCATATCACATCCTTTAAAGTTATTTATAAAAGCTTATTCTTAAGTGGACCTTTTTTTAAAAATTCTTACACAAACTCAGCAAATTTCAGTTTTCAAGTATTCATGGTTTATGATTAAGAGACTACATCTGAGTAGACTATAAATCTACTGTGAGTTTCTATCAGATTACAAGTTAAGTGTCCAAGAATACTGCTGCTACTGTGACATCTACTTCATGTCCACTCAGGCCTGAAATGACAAGGAAGGATGACATTTTTTTATTTTTTATTAAGACCTCCAACAAGTATTGCTGTCTGTCTAAGCTGTAGGTGAGAAGAATGAAGAGAAATCATAATAATAGTTTTTATATTAAACACTTTCTCATTTTGCTTGAGTTCTGTGAAGTTTAAGAGCCTTGAATCAAGAAAAGAAACATTTCTGCACTCTGTTTCAGGTATGTCAGGTTGACGCTCCAGCTGAACGCAGAGGGGAGAATCCCTGTCAAGAAGTGAGTTACCAATTATTTTTACCTTCCTAATCTTTAATCAATGGTTCTGTCTGGAAGTTAACTTTGAGGCACGTGTTACATTAGATGGCTGAGGATGTGAGAAAATAGCCTGACGAAATCTGCAGGGATACGCACAGACTTAAACTTTGCTCTTTCCTGTCCCTCGCTTCCAAAAATAAACTTAATTCCATGTGCACTTGGGAAAGCAAAAACAGGGACAGGATTCATGAAGGTGCTTAATTCAGCACTGACCTGGTAATCAACCACTGCCAGAGCCTGAGACGGATAATACAGTAATGATAGAAAGTTGTATTTTAGAGGTAGACCAGGAGCAGAATTAAGGTCACTTGACATATCGTGGAAGTCGAGGAAGAAGGTTGGAAGGGAGTTTTGTGGAATCAGAGGACGACATTTGGGGGAGTTAGAGAAGTAAATTTGGGGTGATTAATGAGGGGGAGAAGTCTGGAGGAGATATTTTAGGAAGTAAAAATATAGGTTTGGGTTTGGTGACAAGTTGTGTTTAAGGATGAGCTGATAATGGTGTAATGTCATTGTCCATTGCAGCATCGTTCGGCTGTTTTCATCAGACAGAAAGAAAGTAGAGAATGCGTTGGAGAGCTGCAGACTGCCCTACGGACGGGTAAAGTTTGTTTTATCATCAGTGGCAGTAAATAGTAGATACACATAAGAGTTTAACAAGTTAAGATATGCCATGGGTACACACTGTGAAAACTGTTGCCTTCCTTTAAATAAATACATATGGGACGCACACAGTCTTTTTCAAATTTATCCATCTTTTTTCTCCATTTTTCAATTTGCCATTGAGGCTTTTATCTTGTGCTTTTTGTCCAGAATGATTCACAGAGCAAGGAGCGGTGAAATGAGCTCAAATATCTGGGTCATTAATTTTTGAAGCAACCAGTGAAAAGCAGGAATGCAATGAGTCAGATTCTCAGCTCAGACTGAATCTCACGTTGAATATTCCTGTGAGCCCAGAAAGACTCTTTTTAATAGAGTTGGGATTTTTTTTTTTTTTAAACAGCAAGTAGGAGGAGGATAAAGCAGGAGATGCTGAATGCTGGAAGCTTTTGACCCTGGCAGTTTCAGCTGTTCAAAATGTTTTCTTTATGTTGATATCCATGCTCTATATATTTGACAGGGTGACAGCATCAAACTGGAGGACTTCACACAAGAAGTTTACAGGAACTTCTTGGACAGCCTGTGTCCTCGTCCTGAGCTCAGCAACATCTTTAAACTGCAGTAAGCATTTAGAAACCCCTTCACCTCCATCACAGCTACAGTCACTGTGCTCCGATAAGCTTGGAGACTTATTAATGTTGAAGAAGCTACTCTACAAAATGAGTTTTTTGTGTGTGTTTTTTTTTGCTTCAGGCCAGTTTCTTTGATATGGCAAGAATGATGAATAATGATTCATCTTGTGTCCCACTTGTGCACACAGAAGGATTAAAGAGAGAGGCTGTTAGTGTGTTAATCAAAGTCTGGGCTCTGCTGAGTTCAGCAAATTCAAAGTTAGGCTGTAAGAAATGATTCTTGCTATAATTGATTAATGAACGAGTTATTTTGAATTAGTCTGTGGACTAATTGTAAGGATTTGTTAACATCATGTAGTACCCTCCCCCTAACCTCAGCCCTGACCTTGCTCTGTCCTGTAGAGGAGGGAAAGATGGCACTTTGTCAGTTGATCAGATGACAGAGTTCGTCAACAACAAACAAAGAGACCCGAGGCTGAATGAAATCCTCTACCCGCCTCTTCGTCCCGCGCAGACACACGCTCTGATGGAGAGGTACCAACATGACCAGGCACAGCTGAAGCAAGGTAAACACAGACACAACACACATTTTGTTTCTACACAAGTAAAGGTGTCATCAGCTGCATTTGTTAGCAACACATACTTGTATGCGTACATGGGTCGATACCAAAATACTCTTCTAACCCACCCACGTACCCACAGAGTGTGAACTGCTAAAATAAGCACTTAAGGTGCTCACGTTTGTGTTGGATCTGGCTAGAAGAAAATCTGGCACCTGCTTCTGAGTCTTTTTTTATTTTTTTCCTCTGTGATCTAATCATGCAAACCAGTAACCCAAATAAGACCAAAAATTCAGTCTTTTTTCTCTTTTGCTCTTTTCTGTTTTCCCTTAATTCTGAAATCTCAACTAGCTCATATCTGCATGATTAATTGTTTGGTCATGGTATTGGTCAAAGCAGATCATAAGTGTTCATATGGGTCTATTTGGAAGAAACTGTTGCATACTGTAGGTGGGAGAACTTGTTGGGCATTTCAGTTGGATTTTATTGGATTATGTTTCTTACTTTTATTCTCAGTATAATGTTTTGTGTGTGTGTGTGTGTGTGTGTGTGGTGTGTGTGTGTGTGTGTGTGTGTGTGTGTGTGTGTGTTATGTTTGTTATGTAGGCTCAATTTCTCTCCAGGCATTCTCCAGTTATCTGTCCAGTGATGAGAATGGAGTCATTCCACCAGACAAACTGGATCAGTCAGAAGACATGAGCTTCCCTCTGTCTCACTACTTCATCAACTCATCACATAATACATACCTGACAGGTGTGCGCATTCAGTGCATACACACAACTCCTTCTCAGTTTAACAAACAGGAGTGAATCCATTGCTTTGCATTACACTTTCAAACCTGACTTTCTACATCTCAGGGAATTCCATCAAAAATCTGATACAAACTGACCCAACAGCTGCTGAACCTGAATCGACCCAACAGAAATGGGACACAAAAGGACTCAGCATTTTTTGGGTTCAATCAAAATTACGCACTGACCCAAGAACTGAACCTGAATGTAAAATGAGGTGGCCTAGAAAGTGAGGTTTGGGTTGTGTCCTGGGTGGTCTCACTCTAAAATACATCTGCAATGTTGTGGTGATTAAGCAAAAAGTAATTCTAAATCATTGCCAGTGTAGTCAAACTGTTGCCTTGTATTTTAATCTGTCATAATGTCTCATGTTATTAGTTTTTGTCCTTGTGTTTCAGCGGGCCAGCTGGCAGGGAGCTCCTCAGTAGAGATGTACAGGCAGGTTCTCCTGGCAGGATGCCGCTGTGTGGAATTAGATGTGTGGAAAGGACGAACTGCTGAGGAAGAACCTGTCATCACACATGGGTTCACCATGACTTCAGAAATCTCCTTCAAGGTGAGCACATATGCAAAGTATCACAAGTCTCTTAAACTTGTAGTAAGTGTGTTTTAAATAATAATTTAGCAATTCCTTCTCCATTGACGGTGTTTGCCAGACATTCTTGTTTCTACCTCCAAAGTACTGCTTCCAGATTCCTAGCAAATATAGAGCTAATATGATCAAATCACACCTGCTCTCATTGCCTTCCAGCAGTTGTTTACAAAAGCTAAAGCTCTACATTACTTCACTCTTCTCTTCATCTCTGACCTGCCTATAAAATATGAACCCATTCTCATTGGTCATCTGGCACCAGCCATCAGGTTGTTTCAAGGGCTAAAATCAAAATTTTCATTTTGTCTGGTATTTTCCAGGAAGTGATCGAAGCCATCGCAGAGTGCGCCTTCAAGACCTCACCTTTTCCTGTCATACTCTCCTTTGAAAACCATGTGGACTCGTGAGAATCTCTGACTTTATATATGTGAAGATAGAGTAATATGAGTGATTGCAGTGTAAGATGTTTAACTACCTTTTTTCTGTCTATCAATTCATCTATTTGTCCATCCGTTTATCCATCAGTTTGAAGCAGCAGGCTAAAATGGCTGAATATTGTCGATCCATTTTTGGAGATGCACTGTTGATTGACCCTCTGGACAAATACCCTGTACGAACACACACACACACACACACACACACACACATATTTAATATTGTAGTGGCTGCTGGACAATTGCAAACTGTGGTTGTCATGTCCCAATGTGTGTGTGTGTTTGTAGCTGGAGTCAGGTGTCCCCCTGCCCAGTCCTCAGGAGTTGATGGGCAAAATTCTCATCAAGAACAAGAAATCACACAAACCCTCCAATAACACAGACACAAAGAGACTGACGGACCAACCTGCCAATCAGAGCAACGAGCCAGTGTCTCCTAGCAACAACACAGGAGGTAAGACACAAAGACAAAAGGACTTTTTTTCAGCCTAGAAATCCATGTGAAATGTGTTCAGCTGTGACACACCGACGGTCTTTGTATCAAAACACAAAACAGACAATAAATCATTTTATCGCTTGTCAGGCTAGAAGAGCTTCACATGGCTGGAAAATATTCATGACAAAGACCATCCAGCCTCTAATTACACCCAGTAAATGTCAGAGTGTTTTGTGTGTTTGTGTGGATCTTTCAAACTGTTTTCCCATACAGCAGACTTATATCCTTTCAAACATGAGTCACCACCCAATCAGCTTCATTTTAACAGGTACCGTGATGGTGCCATAGCTTCAGTACAGCCCCTGATGATTGGTTTCGAGAAGCTGAGATTATTTTTACATCTCAACTGAACAAGTACAAGGTGAGAGGGACAGAGAGGATTTGGAGAAATAGGGTGAAATGTGACAAAAATATGACTATCCTTAAGTCTTTTATACGCATGGTGGTTACTTCTTTACTTTAGCTCATAAACACATATTTTCAGTTAAAGTTAAAACATGAAAATCACCAAAAGCTGAATCATGTGGTTATCACACAAAATTATTTTCATATTTTCTGGATCCAGGTCTCATTAGAAGTGCCTCTGTCAGAGGATACCTCACATTATTCAACCATCATGGCTCTGGCCGAGGTGACAGATCCACTCACGCTGATGCCTTTGATTTTCCTCTGCAGTCCTCCGCTCCTCATCGGGGATGCTCCAGTAATGAGCGGGACATCCCAGAGGGGGGCGGCATCTCAGTACAGCAATTAAACAGCAGTGCAGGGGGAAATCAGGGAGCCTTATTGTCCACTCCCGACGCACATATCCTGAAAACAGATCTGGGACTGAGAGCCCCGGCCGTACACAAAGAGCAGCAGACTAGTTGCCATGCTGAAGCACACACTCATACACTGACCGTGACCTCTGTAGACAGTGAATGCTTGAGTGGGCTGAATAATCACCTGCAGAGACGCTGAAGCAGTGGGTTGTTTACAAAACCACAGGCATCTGTTTGGTATTTAATTCTGATCTTTTGTGTTTTTTGTACAGTCACTGCACAGATTTTAGTTTGTCATGTGTTACTCAGATATTATTCATGATTGTCTACTGTTGTGTGTTGTTTGTGAACAGATTTTTGGCCAAAATCTTTCATTCTTGACTGACAACAGTGTCACGAATTTCTGCAGAAGACATTTCTTGAAAATACAACATTTATTTTACTTAAGTGTATATATTTTATTTGCAGTGAGACTGCAAACCCAGTAACTGGTAACAAGCCTTGTGATTAGACTTGTAATTGTTCACTGTCTAAACATGGTGACAGCATGCGTCAAGTTTTATTTTGGTCTTTGATATTTGGGGGAAAAAAAGAAGAAGGGATGAAGAGACGATGAGGATGAAGACTTGTTTAACTTTAATTTTAACAGAGATGGAGGCTGAGAGTGAGGAAGATGATGATGATGAAGATGATTATGGTAAAAAGGTCAGTGGTGACGCCGTACAGAGCCGAGGGTCGGTCACTCTCGCTGCTGTCGCCATTTGTCGATGTTTATTTGTAAAGTGTTGTTTATTTTCTTTGTTTTGTTATTTATTCTTCACGCCATCGTCACTGTTGATCCTGTTATTTACTCTAAATGTTATTGGTGGTGGTTGTTGTTAACACTTGCTGCTTTTTGCTGTCACACGTGCTTTATTTTTGCTGTTATCCCTGCAGTGCATTGCTGTTTAGTTCCCTTGTTGTCATTGTTGTTTATTCTTAATGTGTACTCTTCCTGCTGTTTTGTTTTCTTGTCTGTAGCGTTCGCAGTAGACCACAAGCTATGGCTCAGTTTTTGATGGGTTTTATTAAGTTTATCTTTTGGGGGGGTTGCACAATCTGGTAAAACACAGAAAGCCCAAACTTCTGATGAAAATGTCCCTATTCACATCAAAAAAAGAGAGAAAAGAAAAGAATTGGGCAAAAACAAATGTAAACAATAACAAGAAAAGCAAGAAACTAAGTTCGAGTGTGTTTGCTCAGTTGTGTGTGTATTTGTGTTCAAAAGTGTGTGTGGATGTCTTGTTGGAGCAGGGTTGCTGTTTACTCATGTTGTTATGTTGGCATTGCTGTTTACTGTTTGTCAGATGTTGCTGCTGTTTTAAATGCTGAAAACTCCTGACTTCAATTTGTCAGAGGTCAAGGCCCAAAACATTGAAAAAATGTGTACTGGTTGAATCTGTTGTGTTCAACTGACTGCAATTCCCCCCAAACATATACCCAGTACATGTTATTGGAAATGATGCATCCATGATACCATTGAACCCAGCACTCTGATCTGAACAGTTGGAATCTTGACGCTCAAACTTTATTCCTGTTGTCGTCTGTTTCAGGGCTCAGCAGAGCGGGAGGCAATAGCTACAGAGGAAATGTCAACTCTGGTAAACTATGTCCAACCGACCAAGTTCAACTCCTTCGAAGCATCTAAGAGTAAGAAAAGTAGATCAGGACACCACTTTGACACACTAATACACACTCTCATTGTTTGAATGCTTTGTCGCTGTGTATATTTTTCTTTTCTCTGCATACTGATTTCTTGTTGTAGCACTGCCACAGAGCTGGAAAATCCTTCAGTTTCATCTCATGCCTCAGCTCTCTCCACACAAGCCTCGACATTTCAGCTTGAAGCGCCGGTGGAAATTGGCAACAATAGTTTCTCTTTCATTAGTCTCATCACTTATTCTTGAACTGACAAGACTGAGTGAAAACAAAATAAGTTACCTGATGTGAGGCATGCAAAATTCAGTCCTTCACAAAACAATGAGAAATGTATTACAGAAATGTGTGTTGTTTTTGTGTGTGTGTGTCTGTGTGCGCGCAGAGGCAGCCCGCTGTTACCACATGTCGTCTTTTGTGGAGACCAAAGCTTTGGAGCACCTCACAAAGTCACCAGTGGAGTTTGTAGAGTATCCTTGGCAACAGTTACCACAGCCACTCCATACCATGGAAACTGCTTCTATACTTTGTGTTCTTCTTTCTCTTTTAATGATTTTTTGCATAAACCTTCAAAAATCTCAGTCACTAAGCAACTTTTAATATAGTATTTTTATATTATTCTGTTGAAGGTCTCTATACCAGTGTGTAGCAGTGTAATAATACACTTTACTTGACTGTATTTGTGTATGTGATGATGTGAGGGACTACAGGTGGAAATGAGCAATTGCTACAAGGCATCTCTCCTTTTATATAAGGATAATGTTTTATTATGCACCGTCCCCTGTTTAAATAAATAAATTACAATTATAATTACAATCAGTGGAGAAACAAGTATTTGTAGTAATTTCTTTGAAACTGAAAAATGAGGTAACTCTGCCTGCTGCCCTTAACCTTACATTAACCAGATATAATAAATCCCAGCTGAGTCGTATTTACCCAAAAGGAACCAGAGTTGACTCATCGAACTTTATGCCTCAACTCTTCTGGAACGCTGGATGTCAACTAGTGGCTCTCAACTACCAAACCATCGGTATAATAGTGTGGAAGTCACTAAAATGTGTATTTAGGGCCTGGATGATAAAATAATACTTATGGTTAATATTGAGATCAGGTGTGAGAAATCATGATTTTTATTATTCTTATTCATGCAGTGATATGATATGTATATATGTTTTATTATATGCCGTCTTGTACTTTTAACTGCTGAATAAAAAGATGCTGCAGATTCTTATAGATTGTACCACGGACTGTATATCAAAAGATTGTACTGATGAATCAACCAGTGGAATTTTATGCTTATCCAAGCTCTTCTTTCTTGAGCGTGACATGAGCTTCCTGTTCCAGATTTATCCATGCAGCTGAATCTCTTTATGTTTGAGTACAACGGTCGGAGCGGGTACAGATTGAAACCTGAGTTCATGAGACGGCCAGACAAACACTTTGATCCCTTCACAGAAAACACAGTGGACGGCATCGTAGCTAACACACTCTCTGTGAAGGTACACCTGCAGTAGTCTGCTTTTGTTAAAACCCTTTCAGACTATAACTCTGCAACTGTGAACTGTCCTTTTAGTGGCTGTTTTGTCTGCGTCCCTGCACGTCTTAGGTGATTTCAGGCCAGTTCCTGACTGAAAAGCGAGTGGGTGTGTACGTGGAGGTGGAGATGTTTGGACTTCCCGCAGACACCAGGAGAAAAGCACTGAAGACCAAAACCTCTCAGAACAATAACGCCATCAACCCAGTGTGGGACGAAGAGCCGATTGTCTTCAAAAAGGTGTACAACAGAGAAACGAGAGGGAGCAACTGAGTAGAATCAAGTGTCATACTAACACCATCTAATCCTGTGTATTAACAGTGTGACTTCAACTCTCTCAACAGGTGATTCTTCCTACTCTGGCCTCTCTGAGAATCGCTGCTTTTGAGGAAGGAGGAAAGTTTATTGGTCATCGGATTATACCAGTGTCTGCCATTAGACCAGGTACTGAGTTTGTCATATTTACTTTATCGCTCTCATCCCTATCTTTCTCTCTGTTTATCAGTAAATTTTATTGTGGCTGTCTATCAGAACAAGGTTTTTGTTCTTTTTTTTCTGCTCACTGCGGTGCCCTCATCTATATAAAGTTTGAGCTTCTATAAGTTGCATTCCTTTCTCACTGCTCTATGTTATTTTTTTCTTCTGTTTATTCAAAAAACAGCTTTTACTTGTGTAAATTCGGCACCAGGGCAGAAAACTAAACAGACAGCAACTGTTAAAAATTGGGTTCAGGATGGATTACTATATGTCAAAAAGTAGAATAGAGTTGCAAAATTAACATTACTTTACATGCAAATGTTACACATTATTACTTTAATCCCTAACTTAAAACATTAATATATGCATGTTTCTTTTCCTTTTGCTTTTAATGCCTGTGTAGACTGGAAATCCACTGTTGTATTTCTGACATTATTCAGAAACTGTTAGTCTTTTCTACTTACCCTACCTCCTGGGAGACACATCCTGTCACCCACTGTTCTCAAAAACCCACGTGAAACAGCGTGCAGAGACTTGCAGCTGCTTTGAAAAATGTCATTCACCACTTTAAATGAAATAACGGGTAATTTTTCTTTGTAATTTTGTCCTTACATAATGTGCATGACTGATGTTTGGTTGTGAACTCTGAATCTGGCTGAATCTCTGTCTGTCATGTAATTTTCTTGTCAGACTTCCATGTTATCGCCCACCCTGAATAATCCAGTCTAAAGTTACATCAGTTGTTGGTAAATGTTCTCTTTAGGTTATCGTTACATCGGCTTGAGGAATGAGAAAAATCAGTCTCTGATTCTACCGGCTGTGTTCGTCTACATCGAGGTCAAAGACTACGTCCCAGACACCTTTGCAGGTACAAACTTTTGACAGAGTATCTCAGAAACAAACCTATCTGGCTGGTGAGGTAGCAACAGACTACTCTTCCAAACGAGTTTCCCTAGCACATTAATAATCTCAATAGAGCATACATTATTTATTTGAATGACTCTGTGGCCTTTTTTTCTTAGTCAAATACAACACAATATGGAGCATAATGAGCACCACAACTGTTATTAAAATGTGCTGAAGCCGTGCCTTAAATGGATGGAATTTTATTTGTTTTAATAAAATGCATGCATACCCACAGGTCTTGAAAAGACTTTTTAAAAAATCACTGAATTTAGATTCCTCAAAAATAGGCTTCAAGTGTATGAAAGATTTAATTTACAAAATTTGTCTCTTGCCTGCTGTAGGCAGTTAGTTATAAAATCTTTTTGTATGTGATTGCAGTTGGCTGTTGGAAGACATTATATATCTGTTAAAAGTGAGATTGTTTTGACTGTGAATGGTGTGGGGGAGCTCTTCAATCCTTAGAGTTTCTCACTCCTACAGCTACAGGACTGAGGAAGATCAGATCAGAGTGGACAAGTGAAGATTTTAGCATGAACTAAAATTAATAAATCATTTTAAATTCATCTATCCATTTAATGCTGCTTATGCAGGTTGATTTCACTTTAATTCAAGTTTATCAATAGAAATTATTGCTATATACTGATCAAAAGTACTGACAGATATGTGATATATAATAAATAATTCTTAGCCATATGGGTCCCACTGGTTTCCCTTCGTACTTTGGCTGGTATAAGGTATTATTTATTATTTTATGTATTTAGGTATTAAAATGTAATTTAAATTCATTTAAAAGTAAAAAAAAAATCTGTGCTTGGGAATAAAAGTCGAGTTTTTGAGTCACATCTACAGCTGCTATATATACAGTTCAAATGCTGAAACTTCTACAAATGTACTTTACATGTGTTTACCTTTTTTGTCTATGACATTAGCCATGTCTTTACTCTGAAGCACAAGTACTCACTCTGTACTCTGTATTCATGTGCTTCTTATTTCATATTTATGTTCATATGCTCATATTTTCTCTCCAGATGTGATAGAGGCTTTGTCCAACCCCATTCGATATGTCAACCTCCTGGAACAGAGGTCTAAACAGCTGGCAGCTCTGACTCTGGAGGACGGCGAGGAGGACACACAGACTGAGGTCAGTCCTGTTTCTACTGTTTCTGGTCTCTGTCTTGAAAGCAGAGCACGTGGCCATGATTCATGTCTGTGTTGTTGTTCAGGATGAAGCCGACAGCTGTGCAGAGCGTAAGAACGATGTGAAATCAGCTCCACTGGAAAATGGACTCATCCCTGCTTCTGGTCCTGCAGGGCACACCCCCGTCGCCACGACGCCCAAAGCTACAGCAGCCAATCAGCAAGCGGCCACGACAGGTAGAAAGATGTCTTACCGTAGCTAAATCTTACTTACAGGTTTTATGTGTTACTGTCACTTTCCTCTTCTCTGTGTTTTAGATGCACCCAAACCAGCAGCAAAGAGTGAAGACCTGGTTTTAAGTATTTTGATAGGTCAGTAATTAACATAATGCTTTTGATAATTTTCTGATATGAAAGTAAGCAATGAGTTAATCCTTGGATACTTGCTTAAATATGTTCCATTTCTAAAATAATGCAACTTAGATTTTCTTTTCCTCCTCTGTATCTGGATGTTTTTAGAGTGAATGCCATTTGCTCAAAAACTTAAACTAAAGTAGCTAATTGTAATCATGGTATCTCAATCAACTTTTAAGCACTAAAAGCGTGGGTGTGTGGCTGTGCATATGAATGTGTTTGTGTGAACTGCTGGGGATAACTGCTAGTGTTTTAATCTATTTATATAATCAAAGATCCAAGTTCTGTATTCTTTTTGTTGCAGGAGACTTTTTAAAACTTAACCAGCAGAATTTTCAGTGGTATAATAAATGACATTATGCAACCCTTCAGTTACAGAAGTAACAGAGAGAGATAGTTTAATTAATTCTTATCAAGGTCTATTAATACCCTGTATGCTGTATGATCAACTGTGGTAACAGATGTCCCAGTGTGTACCATCGAGAGTCTGCAGCAGTCCAAGGTTTACCAGAAGGAGCAGAGACGTCAGTTTAAAGAGTTGAAGGAGTTAGTCAGAAGACACCAAAAGAAAACATCGGAGCTGCTGCGAGAGTTCAACAACAAGTACAAGAAAACGGCCAGGCAGTGCAGCAAGAGCCGGTACGCACATATACTGTGTTACTGTCTTGTATTACCCTCTGCCTCTTCTTAGTATTTTACTTTGAAATTGGTTTAACACGAAACACATCATGTCATTATGACTTGCTCAAATATATAAGAAAGAGGAACTTCTATCATTTTCCGAGTGTTTATGTATTACGAGCGCTTCAATATTTATCTGTGTGTGTGTGTGTTCATCAGGGGTTCATGTTCAGACAGTGAGAAAAATGACCGCCTCCAGCAGCTGAGAGACGAGCAGCAGCAGCAGCTTCTGGCTCTGAGGCAGGAACAGTACTACAGTCAGAAATATCTACAGAGAGAGCATATCAAAACGGTAAAGTCTTACAAAACCAACAGCACTACTGCTGACCCTGATCTTAACCCTGGTCAGTGTGTCGAAAATTTTCATTTCCATTTCAGTTCCTTCAAAATAACATACCGCAAGAATGACAAAATGCAAAATAAGTGTAACAGAATTTTGGACATAACACAAAAATGTGAGTGAGGTACAGTCAAAAACACACCTATAGTGCTACCAAGACTAAAGTGAGTGGAAAGGTGTATTTTTAATTAGGTATGTTTAATATTTAGGATTTAAGATCACAGTTCCCGCAAATGGTCCAGGTTCTATGGTAATTCATTGTAAATTCCAAAGGTTTTATTTTAAGTTGTCCCAGTATCTTTTGGACATGAATGTAAAATGTGGCTGTCGTGAACCAGAGTTTCTGTCTCCTCCAGCTAACAGAGCGACTCAGCAGTCTGGCTGAGGAGAGTCACAACACCCAGATGAAGAAACTCAAAGACATCTGTGACAAGTAAGATAAAAATCTGTGACTGAAGTGTCCAGATTTTCTTTCAGTTGTTTAACATTTGTGAGAAATTGCAAAAAGTGCCTGTATTGTGAAGAGTTTTCTTTATAGGTGAAATAGCTTGAAGAGTTTTTCCTCCAAGCAGAGCAGGTTGGATCTTTGCAGAGGTGGAAAGTAAATAAGAACATTAACTCAAGTGCTGTACTTAAGTCACTCCAAATTGTTGTAGAGGTTCCTTTGTGGAGATTGAAGACTGATTAATCTAAGAGCAGGGATCTGTTGTCACAGCAGCTTTCTTCAGTTTTTAGCCGTGTCATTAAAAATTATATTTATGCACATTTTTTAGATTCCTGATTTGAAGATTTCTAGCTAATGGTTAACTCTAAAAAGCATCCAATTTGTGAGGTGTGATACTTTATATGAACTCTATATGAATTTAAAAATTTTTTGGGGTATATTTCTATTTTAGTGTGAGCTGAGACTTTTACCTGGTGCGGATCCGTGTATGTGAATTTTAGTGCTGTACTCCCCTGCCTTTCGCTCTAATGTTTTTCCTGCTGCTGTAGGGAGAAAAAAGAGCTGAAGAGACAGATGGATCGAAGGAGAACTGAGAAGATCAACCAAGCGAAGACCAAAGAGAAACATCTGGCTGAGGAGTACGATCCATAAACACACAGACACACCGATATTTATCTACTACGCCTCACCCTAGATACCTGCTGCAGCTCCTTCATCTTTTTCACGCACAGATTCATCCATCTAGTTTTCTCAGATTTCGCCCAAACTCAACCAAGCTCAACCCATCTGTCTGTGTGTTCCCAGGGAGAAGATTGAGATCAATAAGTCTTACGTCAATGAAGTCGTCCAGAACATAAAACGGGTGAGCGGAGGATGGAGAATCTGGGTTAAAGGAATTTTTCATGGGCTTTTCTATAGACTGAACACCGCAGAGACAATTATGAAAATTTTATGGATGCAACACCATCTCTCTGTCTAGCTGTAGCTGTGTCTCTCTGCAATTATAAAAAGCTTCATAAGACTCTTTGACTGTGTGTCTGTGTGTCTGTGTGCCTGTCTGTCTCCAGCTTGAGGAGACCCAGGCAAAGCGCCACGATCAGCTGGTGGAACAACACAATGAGCTCCTGCAGGAGATACAAGACCAGAAGCCAAAGGTAACATACAAATGGAAAATCTGTTTCTATATTTCCCCGATCATTGCCTGTTTCCTTTCATAATGAACTACATTTATTTCTTGTCCTGCCACGTACCACTTCGAAGATTTCACGCTTGAGTACACTACACAGCAAGAAATTTCTTATATATGGGGCTCCAAGCTGCTTCTACCCATGTCTGTGGTTTCGCACCCACACAGTTTTAGGATCAGCACTGACGTCAATGCAGGGCGTTTGAGTGATGTAATGCGCCCTCTGGCAGCCATATTGGAGCCGTTCAAATGTTGGCAGTAATGGCTGATAACAGCTGGTTGCTTTTCAGAATGTGCATCCCATCTGTCTCAACAGCAGGAAATAAACAAGGCAAATTTCTGGGTTGTTTTCAACTGGGAACTCAGTCATCACTGATATATTTCACTGACTCTGTGTTTATATACTGTCAGTTTTGTTTGAAGCATTAGCTAATCATGCTAGCTGCTGAAGAAACCATCAGTAATCAGTAATTACTGATTCACTATTCTCTTATCTTTCTAGCTGCAGGGGGCCATAGAGGCAGAGTTTCAGGAGAAGTTCCAGTGTTTACCTGGAGAGATTCAAGACTTCCTGCAGGACAGGAAGACAGAGGTCAGAGGTCACAGCAAGTCCCGACCATCGACCCCTCACGAAACTCTGTCAGAGGAGGACTGAAGGCAGAAACTTGTAGAGGAGTGAGAACATGTGCAGAAGAAGAATCGATAAAAGGATAGTGGAAGAAATCATGAAAGTACAAAGGATCAAAATACAAGGAAGTAAGAAAAAAGAGAGAAACTTTGTTAAAAGGTTAGAGAGGGAGTAAGCAAAAGAAAAGATATCACGATCATAAAGACTGTTACTTCTCTTTTTAATGTAAGAATGCTTTAACAATTTTTTAATTCCTTTCTAGCATGCACTTTGCTGTACTTCAGCGTTTATTCAGAATCCATTTAGTCTTGCATTTAGTCTTAATTTCTGTTATTTTGACAGACAACTGAAACCCAACAGTTTGTACTGCATGACAACCATCTATCTATCTATCTATCTATCTATCTATCTATCTATCTATCTATCTATCTGTCTGTCTATCTGACAGTTTGTGCAATTTGTTTCTGTTCATACATTTGAAGATCAGTGAGCATACATCAGTCTTGAGGCCTGTCTCTGTTTTATATACACAATGAGAGACATTACACAATTATGAATCCAAACTGCACATTTTTTGAGCATTTTATCTTCTTATTAGTCAGTGAGCCAACATGGCAGCCTGGCCTAATAACGTGGCCTACAGTACGGTGTCAGTGACAGTAACAGTACAACTGCTGCTTTTTCACAAACATTTATTTATCACTATTACCACTGCTGTCTTTTTCACGTTCACACAGTCGCAAACATTCCCACTTGGAAGCTGCCTGATCCAGCCACAGTCTGATCTGTTGGCCTCTGAGCAGGTTTGATGGAGCAGCTGGAGGTTAGTGGTTTTGCTCAAGGGCACCTCGGCTGTGATAATGAGGGAAGGGTTTATGCTACTCTTTCACTTTTCCCAACCTGATTTATTCACAACATCTTTCTGGTCTAAGACTGAGAAAATAAGGTACAATTACAAATAATGCGGCATACTATGATAATATAACAGAACAAGATAACACACATGTACCTTTGTGTAATATGAATACTTTATCGGATATGGAAAAGTACACATACACGCCTTTTTCTATACTTGTGAGAACCTTCATTGGCATACTGCGTTCCAGAGCCCCTAAGCCCCTAACCATCACAGTGAAAGACATAACCACAATCCTTACCATAATCCTAACTCTAACCATAACCTTCAAACAGGACCTGCTAAAATGTCCTCAGAAAAAGTCCTCACTACAATGGTTTAAAACTTGAAATTGGTCCTCACAAAGATAACAATCCACCTCCACACACATACAGTGTTTTTCTATGGAGAGCTGAATCTTTAAATATGGATGTATTTATTTATTTTAGGTTCATGGTTTTATGTTACATCAATGCAACTAATGTCATGTTATATTTAGTAGTATTATCAGGCCTTGTCTATTTTATTTTATTTATTTATTTTGTACATTGTACATTGGTTGTTAATTTAGAAGTTAACAGTCATTCATATAATTAGTAAGACCTTAACTGGTGTAAGGCACCTGTTCAGAGTATATTAACACATTTTTGATTTGGAGTGAGGAAATCATCTAAATGAGTTTAATGTGATTGGAGAAGATAACGGAGCAGACTCAGTAAAGACTTGTCTGTACTTTGTATTTGACAAGGTTTATGCTAGACTACCCCTGGATCATTTATTGAATCCTCACAAGTTTGATTATGCACTTTATTTATTTCTTTATTTGTTTGTGAGATTTAGGGAGAAAATTATCTCAGTGGCAGATTCTGTTGAAATTATATACCATAGCATGTCAGTTAACTTAAGATTTTTACTGATTTATGGATCATCAGACAGATATTTTTTCCATAAGGAAGAGGATTTGCACAGAAAGATTACACGACTAAGTGGTAAGTTAATCAGTTTTTTTTATTTCTTTCAAAATGTTTTCTGACCAGTAGCAGCAACATCCCAAGAGTTCCCTCAGACTGCGACATGGTCTGACAGTTGTTAGATGTGGAGGGGCCAAAGAGTCTGCTGCCACTGCATGATTTATTTGTTTTATTGTGAAGTTGTTTTGACATAGCTATCACTATGATGACTACTTATTTATTGTTATTTTGATGATAATTAAGTAACAATAACATGATTTATAAAGGTGTTTCAGAATGAAAATGAGTCTACTTTTTTGTAAAAATGTAAAATGAATGGAACTCGTCATTCTTTGTACAGTGATCTTCCAGAAAATTATCTGTTGGAACATTTTCCATGTTTTGTTTCTCCTCTGGACTTATACAACTGAAGCTTAAGCTGTGTTCAACAACCTTTTTTTCAGAGAATCTTTTCTTTAAATAGAAGCCGCTGTCAACAATCTACCAATCAACAATTTCGGCCACAGTCTGTACCTGACCTCGTAACGGTAGCCTACACTGCGATGTTCATGGCAATATATAGACTCAGCTGCTAACTCTTTGTGCTAACTAAATTAAATTATCTGTTAAAACATATTCATGTCTGCACAGTGGCTGAGGTTCTCCAGCAAAATGCCTTGTTGAACGCACCCTGGCTTTAGTGATTAAACTGAGCATGCTTTATTGTCTTGGATTTCTCCACCAGTTAAATTGTTCCTTGGTTTTAATGAATGCTATTTCAAGACCGGTTGAAAGACTATTAAAATATTTGAATTAAAAATTAGGTGTTATCAGTTTATATTCTTAGTCTTAACAGCTGTATTAACTTTTTAGAGCTCACTGTGTTGTGTGACGATGTGGTGTATGAGGTGTATGAGAGGAGGAAGCAGCTGGGAGTTTGATTCCATCAGACACAGAGTATAATAGATAATTACTGTTGTCAGCCACATTATGACAAACCCACTACATTTGCGTTTGTTCACAAAACTTGTATATGAGTAGGATAATGTGGGTTTTCACAGAAAGGCAGTGTACTGTAGTTGTTATGGGGGAGGAAGGTGGAGGAGGTGGTCTGTCATGTTTTCTTATTGCTGAAACACACTCTTTGCCGTTTGTTCACAACTGTATACTTGTATATGAGTAGGATAATGTGGGTTTTCACAGAAAGGCAGTGTACTGTAGTTGTTATACTAATGGTCTGTCATGTAATGTGAAAGAGGTTGAAAATTATCACCAACTCAGTGGATCTACAGAGGTAGATATTACAGTTTTCAGCACATAGAGGCTGCCTGCTGCACAAACAGCAGGCAAAGATAGTAATTAGGAGACTTACAATCACCTGTTGTTTTTCCCTCAAAAAACTTTGAATAACCAGTGTCATCAGACAGATACAGGGGAAATAAAGAAATAAAAGAAA
Organism: Lates calcarifer; assembly: GCF_001640805.2. Lineage (NCBI taxonomy): Eukaryota > Metazoa > Chordata > Actinopteri > Centropomidae > Lates > Lates calcarifer. The sequence continues at coordinate 17,906,359 of NC_066848.1, forward strand.
CTGAATACGAACTCAAGCTGTCAGAGTCAAAGGGATTACTTTGTCCTGCACTGGGTTCCATTTTTCCATCATTCTTCCCATATTTCCCTCACCATTATCAAACAGCTTCACCACTTTTCCCACGTTTATCATGTAATGTTGGTGTCTCAGCTCAGTAAAATGACATAAAAATGATCTTCCTGAAAAACTCACAAATGTACAGCTTTATACAGAGGAAGTAGAGACATTCTGACACAGAGGTTTGTGGGTGGATTGTTTAGAGAAAAGAGAATATATGGATGTTTTGGAAAGAGATGCTTCTTCTATGTAAATTTTGAATGCTTCCAACACCACAAACCAAACCAGTTCATCTGCACTGTACTGCGGATGACAGAAATATCTGATATAAATATCTGGGCATATAAAATGAAGTAGAGGTAAGTGAACTATCCTTTACTTCAATTTGGGTTTTTTCCCCTCTTTATTTTCACTGTACAGTAGCATTTCCCGTCCTCTCCAGCAGATGGTGGCAACGAGCCGCAAATGACCTTTCTCTCTCGCCGTAGAAGAAGAGCCGCAGCCCTCTCAGCATCAGCATCAGCACCTGCGACGACATCTCCCTCCTCTCCTCGCCTCTCCTCTCCTCTGCTCTCCTCTGCTCCTCTCCGTCCACTGCGGAACATCGGCCTGTTTTCCTCCCATCCCTCCGCCAGCGGCAGACCCAGCTCGCCATGGACAACTCCGGCAAAGAGAAGGAGGCCATGCAGCTGATGGCTGAAGCCGACAAAAAGGTCAAAGCGTCCGGATCCTTCCTCGGAGGGATGTTCGGGTAAAGGATGCTCTCATTCTCGTCTCTGTCTCTGTTTACCTCTCTCTCCCTGTGTGTGTGTCTCTCTCTCACATTTTTGGCATGGGGGATTCCCGCACGTAAGGCCCACTAAAGCCTGTTAAGTGCTTCTGCTTTTCTTCGCGGAGAAATCGCTAAAATATCTCTATGATATTTCTAAAATATCTCCATAGCATGTATTTAATGCCCAGTAATGCGCCTCAGAGCCCTCGTCAAATATTGCATTAATCAATGTAGTATTCTATCGTCATGATATTCATATGATCTATGGTATAAGACATAGGCGACTGGTAACTTCCACTGTGACATTGTGAACGATTTACCCAAGGATTATCACAGCGCCTTCACTCGTCAGCTGTGTGGCAAAAAAAAAAAAAAAAACGAGCTGTCATCGCAGATAATGTGGCCTGCGTGTCGTGGCCTGTCACGCAAGAGAAATGTAAATGTGGTTACATCGTCTCCTGCTGCTGCTGCTGCTGCTGCGGGATGAGAGCGGGCTCGGATGGAGCGTGAGGCCGAGCGAGGGATGCAGGGAGGCGGGGAGAGCAGTGCAGTCAGGACGGTGTGCGAGGAAAACAGTGATGATGCGGGGGCTGTGTGTGTGTGTGTGTGTGTGTGTGTGTGTGTGTGCAAACGGATGGGAGTGGGCTGGTGGCCTTCATGTGTGTGGGAGGGGTGGATGTTTACAAGCAAAATGGAAACACTGGGATATGAATTTGATGTGATGTAACCCTAGGTAGACAGACAGACAGATAGATAGATAGATAGATAGATAGATAGATAGATAGATAGATAGATAGATAGGGATGTCTATCAAAATTACAGAAAATAAGACTAAACAAGACCAAATAGGTTCTAATTAAACCCTGAAGGGCATGCTTGAATGGAACTAGATTAACTGGTTGACTGATCAATTGGCTGATTAAGGCTATTGATCGATTGAGTTCTGAAATGCTCCCTTCATTGTGATTCATTATTGAACAGTAGGTGCATCAGGTTGAGGCTGCATCTCTTTATACCTCATTATGATGAGTACTTTGAACTGCAGTAATACCTCTTATTTTATACATTTATGTTTTGAATGCTGAATGCAGAGACATTAGAGAGATGAGAGATATATAGAACTGTAAGAAAGCTTTTATTTTTTACAGCTATCTGTCATTTTATATAGCAAAATATTATTGAGAAAATAATTGACATTGCTAATGTAAAAAAATCATTAGTTGCACATCAGTGCTCCCATTCCTAATGATATGGCATAAAAAAAAAAACTCATGAGGAAACATAAAATATTACAACGTGTAGAAATTCACACAACAAAGTAATCTATTTCAAAATCCTTAAAACGGTGCAGTGACAATATAGTTGAACCTAATCTAACAAATAGCAAACGTGGTCTGCCATGTTAAATGTAATCTGTTACTTTGTACCTCGACTGATACCTGAGTAACTAGTCTCATTTCACAGATATAGGAGTAGGAAATGCAGACACTAAAACATTTTAAATTTTTCAGGAAGGCTGTGAAAAGTGTTTAGAGTTTGCCAGTTTGAGTTTTTAAAACTAAATTAGCTTTATTTCAAGTCTACTTGACATGTAGTATTCCTCTTTCCCCTTGAAATTCATCTGCCACCATGTTGTCAGTCACCCTTTTCCCAAGTCTTTGTTGACATGTTACGTCTTAGTCATATGAAATTCAGTGCTGTAGATAAAGAACATGATTAAACATTCCATAATCAGATACTGTCCTCAAACCTGAGAGCTGAAATGGGTCACATCTGTTTTCCCAACATGGGTACCAGCATGTTTTTTTAATGAGACTCAGCCCCAAGTTAAGAGATGAACCAAATTCAGCTGGGGTCATTTAGTGGCTGGGTAGATCAGTAGGTAGATCAGTGACGCTGCCATCCAGTGTAATTCAGTAAAAACTGGGAGAGATGTATGAAATAGAAGCTACATTTACCTTTTATGTTGTAATTGTATGTAAATGTCTGCAGTCTCAGCGCAGATGTAGAGAGCACATGACACACACATTATTTGACATCTTGTATTAAAATGTCCACTTTCACTCTTCAGTCTTGTAGAAGTCTTTTGGGGACTTCATTGTCTTTGTCATTGTATGTTTTTCTTCAGCAGTGTCCTTGAGAGTTTCCACTCTAAGATGCTGACTGTCACACTTTTACTTGAAGTAAAAATAAGTTCTTATAAACAATGAAATTGAAGAAATCATCACAAATACAGTATCTAGGAATGCAATGGAATAGCTAGTAATTGTTACATTTAACAAAAAAAAGGCCTGTCATGGCAAATGAAAATGCATACGCATTTATTTATTTATAATTCATCAATAAATTATAAGACTTCTCTGTCTATACTTTCTGCTTGATTCATTGTCTTCCATGTGTTTCTTCTTAATCAAATAGACACAGAACTGCAAAGCTGGTGTTCTGTCCCTTTGAGAATGATATAAACACTGAGTGAACTAGTTCATGCTGCAGTCACATGGCCTCAAATCTGACATATAGCCTGGTAAAAAAAAAAAAGAGCACAAATTACCATGAGTCAATAATGATACAAAAATTGCATTGATCTTTACAATATGTTCATGCTGCAGTAAAAACAACACCAAATTAATTAATGAGCAGAAGATAGTCGATTTTAGAGAGTGTCAGCTGCAGGGTGTGTGTATCCTCACAATGACGTCCTTCAGCTGGACACACACAGCTGGCTAGTTTCAAATACTCACATAATAAAGTCATAGTGTGACAGTTTGCAACGTTGTGTATTTTTTTCTATTTTAAAAAATGCATCATAATTTCATGTGTGTGTTACAGGGGGAACCATAAGGTGGAGGATGCCTGTGAAATGTATGCCAGAGCAGCCAACATGTTTAAGATGGCAAAGAACTGGAGTGGTAAGTGACACACACACACATGCACATGTACACAGACACACATATACATTAAACGTCACATACATACTGCATACTCAACAAGAAAACACACATAAATCTGTGCACAGATAAACAAACTCCCACACAAACACCCACACTAATTTGAATGCCTTCTTCCATCCATGTCTTAACAGGATATAAATGATTCAACAGCCTGCAGAGAGTATTATATTACCATGTACAGCAGTAAGAGCTTTAAACATAACACACACAGTGGATTTATATATGAAAATTCAGTAAAGTATGGACAAATAAATGACACATTAATGGCTGCGGAAACCAGCGAGTGCTCTAGCTAGGGCAGATGTGCCAATAATAGCTCACACTGAGCAGAATTTAGCTGTTTAGATGTGTGTTTGATGGTTCGACAGACTGAATCGTGAGCACAGTCACGTAGTTCGCAGAGAGTGAAAATTAAAAAATGAGGAATGTTTGGTCAAGAGCAGGTTTAGTGCCACCATTTGCATTTTTTAAGCTTCCCCCATTCAAACTGTGACTGCTCTGTGTGTGTGTGTGTGTGTGTGGTGTGTGTGTGTGTGTGTCTAGCTGCGGGGAACGCATTCTGTCAGGCCGCTCGGCTCCACATGCAGCTTCAGAACAAACTGGACTCCGCCACCAGCTTCGTCGACGCTGGCAACGCCTACAAGAAGGCCGACCCACAGGGTGAGTGAGCACTGCTGTCCAGAATCTAATGGATAAATGGGCTGATTATAGCGAGGATTTTGACGTCACAGCTTATCAGACCAAGATGGACTGAGTGAGATCCAGTCTTTGCAAGCTGCTGTTGACAATAAAGAGATAAAAATCACACTTTTATCTCAACAGAGAGATAAAAACATAGTGTGTGTGTGTGTGAGCTGTTGAAGGATTGTGGTTATTTGCCTCCTGCTCTGGTCTCTGTTTTATAACAATTGCTGTATTAGTGGATGAATGATCATGCAGAGAAATAGCAGTAAAATCAAAGTGACCACAGGAGACGAGGAAGTTCACTGACCTCCAGCTCTCTCTGAGGAGTGTCCCCATCCACAATGTGCATATTTGTATTGATATATCTGTATTTATATATGTATATCTATGTATTTGATGTCTCGACTTGTTGTGGCAAAAAAATCTGGAGTGAGTCAGGTGGCAGCCAGTGCTGCAGAGAGGTGTAATCAAAAACAGCATTTGTGGTTAGGCTTCATTCCAAGTCACATTATTTTTATGCCTGTTTTAAAGCAGAGGGCTTTGGCCAGTGCTAATAAAGCAGCTGATTGACTTTGAATAGGGAGGAACAATCTTCAGGATCTACCAAAAACCACTCCGTACCTATATTTATCCAGAAAATTGCAACTTTTTCCAAACTGGACTGAATGTGGATAAACTCTTTTTTCTTTTCATTTTTCATAAGTAGAATTTACTTGCATCACAGTAATGCACTTATTATTTATATTTGTTGTTTGTTTCTTTCCTTTCTCCTTTAGCTCAGACTTATATCAACACTGTGATAATGCTGAGAGGGACATTGTTCATTTATACTGCAAGATGCTTCCCAAGGACACATTTAACACTACACTCGCTATCCCTCAGTTACTGTTGTGTACAGTATAAGCAAATTCACTTGTTCACATGTAAACATCAGGGCCCCTACAAATCAATGCTCCCTTCCCCATTTAGATTAAGTCACTTAAATCACTGTGCAAGTGATTTATTAGAGACCACTACAGATCTATAAAGCTGTTGTCTTTTCCTTTTATTTTCGCCCTGAGCCTTTTCACTGGAAATACATAGTTGGTTTTTCATGGTTCCAGTTAAACAGTTTGCATTTTCTTGCCAATTGTTCAAAAACTGAGATCTATGTAAGGCCAGGGTTCCTCATTTAGGTGGAAGCACTAATAAAACCTGGCATATATATAAAATATCACAGTATTGTGATACAAATATTGGGATAAAATAACCAGACAGGAATGTCTGTTTTTAGCAAATCCAATGAAAGAGGTACCTGACAAAACAAAGCACTTCATCACATTCATAGAAAAAAATTATATAAAAACTAGCACTGATTTAAAGCAATGACCACAGTGGCCTCATATACTCCATACATTAAACACAGACAGTGGTGGAAGGGTATTAAGATGTTTTAACTAAAGTAAAAGTAGCAGTAACCACACTATAAAAATACTTATTTACAAGTTCTACATTAAAAATTGTACTGAAGTAAAAGTGCACATTAGCGACAGTTTATTATCATATGTTACTGATAACACATTAATGTATAAGAATAATTTAAATAGGTGCTAGAATTGAACAGTTCTATGTATCTTTTGTAGTTTAAGCTATAACAATGCATCATATTTTATAAGCTAATCATACAGGGAGTAAAAAGTCTGATATTTCCCTCTGAAATGTGGTAGGGTAGAAGTATAAAATAGCATAAAATAGAAATATTAAAGTTACAGATCAATTCACCGTTGTTATTGTCACATTTTCCCTCTAATATATGTAAATTGTGAAATATTGCTTCGATAAAATGAACTTTAGACTCTGCCTCTTGTGCTCAGCTGTGGTGATTGCTGCTTTGTCATCCCTCCTCAGCTGTGGGAGATTTTTGGACTCTGTCAGATCATTGATTTTTTTTTTTTTTTTTTTTTTTTTTTTTTTTTTTTTTGGACCCAGTTACTTCCAAGATGTTACCAAGCAGTGGCAACCTAAAAGCAAGGCAACTGTGTTTTTCTGCTGCCTAACCAGTACCATTCCTCATATGTGGTGAGAGGGGGGGAAGCCTCTGTAATGCTTCCCTTCACAGTCAGAGTCAGGACCCAGAGGTGGTATTCTTGGATAAATTAAAATGGGTCTCTGGGTTGCTCTAGGAAAATTGATATCTAGGTTATGTTGCAACAGCCTTCCTGCCTCCTCGCAATGAGCTTAATAAAATACTGTGGGTTAGCAGGTTAGTGCTCACAGGGGGAGGAAAGTGAGAATGAAGACTTTTAATTTCACTTAGTGGACTCAGAAGATTTCACCTTGCTTTTTTATCCTTAGTTTCCTTGTAATTATAACACCCCTCCTATACCTCCTTATCTGTCTGTTTCCAGAGGCCATCAACTGTCTAAATCAGGCCATTGACATCTACACCGACATGGTAAGCTCTGCCTTAACCATCAAACCTCTGCCACTGACAGTCATTCTTATCTCTCAATAATACCCTGTGTGTGTTTGTGTGTCGATTACAGGGTCGTTTCACCATTGCAGCCAAACATCACATCACTATAGCGGAGATTTATGAATCTGAGCTGGTTGATATTGAGAAGGTAAAGCGAGACACAAAATAACCTTCTTATTCTTTGAGATTTATTGTTTTTTCAGTATGAATTGTACATAAAATCAGATTTTTTATTTTATATTTTATTATTGGAACGTACTTCATTGCACTCTGTCTCTCTGTTTTCAGGCCATTGCCCACTATGAGCAGGCAGCAGATTACTACAAGGGAGAAGAATCTAACAGGTAAATGTTGGTGTTTGAATTTGCAATTAAGACTTAACTAACACAGATAAACTCACACAATTTTCACTGCTCTTCTCTTACTGTCATTACAGTAGAGCAGTTCACACAAGAACACATTTCATTAAGTTACAACAATCACATATAACACAACAAAACTGGACCTGAGAGGCATGAGGGAGATAAAACCTGGTTATTTAAAACAACATTTTGAATGTTATGTTATAAATGCCTGAAATGAAAGCAGTGTTTCCAAATGAAATTCATCTTGTAGATTATTCTAAGCCTGTGTAGAAAATGCAGTTTTACCAAGTTCTGAGCAGACTCAAGGGACACTAAAGCCTATCCATCTAGAAGATCTGGTCTGACAGCTGTTAGAAAGAGGAGAGAACATTTTAAGGTGATTTTGAAGAAAAAAAAAAAGGTTCATATAAAACTCTCTTTGTATTTTTAGTGAAGTCCATCAAGTTCAGACATAAATCACAGTGATGAGTTCTTGTTTCAATGTTCAAAATGAAATGTAAAGATGAATGTTAGACAGTGAAACAATAAAGCCTAATTTGCTTTTGAGTTTCTTTACAAGTTTACCAGTGTATGTTTGGGAAAATAATTTGTATTGATTTATTGAGAACTGAAGACTGATTGATAATGAAAGCAATCATCAGACCTATACATGACAAATACATATTTACACATTACACAATATATAACTGTATACTAACCTGTGCTCAGTTAGCCCTTTGTACTGTATAAATTATTTGCAGTGTTGTGAAATCTATTGGATGACATTGCACCAAGTATTACTGACACTGGTGCAGTGACTCACACTCACAGGTTCAATAATACATCATCCGTCATCTGAATAAGGCTTCTGTATGGAGGCTCAGCCTGGAGAAAAATGACTCTTTTTTTCTTTCAGGAAGTGAAGATAGTCACTGAAACAACAGTAATACACACGTTAGTTCTTTACTCATGGTTTTCTCTGTGTGTCTTTCAGCTCAGCCAACAAATGTCTTCTGAAGGTCGGACACTACAGTGCTCAGCTGGAGCAGTACCAAAAAGCTATTGAAATCTATGAACAGGTAACAGCACATGCCCCTCAGTAAATATTACTTCTGTAAATATAATATTCAGTTCTTGTTGCAGCTGCTGTGTCAGAGTGATGTTGATACATCAGTGATGATAGTCATTTTTGAGCTTGTAGTTTATGATATTGATGTATTTGGTACCTCTTCTGTGTAAGGTGTGAAGGCATGTTTAAGGTTATAATAACAACAATAATATTTGACTTAAACTTACTTAAAGTGGTAACATGCCTCAGAAATATGGTGCATCACATTTAAACAAATTTTAAGAAATGAATGAATACACAGGAAGGATCAAAAGAACATCCATGGTGATCACATGATGGTGTAAAATCATTTTAATTATTTTGTGTGTTTTTCTGCCTGTGTGTGTCTGTGTGTGTGTGTGTTACAGGTTGCAATGAGCACCATGGACAATCCTCTGTTGAAGTACAACGCTAAAGAGTATTTCTTCAAGGCTTCACTGTGTCACTTCATAGTAGATGAACTGAATGCCAAGGTAACAAACACCCACACCCAAACACACACACACACACACATACACATTTACATATATGTATACTGACACACATACATATTGATATGTTGCATTGTGATACCTTTAAAATATTTACAGATCTTGTATCATGACTTAGCTGTCACTGTTGCAGTATGTGAATTTAGTTATGACTGATACTTACACTTGTATACTTGTGTGTTTCAGTTGGCCATTGAGAAGTATGAGGAGATGTTTCCAGCCTTCTCAGACTCAAGAGAGCTCAAACTGTTAAAGGTGAATTTCTTTGTAACCACACTAGGCATGATCTTTCAGTCCATCACTTCATCACAACATCTGAAATATCTATGATATAGCTATTGGATGGATTGTGTCATGAAATTTAGCCTTTAGCTCACAGCTCTGTTGTGCTTAAGTGCAACTTCTCTGAGCTGCTAGCATGGCTGTGACTCTTCTTATTTTTCTATTTCTCTCAATTTCTTTTGTGAAGGTAAAGATGCTCAATTCAGATTTGCAGCTCAAGAGATGATTTAGATCAAATGAAATATTCATAAAGCATTGTATAATGCCACAAAAATGATGGATTCCATTGCTTCCTTTGCAGAATTTCTGCGTGTGCATGAATATTATGAGAGAGATTATATTTGCCACAGTACTATAAATAATAATGATGTTTATTTATGTAATAAAATCAGGGATTACAAAGTGCTTTAGAAGAAAAAAAGAAAAAGACAAAGCACTCAACATACACGTTACATATGTGTTTCATACATAAACCAACCTGGACACACACATGCAGAGAAATATAACCAAACTGAATAAGGTTATAAGAGGAGCTTGCAATAAATATTTTCAGAAGCAATTTAGAAGAGGAAAAGTTAAAAGAAGTCAGAAAAAATAGTCCATGGTCATAAACTATTAAGATTTCAGTTATATTAACAATATTAACAAATTTGAAAATGTTTTTGAGTCACACACATCAGCAACCTTATCTAGGTCATTTGGCCTCTTCTAAGAACTTTAATATCTTTTGATTTTTTCTTTTAAAGCTCACATATTCACTTTTGCTCTGTGGTGAGAAAATAATCCTTACATTTTGTTGCAACAGAAACTCCTAGAAGCCCACGAGGAGCAGAACAGCGAGGCGTTCACAGAGGCCGTCAAAGAGTTCGACTCTGTGTCTCGTCTGGACCAGTGGTTGACCACGATGCTCCTTCGCATCAAAAAGACCATCCAGGGAGATGCTGGGGACCTGAAATAGACAAATTTGGAAAGAGGGGAGAGAGGGAGGGAGACAGGGGGAACGGGGGACGGTGATTAAATAGAAGGAAGAGAGAATGATGGGTACGGAAAGATATGTTTTGGTGGAAGAGGATAGAGAGGTGGATCGATGAAAAGCAGGGGGTATAAGGGAGGGAGGGTGGGCCTGAGGGAGTTTACAGTTGTACATATCAGTCTGCATGTGACCCCCCCCACGAACTAAGCATTACCTTTAAACCACCTTTAGATGACCCCGTGTCCCCCGTCCTACAGTATTGCTCTCTAAAACGGGACAGAAATGTACTAAAAGAGAAAGAATGGAAAGAAGAGGTGTGTGAGTGAGAGAGTGTGTGTGTGAGTGAGAGTGTATGTGTTCACTGCAGTAAGGTAAATTACACTATTGATGGGAAAGTGTGCAACTTATATGAGATTTAAGGATATATGTTATTGAAAAGGGATAATAATGTTACTTATGAGATTATTGGTATTTATTGTCAATACTGAAAATACTATTTATTGTTTATTATGGTGCTCAGTGTTACGATTTGTCTTAATATTTTAGGTATTGGCCCCTCTGCTCTCCTCTTTTCTCCTCCTTTACTTCCTCTCCTCATCTGTTGCCCCTCCTCCTCCTCTGTCTCCCCTTATCTTCTCCTCACCCCCCCACACCCCGTCAAGTCAGTGATATCACCCATCGTGACCGGTTGGTTCTTTGTGTTCAGGCCAGCGGTTGGTCAGTGCAGTTAGCCACCAGCGCTAACTCCCCATCACTGCCTTGTTTTGTTTGTGCATGTCTGTTGTCATGTTGATGTAAGTGTTCTCCGTGTCGTGCTAACGTGTGAAGAACATCCATGTAGCCTGGTATCATTTGTGTGAAATCAGTAAATATGTACCTCAGATACAGAGTTGAATAAAAACACCATCGCTCCAGATATCTGACTGATCATTGGTGTTTTCAGGCAGAGTATGGATATACACAGATTAAAAGGCTGGACTAATCTACACATCGATATACATTTTCTCTTAATGTCATACCTAAATGTTACTTTCTTTAAAAGCTGAGGGGACAAGTCACTTAAATACACCACTTAAATTCACTGATTAAACCCTTTAATCACTACTGCAATGGAAGGCTGATGGGTGTAAACAACATTTAGAGCTATCTTTGTCTAAAAAATAATCCCACTCAGTAATTTTATCCGTTAAAATGACTCAATCGTGCACATTAAATATGCTGTTTGAAGGTCTTTAGGTAATATTGTTGGGGGGTTAGGGAGTCCTCTAGTGCCTGGTGGTGAACTTCTAACCCTGCTACAGAGACACAGAGACTAAAAGTAACACTAAACAGTAACAGCAGAATAAAAACCGTGCCTGCTTAGGTATGGAGTGATTGTGAGCTTGTAACAGCAGGTGGAGTCCTTAGTTGGAGTAAAATCCTGAAGACTCAGCCCTTCAAGTCTATAACGGCCCATCCCTGACTTAAATCCTTGGTCTATATTCAGATTATCTGATCTGATGAGATCTGAGCAGGCAAGTCCCAGTATATTCCACAACCACAAGAGGGTACTATTGCATTTAACAATGATTGAATAACAATAATAGAGGCACACTGATGAGTGAATATTATTATATAACAATATGAAAAAATGACCATATATGTTATCTGTATTTCCTAGAATTCCATCAACCATATCATCCAAGACTTGAGCTGCAAGAAGTTATTCAGCTGTGTTAGTGCTGTGTTATTTATTTTTTTAATGTATCATCATTCGTGCATTCACTGGAACTAATGTGTCTGCTTTTTTTCTTCTTGGTCTGTATATTCGCGATTGTAGCTCTCTATATCACAAAAAAACACACAAACAAACAAACAAAAAAACAGATCACTCATTGAGATTTTGATATGTACTGGTGTTATGCAGAAGTTTGTTCCGTCTTCGAATAGTGTCCCCTGCGCCGTTGCCCTCTGCGGTTTGGGTTACATCTGAGATTAGGTTATGATTGGGTGTCGGAGAGTTAACTGGCTGAGTTAAGTTTTAAAAAGATCAGGTTGGAGACAGGAGTAAATTCAGGCGGTTGTGGTTAAGCAAAATACCAATTGCCGGGGGAACAATTTTTGACGTAACACCTGAAGCATCATACCCACAATACATTGCGGTAGACCCGTTGAATTCTGTGACACAAGTTTCCGGCGTAGAGCACGTTCGTTGCTCCCTCGCTGTGGTCTGATTGTACCTGTGTTTTTTGTTTTTGTTTGTTTTAGTGAAACTATTTACGCCGCTTGTCTCAACAGCAGGTTGAGAATCACTTATAACATTTCTGCAGTGGGAAGAGAGCGCGACGAGCCGCCAAGATGCCGCGTATTATGATAAAAGGAGGCGTCTGGCGCAACACTGAGGTACGTGTTTACAAGGCTAGCAGCGTTAGCTCGATGCTAAACAGTTATAGCAAACCTATAGGTCTTAGTTAGCATGAAACTAGATGCTAAATTAGCCCGCGTAGCAAGTTTGGTTTATTGGTGTCTCTGCCAACTATGTCGAAATAGTTTGGTTACTGTTGCTGTGCAGGAATGTAACTTACCTAAGATACCTTTATATAGTGATATAGTATCGTATTCGACTTTGCAAATGTTCGCAGCTGAGCTAACGATAAGTTAGAACAGCAACAGGAATGTTTGTTTCATGCAAAGATCTGTGGTCACTCATCAGTGTTCATAATGTCGGATTAAACCAAAGCTGCATTACCAACCAGGTGATGTGGGTAAATGCCCAGGGCCCCCCATAATCCCAAGGTTAATTCATAGTATTTTGGCCTATATAATTTGATTAATTGCAAATTTATTACAACTCTGCACCTCTGAAGTACAATATTATATTGTAGGTTATAATGAACTGTCTTAAAATCTACAAACTGAAAATTTTTTGTAAGACGAAGATATTCAAAACACATTATTTCCACATATGCATACATTCGTATGTATACACTCTTATACTCCTATACATACATATTCACATGCCTGCTGAGCTAGTCGTTGTGTAAGGATTATGCAAAGTAAAAAAGTTTGTGCAATTTGACAAACTGAAGAACACTGAGTGTGCAAATTGAGCAGCGAAAAATTCCCCTCATTGACCCCCAAAGCCCAAGTTAACTGCTTTTATTGGCTGATCAACTGACAACAATATAAAATGTTTATTATCATAGGAAACTATGACACCAGCATATATTCACATTTGAGGAGGAGAAGTGATTTATTGCCATTTTTGTTTAAAAAAGATTAAAATGACTCATCAACTATCAAAGTTGTAGTATTAATTAATCAAATAATCAACTAATAATTTCAGCTCCAGGTCACCTATTACTTCCCCATGCCTGGGGGAATAATGAAAGTGTACAGTGGGGGTCAGTAGGAACCCAGCCCCAGGAGGTTAATGCAGCCGAGGGTTGAATGATATGATTGGTTGGATCAAAGACATGGAAAGATTATACTATAAATTTGTGCCTGTGTGTGTGTGTCTGCCCATTTATCCAGGATGAGATCCTCAAGGCGGCGGTGATGAAATATGGGAAAAACCAGTGGTCTCGTATTGCCTCCCTTCTGCACCGCAAGTCTGCCAAACAGTGTAAAGCCAGATGGTGAGTGTGACACAAAGACGTGACGTAAATCACAACCGTTCCACTGCAGATATTCTCCTTTCTCTCTCTGCTCATTCAGTTTTCAAGGTTATACAGGACTTGCAGAAGTAAAAATGATCTTTAATAGCAGTTTTGCACTTGGGAAGAGTACTTTTCACCATATTAATGGAACTGATTATAAACAACTGTAAAACTCTCTTTGGACAAATTTAAACTATTTATTGTGTATTGTACATAGAGTTTTCTGCGATTGTCCTTGACATTTTTGTATGTACAGTATATTCAGAAAGTATTCAGATCTCTTCACTTATTCACATTTTGTGATGTTGAAGCCTTATGCTAAGACTCCTTGTGTGTAACTGAATCCTGGTACCTTTTTATTCCACTGTATGGAAGTTTCTCTTGCCAAAGAGATCAGATGGATTGGATTTCTGTCTGTCTGCAGGTATGAGTGGTTGGATCCCAGCATCAAGAAAACAGAATGGTCCAGAGAGGAGGAGGAGAAGCTGCTTCATTTGGCCAAGCTGATGCCCACTCAGTGGAGGACCATTGCGCCTATCATAGGACGCACTGCTGCCCAGTGTCTAGAGCACTACGAATACCTGCTGTACGGTTCTGTACAACCTGACACATGTTTATACATTATATATGTTTGACACAAATAGTTTAACTGAAAGATTCACAATTATGATTCCCAGTTTATATTTATTAATGTGTGTGTAGAGACAAGGCGGCTCAAAGAGATAATGAGGAAGAAGTGGGAGACGACCCCAGAAAGTTGAAACCAGGAGAGATTGACCCCAATCCTGAAACTAAACCTGCCAGACCTGACCCTGTGGATATGGATGAAGGTAAAGTAACATACGTCATACTGTTGCAGACGATTAAGAGAGTAACCTTTCCAGAAGCTTTTGTTTGAATGTTCTCTAATCTAAGATACAGAGTTGTCTTCGAATCTTATTTACTTCACAGCTACCTTTTTTCATTTTTAGTAGCTGTTGTTTAAGTTTTCATTTGCTCATTAAAGGAATACTGTATACAGCAATCATCTGGAAGGTTGTACTCAATTTCAAATAAGTTCTCTTTCATGTTTGTGGTTTCAAAAGACAGCAGTTTCAACTTAAAATGTATGTGTCCCATAAAATATATTAATGGTATGTATGTGTGTGTTTGTTTGCCTGTCTCACCACCTGTAGATGAGTTGGAAATGCTATCAGAGGCCAGGGCTCGACTGGCCAATACCCAGGGCAAGAAAGCCAAGAGGAAGGCAAGAGAGAAACAGCTGGAGGAAGCCAGGTTAGACTGAATTCTTACACACACACAAAAACACACAGATGTTGACAGAATATTTTTTGTTTGTTTGTTTTAAAATCCATTCTCAGGTTTTCTTAGTTTTTCCTGTTGGGACGACAATGCTTATAAAGGTGCTAACATGCTGTAAAAATCATCATAACTGACTGTCTGTAATTGACATCCTGTTTTAGACGGTTGGCTGCTCTGCAGAAGCGCAGAGAGCTGAGAGCAGCAGGAATCGATGTTCAGAAGAAGAGGAAGAAGAAGAGAGGAGTGGACTACAACGCCGAAATCCCCTTTGAAAAGAAGCCTGCACCGGTAACTGCGGCTGAGCTATACTTCAGTATTATCAAATATGACATTGTTTTTGTTGTTTAATCTACAAAACACAAGCACAAGTCTTTATAATTTGTGTTTATAAGCTACAGTATTAATTGACTTTAAACTTTTAGGGTTTCTATGACACCAGCATGGAGCAGTATGACGCACTGGAGCCAAACTTCAAACGACTCAGACAGCAGCACTTGGATGGAGAACTACGCAAGTCAGTACATTATTCACTGTGTTTTATACACACAGTTTGACTAACAGGGAGACACACATATGAGGCTTATACTAATATAAAAGTACAGTAAATACATAAAAATAACAGTCACTTTAGTACTGTACAACTTTATATAAACAGTGTTAAAGGAAAAACAATGAGCCTGATTGATGTACACTGCACACTCCTCTTCATTCATAAACCATGTTGTTTATCTGTAGTGAGCGTGAGGAGAGGGAGAGAAAGAAAGATAAACAGAAGATAAAGAAGAAGAAAGAGAGCGATCTGCCGTCTGCCATCCTCCAAACCAGCGGAGTGGCAGAGTTCACCAAAAAACGCTCCAAACTGGTTTTACCTGCACCACAGGTAAGCACCATGTGTAGTTTAATTTCGGTGTTTGATAAATCTCTCTGACCACTGCAGTTGATTCAAATGTCCTGTCCAGTATTTTTCATTGGTTCTCTGTTCCCAGGTACTGTATTTCTCTATATTTATATGAACTTTTTTCCATAGATCAGTGACGCAGAGTTGGAGGAAGTCGTCAAATTGGGTGTCGCCAGTGAGGTCGCCCGTCAAGCTGCAGAGGAGAGTGAAAGTGGTAACTCAGCCTCATCCACACTCCTGTCAGAGTACAGCGTCACCAACACCATGACAACGGGACTACGTACCCCCCGCACCCCTGCTGCCCAGGACAGGATACTACAGGTAACAAAGATACACATAACACCTGATATACACTAAAGTTTTTTGATTCTTAGTGGGAAACTCTTTTAGTCAGATAAGCAACACTTTCAAGGAATTTTTTTCATTGCTCCATAATTGTATTTCTTGAGTGATGATTTATGTGAGTTTGTTTGTGGCCATTATGCAAACTCAGCCTGTCACTGATCTCGTTTTAGGAACATTTCTCAACAACTGTATTTGGTATTGATTAATCTTTTGCTTTTTTTCTTTAGTTTTTGAACTGATTTATTGCACAACTTTATGAAATGTCAGAAATGCATGGTATTCACGCACATCTTTGGATATCAATTGCCTTCCTTTATCACTTATGTACAATTCATGTGTGTCTGTGTTTTCAGGAAGCTCAGAACCTGATGGCTCTGACCAACATCGACACTCCTCTGAAGGGAGGCCTCAACACTCCTCTGCACGAGAGTGACTTCAGTGGAGTGACACCTCAGCGGCAGCAGATACAAACACCCAACACTGTTCTCAGTACACCATTCAGGTTAATAGTGCCATCACCTTATCTCTGTATAATGCCATACATTTAAATGATGACTCAGTAGACAACTGTACGTGTTGACATTAACGGTCATGTCATCTCCAACAGAACTCCTGGACCAGGTCAGGGGTCAGAGGGCATGACCCCTCAAGCCGGAGGAGGGATGACTCCACGTGGGGCTGCAACCCCGGGTTTGACCCCTGGCCGTACACCTCTGCGAGACAAACTGAATATTAACAGCGAGGAGCAACTGACTGACCCTGCATACGCTAAGCACATGGTAAATATACACCCGTGATATACATGTAATACTGTATATACACAACTCAGACCCACTTCTAATAGGATGGAAACATCAAGATAAGTTTTCAGATGTCATATATACAGTCTATGGTTGAAAGTAATAAATGTAACCAGACCTGCATGATAAAATCATTTAATTTAAACAAGAAAATATTGATATTATATCTTAAAAAAGGTAAATAATATAAAATATTAATAAGTAAATAATAAGTATGAATTAACTGCAAACTTACTGTTATCTTTCTCCTCCACACACAGCAAAGGGAAAGCCTGCAGCAGCTGAAGCAGGGCCTGATGTCACTTCCTGTTCCCAAGAACGACTTTGAGATTGTTCTTCCAGAAAATGCAGAGAAAGAACTCGAAGAAACAGAGACAGACACTGGGTTCATAGAGGACTCAGCCGACATAGAGGCACGCAAGCAGGTATGCACATAAATTCACTCACATATGTACATACACAGCATCGTAGCACTGTAGAGTTTTTCTTTGGGAAGTAATCTGAGTTTCTTGAGTGCAAACAAACGTTTACCATTTTGTGTGTGTGTCAGGCTCAGCGGGAGGCAGAAAGAGAGAAGGAGCTGAAGCTGCGCCACACAGCTGTTCAGAGGAATCTCCCCAGACCAACTGAGGTAACAAACACAGTCGCTTTCTTAAGGTTTCATCAAGTCGACAATGTAAACACCATTGACGTTTTGACAATATATACCAGGACAGTGTATTTCAGTGTACTTGCCAGTCCCTTTTAAAACCTGGGGCTTTAGAAAGTAAGAAGTAAGCAAGCAAGTTTCAGTATGCTAAAAAATAAAAAAATAAAAAAAAGATGATGATGATATTAAAAGTGCAAGGGAAACAGAGCAAATATTTATAGGATGCAAGTGTGATGTGATGATGCCTTAAACCTGACATTTTAGGATAATGTGAAAGTTACTTTTGTTTGATGGTTTTTGTGTTAATTTTTTAACTTTTCCTCCAGATGGACGATGAATTTGAACACAAGCTCTTTCAGTTGTCTCAGCATGATGATGTTCATTTGTCACCACCCGTCTCTGCAGGTAAACGAGTCCGTCCTCCGTCCCGCTTCCATAGAGCCGCTCTCTGACCTCCAGTTGGCTGAGGAGCTGATCAAACAGGAAATGATCACCATGCTGCACCACGACTGCCTGCATCACCCGTCGGCCAATGCAGCCAACCAACTGCAGCGCGGCAAAACCAGAGGCCCCACTTCTGCGTCAAACAACGCATCACACATAGCTTACCTGGAAACACACTCTTACAAGTCAATCAGCACAGAGGAGATGGAACAGGTAACACACATACAAACATGAAAAATTATTTAATTAATCGATTCAGATATCAGAATTGTTGTCACTTAAATGACCGTGGACATACTATTTAACGAATCAACATTTCATCAGTACTAGTTGGGTCAAAAAACATGTTTAGATGTCTAACAGCACTTTAACTGGTATGCAGATATATTATGCATGAGAAATGTTTGTTAATGATGTATCTATATGGCATGGTAATAAACAGGCTAAAACAGTACTGGCAGCAGAAATGGAGGTGGTGAAGACAGGAATGGGTCACGGTGATCTCAGCATGGAGGCCTACAGCCAGGTGTGGGAGGAATGCTACGGACAGGTAAGCATCCCTCTGTCCCAAAAATACAAAGTCAAAGGTTGAACCCAAATGTTTGGACTCAACAGGCACATTTAACAGACATCCTTGAGTTACGTCTGTCCTTCTCTTTCTGCAGGTGTTATATCTACCTGGTCAGAACAGATACACCAGAGCCAACCTGGCATCAAAGAAGGACCGTATTGAAAGCCTGGAGAAAAAACTCGAGGTAAGAAACAACAGAAATTAATAAGCGTCACCTGTTAAAAAACATTCTGAAACCAGGCCCCAAAACCTGTATAAAATTGTACACATCTGGTCCAGACACTGAGGTCTGTATATCTTGTCTTCCTCCAGGTGAACCGTGGTCACATGACAGCGGAGGCCAGGAGAGCAGCTAAGCTGGAGAAGAAACTCAAAATCCTGCTGGGAGGATTTCAGTCAAGAGCACTGGGGCTCCTGAAGCAGCACAATGAACTGTGGGAACAGGTACTGTACACTGCAAAGTTTATCTTGATCTGCCAGGATTCACTTCTGCAATCAGGAAGTTTCCTTTAAAATTTGTCCCATTTCAACACAAAAAAACATAACTTTCTTATTTATTTTTTACTCTGAGTATAAGTTGAGGTCATAGCCATATTTAACCTGAAGATGGTGAAGTTTGCTAAATATTTTTTTAACTTGTAATAGTAATTGTTGTGCTTGTGTTGTCCACTAGGTGGAGCAGGCAGCCACAGAGCTCCAGACCTTCACTCAGCTGAAAAAACAAGAAGATACTGCCATTCCCAGGAGACTAGAGGTAATACATTTAAAACACACACACAGTATATCACTAAACAAATGCTGTTATTTCCAACATATTAACCAAGAAGGTGACAGTAGTGTAGTGCTGAAGTCAGTTAATCAATAGGTCAATTTTGGAAAATGATTAATCATTGAAGGCATTTATCAAACAACAAATGACAGCTAATGGCTCTAACTTCTTTAATGACAAGAAATTCATTTTTTTTCTTTTGTTCATTATGGACTCTATAAAGTTGTGATGGGTATTTTCCACAATTTGTTGGCCTGTTATATCCTCAGTTGCCATTAAATTAAGTACACCTAGCTGTACTGCATTGCTGCAACTGTATTATACAGACAGGAGGGTATCTGCAGGTCATGAAGTCTTTATGACTTAAATGTACTTCACAACAGTGTTTAAGTATTTACTCCAGCCAGCCAAAGGCACTGATGTCAGCTGTACAGATGCATAACAGCGTGATCCATACATCTAATAATTAAGTAGCGTTTATATTCAGATGAGTACTGGCAAATTGTGAAAAATCTCAATTAAATCATGCACTTGATAGACTGTACTGTAGTTCCCATCATCACCACTAGCTTCAGGCATCTTTCATAATTTGCCTGGAATCATGGCAAGACAGAAATTAAATTGCATTTTATCTGATATTTCTCCTAAAATGTTTAAAATGTAATAAGCTGAATCCTGCAGAAACCCATGATAAAGACACTTGTCAGTATAGGACAAGACAGTTCAACAGTATCACAAACGAATAATCTTCAATATAATAAACATACAATTGACAAACATCAACAAAACTGAAAATCAAACTGCATGAAGGCTGAATTTATTTCATGACTGTTGCATCAGACTGCATTTGTTTTAGCTAAGTGTACCCAATAAACAGGTAACTGACCATCAGAGGATTAAAAATGTGATCTAATTTTCATCCTCTGTGGATGATGCTGTCTGAACATCTTTTTTGCAGTACTGTGTCTATTTCTTAGGGTGAACAGGGACTGTCTGATGACATTCAAACACAAAGTTTGTGTGTGTGTTTTAGGCTCTACGTGAGGACGTGGAGAGACAGATGGAGAGAGAGAGAGAACTTCAGCAGCGATATGGAGAGTTGCTGATGGAGAGGGAGTCGCTGCTCAACAGCGCTCAGAAATACTGAGCAACACACAGGCTAATCACACAGTCAAGTACTTGTCATGGAGACACTGATATCAAGCTAACAGCAGCCCTGACAAACACAAATTAGTTTTCTCGCTCTTCCACACTCTGAGTCGTTGTATTAAACCTGTCAATTTTCAATTATTGCGGAAATTCCACTGATTAGCCCCGCCTCTATGTGCTCATGTTGCTATGATGTCATCAGCTGAGTTTTGAGCATGCTCAGTAGTCCCTTGTGTTTCTGTATTAGTGACCAATAAAGTTTCTTTTCAACAATTACAGCCTTGTAAGTATTTCCCCGGAGTAAACATTACTCAAATGCAACCTGATATATTTTAGTTTTAGTTTAGTTAGTCACATGTTTAATGAAAACATTTTATTACAGCAACAACAAAAAAATATGTATACAAGTACAGAATGTGTAACTATAATCCTCAGCAGGCGAGAAAGGCCATCCCACTTCTCCAATAAGCACTCTGAGAATAAGACAGAGAAGGGGTTTGTTTTAAAATAGCTCCATCCTGTCAGATTTGTTGTGAAAGAAAAGCTGTTTTTTTTTTTTTTAGGTCTATAGTGTATAACTGAAAGAGTTCCAGGTTGTTTTAATAATTTCTCCTGGCCACAAAATCATCTATAGTTTTTGTTTTTGTTTTTTTTTGTTTTTTTACAAATGTCCCTCCTCTGCTGACAAGTCTGCAAGGAAACACTAAGAAGAAATGTTGTACTTAAAGACTTAACTTTGGAAGATACCAACATGATATCATTCAGCTGAACTTTGGACAGAATGAGGACTGCTGATTGGATACCCATCAAGATAACTTCAAAGTCAGCATGGAGGGGAGGAATGATCACAACAACCAGTAACACTTAAAATACATATGGCATCTGAGTATTAAGAGACTATCCAAGCCTAAAGAGAAAAGAACATACAGTAGTATCCTGTATATGTTCAATCTATTTATCAGTTAGTGTGCCACAAATGTGTCAAGTAGTAGCTTATGAATGTAGCCTGATCAGTGTTGTTTTTAAGGCAGAGTGTGTACATACTGTATGTCTGTAGTTGTATCTTCTAATAGCCTCTCTGATGTGACAGGGCTGGATGGCTCCACTTGGAGGTTCCACTGTAGCCGGACAGCTCTGAAACAGACAATACAGTGTTAATGAATACATATAAAATATATTTGCCTCGGTGAATGATTGTAGTCATCAACTTTTAAGGCAAAATTTAAAGCAAATTACACATGATGGGGATTTATTATCTCTTCACAAGAAATATATTATTGGTAGTGTGGCTTTGCAAAAGCATTTCTATCATTGTGTAGGGTACATACAATATATGTGACTATGTATTAAAAAACACGACCTCTAGTGTAGTTGTTAGTTTTTATCCTGGGACAGGACTATTGAAAAACTGCTCACTGTGTCATGAACTCTCTGATTATGTTATTTTCACATCAATCAAATTTCAAAAACCAGTAGTCCACAGACAAAGGCTGCAGCCAGCACACACACACCTTTTTACGTTTCCTCTGTCTTGCTCGGCCATCCAGACTGCCGTTACCTTGGGGGAGGGGCTTTGATGAGTGGGACGAGCCTGGGGTGGAAGGGGGAGTGGCCTCAGGTGAATCTGGGTCCTTCTTTACCTGACAGGGAGAGAGGTGGAGGACAAATGTTACCTCCATGGATTCCAAAGCCCTGTTACAAGTGAAGATAGATAGATAGAAAATGACATGATACCTCAGTGTGTGTGTTGTAGTGGATGTAACTGGCAGAGATCACATGACTGATGGGATTGGTCTTGGCCATCATTTCCTGCTTTACCAACAGAGACAAGTCCACAATCTGGAGAGGGAAAACGACAGAAACACATGGGCGGCTGAAGAGTTTTGTCACCTGGAGATAAGACATGATAAATAAGGTGTCATGAATGAACACGTTACCTGGGCAACGGTCTCATAGGCCAGGTATGACAGGATCTCCATGGCGATGCTGTTGGGTTTCAGCTCCAAACTGCTGCAGTCCAACCAGTCCCGAAACTTTGATGCTTTCTTAGCTGGAACCATATTTACACACAGATACACACACCCAGGCGAGCCGCACGTACACAAGCAAGAAACAAAAATTAGCAGTGAGTAGCTTTGCTTTTCTTTCTAAAATCCTAACGCCTTGGTCCTAGCAGTTCAGAGCTTTTCTCCGTTTTATCTTACTGGAAACTCAGTGTCTTTGGGTTTTGGATGTGGACGCCTGCTGTAATGAGGATTGAAGAGGAATAAGCAATACACAGTCCTGCAGGGCAGGAAAGCAAAGGCTAGCTACACAAACTATGTGTCTTTGGTTTGATCAGCTTCCTAAAACAAGCATTAATAGAGAGACTAAATTACTTAAAATCTTACCGAAGCTGAGCTGCCGACTCTCACAGAACTCTGAATACTGAGCCTGATCCATGCTTCGAGTCTGACGCTCTAAACGCTGAAGATACAAAGACAGCACATACACAGTAAATAATCATCAGTTGTAAAAGGAAAAAAAAAAAATGTTGTTTACAGTCAAATCATTGTGTCAGTTAAGGACAAAGTGATGACTGTGCTGAAAACATCACAATAACCTCTAACCTCCATCCTCTCCTGTTTGACGGGGTCTACTTCTTGCTCGGCTAATGAGAGGAGTTCGCCCGTCTGATCCATCCACACCAGAAAGTCCTGGGCCAATCGCTGCCTCCGCTGGTTACCGCCGGCAACGCCACCTGCAGTTCCGTACCTGTCTGCAAACACACAGTGAATAAAAACCAACCCTAACACAGTCTCTGTTACTGTGAATGTTTGTCACATAATTTTTGAATTCTTGTGAAATGCAGTCAGACAAAGGGACAGAAACATTGTTCAAAAGTCAGAAAGGTCAGTCAGAAAGGTTAAAAAAAAGAGGAGCAGCAAACAGGTTATTTATTATATTTATATTTTCTAAATGATCTTTTTAGTCTCTCCTGGTAGGCCTGATCGTGGGTATGTACGATTTGCATGAGAGTGTATATACCTGTTTCTTGCGGCACGTCGTCATCCTCTAGAGTTTTGAGCAGTTTTGATTTATAATCTCTGAACTGGAGATATTTTAATAACCTCGCCACCTTTCTCTGTTTGAGACACACACACAGAAAGAGAGAGAATGAGAAGGAAGAACAGAAAAAGGCGGGTCATTCATTTCAAAGCCTGGGTCCCAAATATTTTGAATATTTTCAATCAAGACAAATCCATCATGACTTGAAGTTTTGTGTGTTTTTTTCCTGTGTGTTTTGTTGTACCTTGTCCCTCCTCATGAGGAACAGGATGTCTTCAGCAGAAATGACCCTCGAACCACGCAGAGCTGCCCCCTCGCAGGCCTGATGCAGCTGATAAATAATCCACATCAGACAATTTAGCATCAACAATATCTATCTTATATTTAATTTTGTATTTCTGTGGCATAAAGATAATAAATAAAATCTGACAAAAGTACAGAAACTTTCAGAAGATCTACTGTGTGTGTAAAGCCTGTCAGTGGATTTGTACATAGAGTAGTTATACAGGGAGGTTATTGTTATCTGTGATTCACTGGCAGATTATTGAGTCTGAGTGGAATTTAAAGGAGTAAACAAAGTCTGTCTCAGCAATGGTGACATATGCGCCTTACATGAAAATCAAGATTTCCAAAAAAGCATTGTCTAGTCTGTAAATGAATACATAACAATTTGAACAAATGTAAAACATTTTTCAGTATTTTAAGGTGTGTATATTAAACTTTAAGTTTATTTATAGATTGTTAAATGTGCATGCATGGATTGGTCTATTTAACCAAAAGGAGATTAAACCCTGTGATTAGACAATAATGAACTAAGCATATAAAATAATGTGCCAGTGTTTAACAACTTCAAATTCACTTACTCTAATGTTCTTGTTACGTCCATGTTTGTGGACTGGACAGTGTATTTGTGAACACTATGAACCCACAAATCAACATACACATATATTTGTAAATGAGGTAACACAGATTTGACAACCTCATTGAGACTAATTTCTCTCCACAGACACCACTCAATTTTTCTTTTACCATTACCCCCACTATGTCTGAGTACAGATATATGTTACCATAGTAATGAGCTGTGTGTGCACAATGTCCTCCACCAGAGCTGCTGTCTCGTGCAGAGGCCTGCGAGCATCTCCCAGAGCGAACCTGCCCAAACACACAAAGATGGAAAATAATAAGAAGTAAGAAAAAGAGTCACGTAGAGACACATAGAGGTGAAGTAGAGTTAGACTGAAGGTGATAACGAGCTGCTTCTTGCTAAGTTGTGGCTCATTAACAGTTCTTTAAGTGTTTCTATTTCAAGTTTTTTGGCTTTGTTTTGGCAGCATCCGTGGCGCTAACTGCTCGCTGATGTGCTGATTTTTCACCATAGTCCTCAGAGATCACATATAAATCTATTTTTTTTAATTCTAACTTCATCCTTTAATGCAATTCTTCTCTTCTGTTTATTCCACTGGAGCTCCTGTTGCTGCTGCCGAAATGTGAAAATTCCTCAGTGCAACACTAGAAACTGGATGTTTATAACAGCAAATATATAACCCTTCATAGAGTAGACAGGCTGATTCTATTGTGCTGAGGTACAAGTGAGCAAGTACTATACTGAAGTACAGTTTTAAGTACTCTTTTCTTGAGTAATTCCATTTTATGCTTCTTTATACTTCTATTCCACTACATTTATTTTAAACCTTTAAATACTAGTTACTTTGCAGATTCTGATTATTAGTATAAAAAATAATCAATTAATATTACAAAGTATTATTGTAGATTTAGCTACCCAACTCAGCTAAAATCACAGCTCACAAACGTACAGCGATATCTATCTTTGCCCCCCCCCCCCCTTCTCTCTCTCACACACACCGAGGTCGACAGGCCGAACACAGACTTTGACCACAACCTGGTCAAACCTCAATTTGCATCCAGAGAAGCCACTTCCATGATGGCAGACTAACCTGAACCCACATCCTGAGGCTCTTTCCCTCTCTCATTTCTACTCTTTCCCTCTGTCTCCCCACCTATTCTCTGTCAATCACATACAAATGCCTGACAGCCCCCCTTACTGTTGCCCTGCCCACCCCCCTCCCCTTACTGGGGGCGGCTAATTGGCCATCTTCAGCTGTCAGTCACACAGGTGAGACTAGCTTTGGTTTGGGGTTGTGGGCAGGTTGGCCTCAGGCTCGCAGACTTCAGGCTACAGGCTGAGCTTTGGTTTTAGGTTTTAGGTTTTGGGGTTTAGTTGGGTTTCAGCCTCTCTGACCACCACCAACACCTCTCTGCAGCCCACACACAACACAAGGTGAGTACCCCAAAACACAGACACACACTCACGCTGATGGGAGCTCACAGCACTTATGTGCCTTCTTTAGAAAAATCATTTAGTGCACTTTGCAAATATATACACAAACATAATACAGATTTTTAATCATCTCAATTTATTTAGCTACAATAATGGAAATTCTACAGCAGTCTTTGTCATTTTTCTGCTGTTTTCACTCTCTGCTAATAATCTGTGAGGATTTATTTCTACATCTTTTGATAAGGCTATTGTGCCAACTGATTTCAACAGATGTACCCTGTTCTTTTGGAAATAACTGGTAGTTTAATATTGATTAAACTACCAGTTATTTCCTGAATAAACTGATTCACATTCAATTGTCAGACAGTGGATGAAAAATGTTTCTGAGCATCAGTCCAAAAAAAAAAACTGTCACATAAGACAAAGAAAAGCAGCAAGTCCCTAGAAATAACAAGCTGGAACAAAGCAATATTCGCTCAGCTGTGCCTAATGAAGCTATAAATGATAATAAAAGCTTAGCAAAATATTTTCTGGCGAACAACTCATCGATTAATCCCAAAATTGTTACAGCTCTACAGCAAAGACAGTTCAGGAAATATGTGGCCATTAATTTCAGTTTGACCTCATGTCAATTGCCTTTAATGTGACAGAGTCCAGCTGCCTACTGTTAAGCATTTTTAGGAATGTTAATGTTGTTTTTTTACAGCTCTGTTTGTTCTATCAATCAGTCCTCAGTTTTTTAAGTTACTGTGATGTTGAGTGAACTAAAAGTCTCGTGTGCACTGATCATTACTTGGGGATGATGTTACTGAAATATTTCTTTCACACACTTCTTTTTCTGGTATTTCTATTTCAGAGCCAAACACTGCCAGTGCTGCAGTGTTTCACTTTGATTATGTTTTTTCGTTTTACGTACATCAATATCTTTTTTTGCAGTATCATTAGGCAAAATACTTATTGTGGTTCTGTCATTTGTTAAACAGGTTTCTATGGCTTCAAACAGTCTGTTCGGCAGCCCCAGCCCAATGCTTTACTGGGGTGAGTTTCCATGTGTGCATGTGTGTGTGTGTGTCTCACATCATGCTCTGTAGTTCTGGGACAAAGCTGGTCTTGGAACCTGGACGGTCTTTAGAACTGGATGCAGCAGAGCCAGCCATTGGACATAACCACTCCCAACCTGATGACAGGAACAAAACAGAGCAACACGGCTGTGTTAAACAAAGGATTGAAAATTACTGAAAGATTATTTTACCACTTCACCTATCCACGTTAACACTATATAACTGTAATAACTGCCTGCCATTACTGATGCCAGTTATTTCCTGAACAAACTAATCCATCATTTGGTTTAGAAAATGTCAGACTGTGGTAAACAATGTGTCTGAATATCAGTCTAGAGCCCAAAGATATCCAGTTTGCTGTCACATAAGAAAGAGAAAAGCAAAGAGAAGCTTCATGAGTGAGAAGCTGAAACAAGGTAAAACAGAATAAAACAAAATGCAAAATAAAACTTTCAAAGTCTGAAGAAGTCAAACCCAAAGACATTTCACTGATGGTCAATGGTCAGTGTAAAGAAAAGATCATTAGCGATGTTGTCTCTAATGTACACCTTGATATTTTGGCATCTTTTAACCAAAACAAAACAGTCAGGTCTGTAGCACGGATCAGTCGCTGGGTTAAAATAACAAGATAGCAGAACAGATTTGAGGCAAATCAACACATACCGTCCAACACATACCGTCCAACACACACACACACACACACACACACACACACACACACACACACACACACACACACACACACACACACACTATAGACTGTACAGGTGGTGTGACCGCAGTAACTTCCCCTCCGGCAGTAAAATGTGAATGATAATACAGCGCAGCTCCTATTCAAACACTGCGGTGAATAAAGCACAATGCCGAAAACACAAAAGACAAACACAGACAGAAGGAGGAGGGGGAGCTAAAGACACCGAGAAAGAGCTCAAATAAGTCGAAACTCTTACCAAAGTCGTTCTGAAAGACGCTGCCACTGCTACTATGTTATCGTGTTGTTCGATTTTTTGCGCGATTTGATGACGTAATTTAATTGGGGACGCACAGGTTTGTGGTACTTGTAGTTTTATATAATTTCTGGTCAAAAAAGCTTCTCACCCACTGTTAATAAAACACTAAGCGTTTTATGTTGGTGAAAAACATCGATAGAAGCGACAGCAACCCCTGTATGAGTAATGTGTTTAATACATCTGTTTTACTCTTTGTTTAACAATTATTTTACTGCCAGATCAGTGCTAGATTAATTTTATTTTACCTAGCTTGATATGATTGTTGACCAGTTTATATGATCAAAATACCATAATGGTTTCGGTTTGGGATTTTAATTTCTGTGTCTTGTTAATGGAAAAATTCTGGACATTTTGTAGTATGACATCATTTTTTCAATCCAGTATTTCAAGACTCTAGATTTCTTTCTCTGTAGATCTGCTCTGTTTTAGTCCCTTTCAACACTAGAATCTAAACGCCTAAAAGTTAAACAAAGGTTTCAACCATGAACCATGATGATACTGCAGCTGACAATACACAATGCAGGCATGCTAAAAGATGTACAGGCTTTTGCTGCTGATCCTTTCTGACCTTCTGCTCTCCTGTTACGCACTGCTGGTTCACCACTACCTAACAAAAGATTAGTGTGTAAATGTGAATGTATTCTTAATTACCTCTTTAGTATCAAAACTCTTTATACAGTGGGTTTCACTCAAAAGTATTAAAGATTGATGTGGCTGACATCTCAGAGGAAATAAAGAGGGAGAAAAATCCTTCCCCATGTTTTCTCCCTGTCAGATCCTGTGGTGAGGCGTCGGCCAACACCATCGCCCACCAACCTCCAAGTGGGCGACCAGGAGGTGCGGTCCCTCCACCATCACAGCACAGCACCCCCCAGAGGCCTGGTACAGACTGACAGCCCAAACTTCCTCTGCAGCAGCCTGCCCCAGCACTGGAGGTGTAACAAGACCCTGCCAAGAGCCTTCACTGTAATCAATCAATCAGTTTAACTATATATCTATCTGTCTATCTAGCCCTCCAGACTCTGTACAAATTCTTTTTGCTGCGGTAAATGGCTGACCCTAACATTTCTCCATCCTTCAGGTGGTTGCCCTGGACAACGACGTGCCAGATGGTGTGGTTGTCACAGTGATGGCTGGCAACGACGACAACAGCAGCGCTGAGCTACGCAATGCCACAGCAACCATGAAGCAAGGTTACGCCCAGTTCAATGACCTCCGCTTCATAGGACGCAGTGGGAGAGGTAGACAGACTCTGTGCAGATAGAGTACTTGACACACATAAACATCAACTAACAGAGACATATGATGGAGCATTTTAAAGTGGTTCAACAAACAGTTTTGAAGAAGAAACCAATCATCCTCACCTTCTCCTCTTCCATGTTTTGTAAGGTATCAGTGTGTTGTTCACCTTAAATAACTTTTAAAGCCTCTATAATTTTCCCGTCTGTGTGTGTGTGTGTGTGTGTGTGTGTGTGTTGTGTGTGTGTTTGTTTTTTTTTTTTCCAGGGAAGAGTTTCATCCTCTCTATCAACGTGCTGACCTCGCCCCCTCAGATCGCCACCCTGCACAGAGCCATCAAAGTTACTGTGGATGGGCCGCGACTGCCTAGACGTTAGTAAACACCAGAGGGGGATGATGGTTTTTCCCAAGCTTTCAGTCAGACTAATTTTGTTCCTCTCTCTTTCTCTCAGGGCAGAGGCAGAAGGAAGTGAAGTCAGGTGTGTTCAGGCCTTCTGGCAGCAGCACTGTATCGACAGGTATGAGAGGAAGGATCTAATTAAAATTAAAAAATGTGAAAGACTCACGGTTTACTCAAAGTAAAATATTTCCATGTGAGGTGTTATTAAGTGGCATAACTTGGAAATACTGGTGGTAGTTCTTCATAACTGTACTGCAGCTCTTGAATAAATTCTCTCAGTTGTTTTAAAATACTGCAGGAAAATGGAAAAATGATAATAGGAACAACGTATTTACATTTAAACTGAAAGAGAAGAACTCCACTCTCCTAACAAGGAAGAGGATGAGATGGGATCAAAAGCTCTGGAAGAACAGATGTTATCGTGGCCAGGCAATCAGAAATGAATCCTTTATCTCTCCAGACTGTAGATCTTTCTCATCTTCTCTGTGGACCACTGAGCCATCGTTCTTGGGCCATGTGACCTCTCTGACCTCCTCCTTCACTCCAAGTCCCAGAATGCACCACCTACCAGCCCTACCCTACTCCACCCAGCCTCCTCCGTACAGCTCCTACCTCTCTTCTCCTCCTCCTCCTCCCCCTCCACTGAGCAGTGGTCCGTTCCAGCCTGGCAGCTTCTATTACGGACCCAATCAACCGCTCCAAACCACAGGGGAGGACAGAAACGTCGTGACAGCACTGACCAATTATATTGAAGGGGCGTGTCTAGCTATAAGAGGGGAGGAGCCTGTCTGGAGACCTTACTGATGATTGGATGCATTTAATAATTCAGTGAGTTTTGGGAAGTTTTATCCACCTGTAACAATAACATTTAAAACTTAAATTCTTCAGACTGTAACTTCTGTCCATTGCAGTGATTATGCTTTTTACTATGTAATTGTTATGAAAATATTTATTTATGTGTCAGGATTTGACGATTGTGATGATGTGCAATCAATGAAAAATAAAACTAAAGATGTGAGATGTTCCTCTTACCTGGAGCTTGAGACCACTCCGCTGCTGCTGATTGGTCCGGTACAGGTGCAGTGGACCTGGTGGAACAGGTAAACGGAAATTCACTTACTTCTAGGTACTGCCAGTAGTGCAAATTAACTAAGCACCTTTAGTCACGTAACATAAACTATTATATGTTTTACTCACCTACATTAATATGACAGCTAGAGTTGGTAGTTACTTTTCAGATTATGATTATACATTAAAAGACATTTGGTAGGATTATGATATAATTGTTAAACCAAAAGCTCTCAATCTTTCTCCTAACTGCTCAGATATTTTCATTTAAGAAATTGTTCAGGGCTCAAAGAGGTAACGTAGAATGATTACTTAGTTATTTAGTATTAACTTACTTTTGATAGGTAAGATACCTTGCACTTACTTAATATTAATTAGATTTCGGTTACTTTAGTAAGGAAATAATGAAATACTTTACTTGCAATAGACAGCACTGTTACTTAAGTAAAGGTCTGAATACTTGTTTTTAACGTACAGAATGTCCAAAAAATTGTGAAAATACATTGCATGTTTCCAGAGCCAAAGTAACGTCTTCACATTATTTTACAGGAAAAGCAGTTTGTGAACTGTGACAGTTTAATAATCTATAAACTGAAAAATTATCCCTTTAAACTTATTAAAAAAGAAATATTACCCATAACTCCATGGCAAGTTATTCCAGAAATGTAATGCAAATATGGAATATAAAATAGTTTCATTATGTCTGTTGAGGTATCTTAACTGTGTCGAACAGTAGCTGCTGTGAAAATGAATCACTGTATATAAACTGAAATCAAACTAGAAAATTAATATTACATTATACTATACCATTGCAAATATTAAGTATCAGATTAAACACTGATCAGACACAAGATTAAAACTACTGACAGATGAAGTGAATAACATTGATCTTCTCGTTACAATACAATGTTCTGCTGAGAAACCTTAGGTCCAGTATCTGTGAGATGCACTAGAACAAACCAGATCCGTGGAGGTCCCACCCTGCAACCCACAGGACCCAATATCCCAGTGCCAGACACCACAGGATGTTTAGATTGATCTGTGAATGTTATGTGCTGAATACACAGAAATTAAATTGGTTATTGTAAGAAGATGTACACATTCGTAACTTTAAATAAATAACTATCACTGCTATGAGGATATCTCTCTGATCCTTTCTGGTGAAATATCCCCATAAGCCCATTTCAGTTTTTAGTAAACTCTCCAGCACAATCCATTTTAATCCTTTATTACATTATAATCAGAACCACAAATAGGAAACATAATTAATTATCTGAACAATACTAAACTGAATCTAAATCATTCGTAGCACTTGAGAAAAGAACTTAACTCCCAGGTGTGCTTACGTGATACAGAAATGTTGTAAAATCTGTGTCTTCAACCGAGTAAGTGTATGATAAATGAAAAGAAAATTAATCAAAGTCAACATGTTCAGTGGATCAGATGTTTCCAAATTCACCTCGGGACTGCAAACAGTTTCACACAAACATTTGCTGTGATGGTTGTTGGTTTAAAAAAAGCTCTTATCACCTGAAGCTATTTCCAACCAGATAATGTCTTGTTTATCAGTCCTGTAGCGCGGTGCAGGCTTTGTGGTAAGCCTAAATTGCTGTTTAAAAGTTCAGCTTTGATGAAAGGGTCATGTGTTTCAAAGGGAAGCTTTTTACCAAAGTCAAAAACCACATGCAGCTCTGCAGTGTTTTATTGTCCTTGTTTAACCCATCAGAGGCTCATTATGTTCATATCAACTGACTGTGTTAAGAGTGGAATTGAATGGCACCACTTAGCTGTTAAATCACCTGCAGCAGCATTAATTCAATGTAAGAGACAACACTTGGACAAATAATACCTAATAACAAACTTCAACTTTTCTTATTCTTGGTAGAAACTAAAGAGCTTCTGGTAATGTAGTTCTGTTCACCACGTTTTGAAGAGTCACATGGTGTAACCACTGTTTCAGATGAATCAGGGGGAACTCTGCTCCTCACTACAACACCATGCTGAAAATGGCCTGGAGGAAACCAGTGTGCATTTGACACTATCACAAGTTCTCTAGAAAAAGACACAGCCTCTACAAATTTGCCACGCTTTAAGAAGCCACAAGCATAATTCTATCAAAAATAATTAACCCCTGTCATCCTACAGTCATAAAATGTTGTCACTTCACTGTACAGTGAGAGTTTGTTGCAATTTATCTGATATGTTGTATGAATCCAGAGAGTTTGTTGTATTATGCTGATATGTTACATTATCTTTTATTGAGTAATGTTGTGTCAGTACTTTTGGGCAAATAAAATCACTTAACTGGACTTCAAATCCAAATGAACTGAACTGAACTGAGTAAAGTTTAAATGACTTAAGAGAAATGTGAAAAGACAAAGGAAAGACAGACAGTTCCCACTTCTAACCAGGAGTCACTAGTGCAGCAACAGGGACATGATCCCTCAATGGCTTCCCACCCAAGAACTCTAACAACTGTCAACAACAATCATCTATTTTTGTTTTTAACCATAATTTTAAAATACAATAAAAAGTCCTCCTGATAAGCTGAGGTGATACTCAGATACTCAGAGTGTGTCTGTAAAGAGGAGATGCGATAAAGATTTGGGATGTTGTGAGATCTGCTTCTTCTTGCTTTACATTTGGTGGCACAAACACAACATCACACAGCCATATACAACACACCTAAAACCTACTGTGACTAATTTAAAAGAACAGGCATGCTACCCAGTTTGGTGTATTTAACTATAACTTTTGAACTTAACCTATCTCAAATATGCGCACTTCTCATGTATTATCTTTGTTTTCCTAGTATCTGCTTCTGAAAACCAAAGCATGATTATTTAAGCCAGGTATAATGCAGAACACACAAACCCTGGTCACCAGTGCCAAAGTCCTGTGCTTTTTAGCCATCCTAGCATTGTGTCTCTGGGGATGTTAATGTCTGTCTGTTCGCCACTTTGGTCCAGACTGAAATATCAGAACTATTAGATGGACTGCCATGAAATTTCATACAGGTGTTCATGGTCCCCAGAGGATGAATCCTACTAACTTTGGTGACTGGCTAGCATATAAATGCAATTTGTTACCATGCATACCTTCACTGTACCATAAAGTCCCAAAAATAAGTTGTATTCCTCTGCCACCCAGTCCAGTTACAGTTAATTACCATATAAATTCTTGAGTTAAGACATGCTTTGTATGGTCACAGTGACCTCAGTTTTTCACATTTGAACACCAAATGCTCAGTCCATCTTGTCCAAGTGAAAGTTCGTGTAAAATTTGAAGAAATTCACTCATGGCAGTCTTGACATATCACATTCAAGACTCCAAAAATGTATTTTGTGAGGCCACAATGATCTTGGCCTTTGACCTTTGACTGCTAAAATCTGATCAGTACATCTTTGAGTCCAAGTGAAGGTTTGCACCACATTTGAAGAATTCCCCCCAAGACATTCCTGAGATATCGCGTTCACGAGAATGGGACGGAAGGACAACCCAATAACATAATGCCTCTGGCAAAGTTCTGCTTGGTATGTGGAACAGCACTGCAAGCAAGAATAAATGCCGTAACTCAGTTAAAGAAAAGTTATTGTTGCTCTTTTAAATCTGCACTTTTGAGAATCTTCACATTAAAAAATAGTTGAAGAGAAAAAGAATCTGATTAGAACTGTTTGGAAATTTGTTTAAAACGTAGTCAGAATTTGGATGGAAACGCTGTTTTCTGCCACATAGTCAAGCAAACATGGAAGGTATAAACACTTGTTTATGGATTTCTATTTTAATGTTGCACTTAGTCATAGGAGTTAAGCCACTGAGCAGAGACCAGAAGAAACATATAGAGAAGAATAGAGTGACAAGTATGCAGGACTGGAACCTGCCATTGTGTCCTAATACAATATGTGACTTCCTTTAGATGCCAGACACCACAAACACACACATGCACATACATAAGAGTTGAATAGCAGGCAGCAAGGCACCAGGCCCATTTCCTCTGGAGATGTAGATGATGACGAGATAGAGAGAGAGAGAGAGAGAGCAAGAGAGAGAGAGAAGGAGGCTGGTACAAACTACATTCTCACAGACATTTCAGACCTCAAACTCTAACTGTACTCTTATCTGTCTGCTGCTGGACCGTCTGTCTCTCTGTCAGTTCAAGTGAACGAACTCTCCTTAACGTTTCTTCATATTCATATTTGTTCATCTGTCTGTGTCTCTCTGGCTGTCTGACTCTCAGCTGAGAACGTGAAGCTGTCTCAAGCTCAGACGGACACACAGCATCTGGAAGACATCTGGACCTGTGACACCACCTCACATACGAGCATCTGCTGCCGGCTGCTGAGGATAACTGGAAGGGGAACAAGTGCCTTGCTCCACAGCACTTCAACAACAGCTGCTGAGGAAGACGAGAGCCACTTTTACCAACTTTGTTAAGATTTTCGAAAGCCTTCATTCAACTTTCCCAAGATCTGCACGACCCTGCCTCTGTATCCTAAGACAGGTAAAGTGTGTGTGTGCGACCAGGTGGAGTCCACTGACTACAACTTGGTCTTCAGACTTTAATTCTTTAATTTCACATTCAATAGCAAAATTTCAAGCTTTTTCATTTCATTCAGGTTTCACCCGTTCAGGGTTTCCTCATGGTGAAAACTTGTCTAACGTTCTAAACTCTCCACTGAAACTCAGATTTGTGAAATTTCTCCAGTGCATCTTTCAAAGCTCAGTGATATACAGTCTTAGGCCTAAAAATACAGTTTTTACCAGTAAAATTTTTACCTCAAAAATCAATCAAGACATAAAATGTGCGAGACAGTTTGAAAACCACAGCTCATTCTTCTGTAGCTGTGGTCAGGAGGAAGCCACTGTCAACATGAACAAAGAGTGCTTCCAATATCAGATATTTTATCAAAGACCAAATTTCTTTGAGGACAGTAACAGACAAGCAGACAGATGGATTTTCACAACACCTAAAAAGTTTATGAAAGGCTCACCTCTGGCAAAATAAAGATCTTCAACCTTATACTGAGATTATTTCCTAAAATGTATCATTGTTTTCAGTTTCCATAGCCTCTCTGGCTCTCTATCAAATTCTGAATGTTTCTGAATTTGGTGTAAGAAAAACAGGTTAGTTTTTAGAGAAAATGTTGTGTCCAAGTTTAGAGTAAAACATGGACACTCATTTGGAAATTTTATCTAGAACTATTTTGATCTATTTGTTGGTTTTATTTTAAAATTATCCCCCCTGCTTTTGCTCCATGTTTTGCATATTTGTCATGTTGACCTATGAGTGCTTTCAACTGCAGAATATTAATAGTGCAAGTTATAAATAAAGTTTATTATCGGATTAAAAACATCCTCAGGTCTGAGTGATGTCAACGGTTCATCATTTATTTAACAAGCAGAGGAAAGAAAGAGTTTTGTGTATATGTGTGTGTGTGGGCGTGCATGTGTTAGCAAGACAGGATGCAGAACAATACTGAGAGCTAGATAATGGGCATGCACGCATGCACATACACACACACAAATACATACACACTTATGCATACAAAGGTCAAGCGAAAGTCTATACAAGGAAGTAATATTGTTATTAATGATGCTGGGAGCACTTGTGAAAGACATAAATACACATACACACACACATACACACAAACACATGGTTTGTACACATACACACGAACTTACATGCGGTTTGTTCAAAGTCTTTGGGCTTCACAAAAACAGGAAAGGAGGGGCATTTAAGGGGAATTTAATAAAAAGGGACAATAAGAGCAAAATCTGGGATCTGATTTTATCAGATTTCATCTTAAATTAGGACAGTTTGTAAAACACTAAAAACTAAAATGTAAAAAATCCAAGTTGAAGTTACATAATAAGTTAAATAACATTAACATTGAAAAGATATAGAATCCATAGCGAGATACCGTATTTCATTAAAATGATCAGTGGTATTTGATAAATTATGAATCGAATGAAGGGAGTGTAAATAGTTCTGCTGCAAAGTGTTGGCCGATTAAATTCACCCTCCACTAAAAACGTGTTTTGCTCACTGTTACTGTTATTCACTTGGATGTTTGACCTTCACCAGTGACGTATGTGCAGATTCTGGGAGAGTTTCTTTCTCCTCTTAAATTCAGTTTAAAACGTGTACATTTGAGCAGGCTTTTGTCACGTCACAAAAATTCTGTCATTTTAACAATTTTTAACAAGGTAATTGAATTTTTTTGTGGCAAAACCATGTCAAACACAAGTTAGTGTTCAAAGTAGAGTATACAGTTAAGTTTCAAGTTGTTCAATCAATTGGAAACCAAAAGGAAGGACATACTGTAACAGACCTCAAAGTAACATAACTTCCAGACTTGGAACTGTGGCTTCCACTCCCATAACACTATGAATCTTGCTGATTGGACGATTCTTGCTTACGGACACAGGGTTGTACCTTCAACTTTTTATCAAACAAATATTTTCTGACACGATTCTCAATCTTTTGTACTAATGATTCAACAGGGAGAGTTTCGAGCTGATGAAAGTTGTGGAAGTGCTCTGACTGTGAGTCACCTAGCATTATTTATGGGAAAAATGATTGGGACTTTTAGTTCCCAGAACCAGGAGCTCCCAAAATATCCCCTTCCACTCCACAACTGTATTGCAGCCTAAACAAATCAACAAACAAGCCTTAAGACTATCAACTCTCTGGATTCTATTTTAAAAGTGCATGGAGCAAGTCCATTTTTGCCTGCGTGATGGCAGAAAAAAGCGCCAGGTGTGTTGTTCAAAACCATTGCACTTAGTTTCTTAATTAATTATGGGTGTGTTTTGGGCACAACATGCAATAAACCAGTCAGAGTGCCACCTCCCATTCCCTTTAAAAGCCAGGTGCACTTCCATCTTAGCGGATTGATATTATAATGGCAGATTTGCCAACTTATTTAGCTAACCTATCTCTCCTCACCTGTGCTGCTGCTCCTGGTATATTTAGGTTCACTGGCATCACCACACACAGTTCAGCACACCTTCTAATGCATCCTCATTAATGTCCAAGAGACATCCATGACACAGCAATGTGGCAACAATACGCCTGAAAAGTGTATGATAAATTTCTTTTCATTGAGTTGCAAATACTAAATCAGTGCGTCATTCAAATTAAGGACTTTTCTTGGGAACACAGAAAATTACCTTGAAATTTACTGATTAACTATTTTAGTTTGAAATGCTCTTGACTTGCTTTTCTCAAAGAGTTTGCCTCAGGACAAACACTTAGTCCACTTAACTCCACTATTTAATATATATATATTAAATAATAATAATATATTACTCTATAAGTTTCACATTGTTGTTGGGTGTAGGAAAGTAGCCAGGCTGTAGACTTCTAGCCTTGTTTGTATTTGTGTGTCTGACTGTGTGTGTGTGGTAGGCAGCAGTGTTTACAGTAGACGTCTAGTTTTTCCTTCCCCAGAGACAGATGGAGAGGGAGTGTGGGAACTAAGAGTGAAGCTAAACTAAGACATGAGCACAGACATTTTTATTAATGGGGTCAGGACCCGGGTGGAGAGAGGATCAGAGGGTCAAGATAATAGATGAACAAACACACAAAAACACATACACACATACTTGCTAATCACCATCGTATAAGAAGTTCTCAGGTTACAGGTACAACCAGCAACCGGTACATTCTTCACAAGTTTCCATCAAAGTTTGGTGCAAATTTAAAGATATTTCTAGATAAAATAGCAAGAAAGAATGAATGCCTGTCATGTTATCTTATCTAGCAGTTGGGTGCAGTTGGTGGTGCAAAATATCCTGTTGGGCGCCAAATCATATAAACCATTGAAGAAAAAGATGACACAATATGACACAAGCGTGCCAGTCAATGAAACGATGTGGAAAGCTTTTTTGAATGGGAGCTTTTTTATGTTTTTTTCAGGCATTAATGTGAAAAATGTTTCAGTCTCCTCATCGGTCCACACATATCCGGGCCCTGTTTTCTGGAAACGATCAGTCTTCTTCTTCAATCAATCTACAATCAAAGTGTTTTATTCAAACATTTTTCTCTAAGTCTAATGTTTGCCAGAGCAAACAATGTGTATCATGAATTTAAAAAGAAAGTATAAAAAGATGAAAGTAGTCTGGAGCTCGTGAAGATGCTCTGAGCCACCTGCAGTGGGTAGGAGTCTGAGATCCTTATTATAATTTCTCTGGGCTTCTGCTTTGGGCCCTGATGTTTTTGTCTGCCACAACTTTTCATCTCTCTAGTGAAGCAGCTTGTGTGATCTTGTGGATAGAAACACACTTACTGGAGCAGAATTTGCATCCTAAACATTATCTACTTCTTTTGAGGAGTCTGAAACCTGTGTTTTCTCTGTTCCACCAGGTTAATCTCATATCCAGAGAGTAAGTGAGACTACCAGCTGAAAAGGAAAAAAAAAAAAAAACTGTGCTGAGCTATTAATCGGTCATGGCAGACTGGAGCCTACTGGGAAACTTCCTGGAGGAAGTACAGGAGCATTCTACCTCTGTTGGCAAGGTATCACTCACACACACACACACACACACACACACACACACACACACTGCACATGTTGGAAAAAGAGGTAAACATTCATATACAGTCAGTATATAAATATAACATTCCTATTTTTCCTATTCCTATTTATTTTAGGTATACCAGCCCTTGGCCTCTGAGTCTTCTTATAATAAACAGACATAAAGTTTATATTAGTGCTGAGTGCTTCTAAAAATGTGCTTAACTTACAGATACACACATCCAATGAAAATGTAAAGTCTGAACCCACATTTTCACCCATTTTAGACTTTTTTAAAGTCCTATTCAAAAATTTCAGTTGAGATTAATAATGAGTTATTTCCATCCCATATTCTTTCATCTGAGGGTTTTGATACAGGTCTCTTTGTTTTCTGCTCCACAGGTGTGGCTGACCATCCTGTTTATCTTCCGTATCCTGGTACTCGGGACGGCTGCTGAGTCGTCTTGGGGAGACGAACAGGAAGATTTTAACTGTGACACTGTACAGCCAGGCTGCGAGAATGTTTGTTACGACCAAGCATTCCCTATAGCACATATACGATACTGGGTAATATAGTATACAACCTACAGTCATGTAATGTGATGAAAACAGTAATGACACCTAGCAATACCTGTCAGGATATTAGGCTCTCACAGCAGTGAGAGAATAAAATGCTGACTGAAGTCAGTGACCTTCAAACACACAGTTTTTAAACCATAAATCTGACTGATCTCCCCCCAGGTGCTCCAGATCGTGTTTGTGTCCACTCCCAGTCTGATCTACATGGGCCACGCCATGCACACTGTTCGTAGAGAGGAGAAGAGGAGGAGCAGAGAGGAAGAGGGCGAAGAGGGAGGTGGGAGAGAGGAGGACCCAGGGGGAGGTGAAGGAGGAGAGACACGGGGGAGGAAAGGAGAGAAGGATGAAGGAAAGGACGAAAGAGAAGGACTATCAGCAGGTCGAGTTCGTCTTAGGGGAGCACTGCTACAGACATACATACTGAGTATACTGATACGAAGCATCATGGAGGTAAGTGCTACTACTACTATTATCACTGTGGAGCTTTTCCGCCACCTTTAGATAATTGTTTAGGTTTTACAGCACAGTTTGTGTATGATTGAGTCTCACTGCCCTCATAATCCTGTTTCTAACAGTAGCGGGCTCCAATAAACCCACTGCACATTACCTGCCCACAACCAGACAGCTCAGACAGAGTTAGCAACTAGCTGGTGAAGAAAGTGGAACATTTAGCAGCTAAAGAACCAGATATTTCACTCAGGAATTGGTGGAGACAAAATACAGAACAGCATATCTTGGCACGTTAGCGCCAACATAAATGATCTCAAGGCACTTTACATAGTAAGGTCAAGACCTTTCAATGTTACAGAGATAAACCCAACAGTTCCCACAATGAGCAAGCACTGGGCAACAGCGGACAGGAAAAACTCCATCTTAACAGGAAGAAATGCCTAGCAGAACTCAGTGTAAGGCGGCCATCTGCCTCAACCAGTTGAGTTTGCACCTTAGATAAACAATCAAAACCAGCATTCAAAGAAAAACAGTTCCAGCGTGCTAAGAAATACAATTAGAACAAGTCTAATTCTTCCAATCTGTCAGGAGTTAAAAGTTGCTTTTCCAATCCAGATTGTTCATGTAGAGCTCAACTGAAGGTAAAATGCTAAAAATAAAGTGTCGTGTTTATTTCAAGCAAAAAGTACCTATATGAGAGACTGAGGCAAGAAAAAAAAAAGGCAGTGGAAAAAATGTAAATGTGCATTACTACATATCATTTCTAACTTACAATACACGAAGGCAGCTGACTGTGATAATTCCTCCTCACAGGTGGTGTTTCTGTGTCTCCAGTACTTCTTGTATGGAATCTTCCTCCACCCTCTGTATGTCTGCAAGGTAAAAAAAAAAAATCTACATCATTCTGAATTTATTTTATAAAACACTTTAAAGCCTACAGTCATTCTCTCTCTCTCTCAGGCCTTGCCATGTCCACATCCAGTGAACTGTTATGTCTCCAGACCAACAGAGAAGAATGTTTTCATAGTGTTCATGCTGGCTGTGTCGGCTGTCTCTCTGGTCCTCAGTGTGCTCGAACTGCATCACCTGGCATGGAGACACTGTTGCAAGTAGGAATTCTCTGTATTCTTGGAAACCAGTATTTCTTTAAAAGACTGTAAAGGTGGCTTGCATTCAGTCATCCATTCATAGATGATTTTATCCACAGGTGATTTCCAAATGCATGATTTCAAATGCAACACAGCCATACATACGTTAGTCAAGTTCTGTGGGGTCTGGGGAATTCTATGTACAAACCACATAAAGAATTTCTTTCTACGAACGGTTTCTGGAAGTAGCTATTTTTGCACTCATTGGCCATCAAATAGCAATGTTGGGATCTTCCAGGGGTCTGTTGTTGACTAGATACATTTCATAATTTCAAGCCAGCTATTAGTTTCAGTTTGTTGTTTGACCATACGAAAATCTGAAATAAATAACCCAACATAGCGACCTTCCCCTTTATTTATGGGTCAAAGTTACCTTATCATTGACATGTCAGAATCAGAAGACTTTACTGCCAAGCAAGTTTGCACATACAAGGAATTTGTCTTGGTATATTGATGCTAAAGGACAGTTATAGTAAAAAAAAAAAAGAGCAAAAAGCAAGAACTATATTTACAAGGAACATAAATATAAGGTGTAAAGTGTAGAGTGCAAATGTTTTAAGGTGGCAGTGATTGTTCGGATGTGCGTTAATGTAATGCATAGATGTACAATGTACATGTTTGTTGCCTGTCAGTTAAAGGACATTTAGGGTTTGAGGTTTATAACAAAACAGCCTGCAGTTACAATGTTTCTTTCTGCTCTCATATCGTAGAGGGGATCTGTAAGCATCAACAGGCCTCTCTCTTAACCGAACAAGCAAGGACAATCTCAATTTGATTAAAAACTAAAAATGTGACTAAATGTCTGAAAGTCTGAAAGCTGATTTACAAAATAACTGTGATAAATGAAACCATCTTTGAAGAGGATGAAAGATTTTACACATAAATCATGAGGAGTACTATTCAATCTGTGGGGCTCTGGCAAAGCTTTATAAAGTGAGGCAAAATAAATGGGATGATGGTTATCTTGGATTGGGCTTGGAAACTTAAAATTTATAACAGAGCTGTGTGTTATAAGCTGAGAGCGCAGAGTTTGAAAGACATTGCCATTTACTAGACAAGGAAGATCTAACAAAAAGGTACTGTTGGTTGTATATCAGTATTTTTGCAGCTTGAAGAATAGGGACTGAAAATAAGGATATCAATTTTCTTTTATCTCATGTGTCTCTTACTCTCTGCTGGAGTATCCCTTTAATAATGAAAGTGTTTTCTTAATTTGTGAATTCTTGCTCACCAGTTTAGGTAGGGGAAAGTTTAGAGGAAAGGGTAAGTTTATTTTTTGTTGTTGTGGGTTACTGCTCAACAATGAAAGGTATTCATATGGATTAAAAAGGGATTTGGGTGTTTGTATGCATAGATGGGCTCTTTGTATTTGACTTTAAGAATTGGATATAAACAAATATCTTGCAACATCCTAAGTACACTGAATTAAACATGAAGTCCAAATACTCTTTAGAAAAAAACTTCAGACCTTAGATGTGACTGCCTATTTCTTCTGGTAATGAATACCCAGCTTCAACCACTTTGTTTCTCCATTGTGGGACTAATAAAGGATTATCTTATCTTATCTTATTTTATCTTTAAGTACTTCAAAATGTTGATTGTTTCACCACCTCATACAGAGGTTCATAAATACATTATGTCTTCTAATTTAAATCCATCTAGTGAAACTGTATCATATCTGTTAACTATCTGTTAACTGTTACCTCTACCTCTTGCTTGCAGGAGGTTCTTCTTCACAGGGAAGGCTGTCCCTCCTGCTAACG
Organism: Lates calcarifer; assembly: GCF_001640805.2. NCBI lineage: Eukaryota > Metazoa > Chordata > Actinopteri > Centropomidae > Lates > Lates calcarifer. The sequence continues at coordinate 17,949,625 of NC_066848.1, forward strand.
TCCCTCTAACCCGACAGCTCTCTCTGTCTCCTCCACCACCGTCACCTCCACCTCCAGACTTCACCCAGTGTATGATTGGCTCATCACACTTCCTGCCCCTGCCTTTCCCAGCCCACCGTCTGGCTAACCAACAAAACTCTGAGAACATGGCCACTGAGAAGAACAAAATAGCCGCCGCAGCGGAAGAGGTAAACCTCCTCCAGATGAACTGCTACTCTTCCGAGTGGCAGGCGGTTAGTAAAAATCTGATCCAAGATGGCACTAACTGCTACAACTCTGGGGCAAAGGACATCAGCTGCCCTCACATCCAAAATGGTGGACCAGATGGGCTGCTGCTTTGCCCAAATGGAGGGCTCTGTCAAAAGGACAAACGAAGATTCAGCAAAACCAGCGGAACAAGCAGCCGAACGAGAGCAGACGACCTCTCTGTGTAGGAGGAAAACGGAAACACAAGGATTCAACTACTCACATACCTGTTAAATAAACTGACAGATGTGTTTGAGCCTTTTAAACTGCTAATATGCACATAATACACATAGCTTCTCATACAAGACAGCACTAGGAAACAGAGCCTACCCATTTAGCACTAATTCTGCCTGCTTACATTTCCCCACTTAATCTTGACTGCCGTTCAAATGAGTGAAAGTCCACTCTGGGAGACTATTCTTTCTGACAATATGTTGCTCTTAAAGCTTAGGACAGACCTGACAACCAACTGAAACCTACAAACCACACGTAAAGATTGTTTTCACCAAGGATGGAGCACTGCGTAAATACACTAGACAATACGCTGATCCACTGGTAAGTAACCGCTGGAGTTCTAGCAGTAGACAACCCTGCAAGTCTTGCAAGAACGCCAACTGTTGCGGGTCCTTGTACCACAACAAACATGGATGACAAGAAGCAGCTTGCACTGTTTACATGCAGACATCTGCACTGAAAAGACAAGAAAAAGTTCAAGAGTTTGTTTGAGATCCTGAATGGAGAGATGTAGGCAATGTGGATCATACAGCCTACAGAGAGAATTGAACGAATTACTATTCTTCCCTCTTTGTTCAGGCTACACACAAGTGGCATCTTTCATTGCAAATGTCAGTCACAAATACCAAACATGTTTGTAAGAATCCTTATGAGAACAAGTAGCAGCAACTGGATCTGTGGAGGTGAAGACTTCAAGATTAGAATCTTCACATATCACACACTATATGACTTTATCTTCCAACTGTCAACACCAACTGATCCAGACTGGAAAAGACCTTCCCATCAGTCACCACATCATATTCATAATTGGCTCATCAGCTGTAACATGTCCCCACATTAATAAGCCAAGAAATCTCCCATCAAGCTGTTGCTGCAAGCTGATCAAGCTGAGATACAGATAAAAATTGTGCTCTGATCACAATGCACTGAACCTTTAGGTGCTACAGGTTGCCAGCTAAAACTAGTCAAAATTACCATGGAGATATAAACCTATTAAATGTTAAAGGGAGTTTCCAGACTCATTGCTTATCCATAGTTCACAAGCTGATGTAGTTAAGTAAACTTTACTAAGTGGCTGTTCTGTTAGTTCTGACTGATTAACATCCTTTGAATCTACCCAGGAAATTAATAACTGAGCCTCACATCTGTGGAAGTCTTTTTGACCCCTCAAGCAACCAAAGTTTTACCTGTGGACTGAGCCTAAATCGCTGATTTACTGACTGAAACTGAACTCGTCAGACAGCGTTTGATTTCTTGAACATATTCCAGTGAAGTAACACGGCCCTAAGTGATGCAATTTTGTTTAACTGTGATTGTTATTTGCAGCATCAGAGAAGAGTTTTGTCACAATTTCTACTGTAAGATGTTAAAGGCTTGTTGGAGTGCATGTTTTAGCCCCACTGGTTATAGGTTTCAGATCAGTGGATATAAATATGAGGCACATGCCAATTACATCTTCACACCAGTTTTTTGTTGTTGTTGTTTTCTCTTTTTGTAAACCATTTTTTTGCTCTTTAAAGTTATGTTCAAGCAGTTTCTTGTATACAAATTGTGGTGTTGTGAGACCCTAGTCAGTTTGGAATACTAATGATGAATTTCTACAGCACTGAATTTGTAATGTCTCATTACAGTTATGAATACATCTGGAAGCACAGTGGACAACAATCTTCTCAGTATGAAATGTTTAATTATGTGTTTTGTTTTTAGATTGCACTGTAGTGTAATGGCTTCTAGACACCAGCAAAACGAATCACATTTGTCCAAATAATATGCTACTATCAATGCTATTGTAAAATTGTTGGATATTTCCTACACTGTGGTTTTATATTTATTATTACACTTGAATAATGTGAATGCTGTGTATGTTTTAAAAGCTCTGCAGATAAAATCATGCAAAAATATACACTTGAGACCCCTGTTTTTTTTAAGGCTATATTTGTTTGATATTTTTTTGGAAAGTTGTGTGCCGACTTTGCAATTAGTTGTTCCTGTTTACACTCTATCACTGGATGTACAGACAGCTATTACTGTAACACTTTTACCCTGAAGAAAACTCAGATATCTGATGATTCACAGGCAGGCTCCGGGGGCGTCCTTTCTATGATTTCTGGATATTTTGCGACCGACGTTAGAGATAATGAGATGTAAGTCGTACTGAATCTACAAATATGCATGTTCCTGTCTGTTTCGTCAGATTTGAGTTGTGTCACGATGGTAATAGGGTGTAAAAGGTATAAGAATGACTTACCTTTAAGTCCTCGGTAAGCTCCGTGAACTTCCACTGTGGGTCAAACAATATGCTAACTTCCTGTTGTCTTTAGAGCACCTGCGTGTACCTGTACCCTTTCACCTCACACAGTACTTTTGTCTCACGTCTCTCCCCCTGCGCTTCCCTTAGTTTAAACCTCTGTAATATCTTTTCATACGGTGAAAACTGACCTACTGGTAGGTTAACTCCACCGCTAGGTAACCATGAGACAGAACACGCTTTGGGTTGGTTTGACTCAAATGCTGGGTTTTACCGGCAGGCCGTGTGTAAGCGCCCTCTTACTCAATTTCACCCAATGTTAGAAGTTAGCTTACCTAAGTTCTTAACCACGGAGGTTTCACTGAGGGACAGTCAATAACATATAACTCATAAGCATTGTTATTTTCAATACCTTCGTGCTGACTTGAAAACAGTACCAAAAAATCATTCTTAAATGGTCTCATGTAGCACACCTATTTTGATTTAAGATAACTGCAGTTTTTTTTTCAACAGCTATATTATGTACATACATGCACAGTAACTCAAAAACCATAGCAGAATACTACAGACTCTCTGTATTTTATTTACTGCTTCTTCTATTTAATAAGATTATTGTTATGGAAAAATCAGCATTTTTTTCAAAGCTAGTACTCCTATACACTATTCCTGTTCTTACAGAATGTCTGTTTGTTTACCTGCCTGTGAACTCTGTGAACATTTAGAAAAGAAGATTTTTAAAAACAAGCAAAAGTATATGCATACATTTATACAGCCCACTTTTGTTCTGGAGGATGTTTTCATAGTTGGAAAGTTTTAAATGCCTCAAATAAAGTTAAATACAACACACATTGTGACATTGTATTTAATTTTATGTGTGCATTTAAATGAATGTCATTTAGCTTTCTGTCTTTGATCACTGATTTTCTTTTTCATTGTGACATGAATTTACTAAACAACATTAAAATCTAATCACAAACTTCCAAAATGATCATAAAAACCACTGCTGCTAGACATCATTTGTCCAAAAAAAATTACACTGGATAACCTCACTTTTCACTTTCTGACTGACTGACTTTCAAGAAAGATTTTCAGTCATGACAGACAGACATCAGCAGTTGGCAGCTGGCTGCTGAGAAATGTTGAAAAGTTTAAGAGAGGGGTACCCTGGGATGAAAAAAAATATATCTGCCTGGTTCCCATGGCAAATGTCCAAGTTGGGACAGGGGCTTGATGTGAAAATTTCCAGAAGGGTCATCTGAATATATCAGGAATGTTTGGGAACGGCAACACTGAAGGTTTTTCTGTCTTCTCTCCCTCTTTTCCATTTCATCCTCAACTATGTTTACACCACAGTCCTATTGTATGGCTGAGAAGACTCTCTAGCCTTTTCAACTTTAAAAGTAAATCAAAAATTCATCAAATCAGTCCATGTTTAAATGGCAAAAAGGAAAAAAAGAGCAACTTGAAAAATAAAATTGGACACTGAAATAACAAATGGAAATATGGATAAAAGGTAAAGGTGAAAACAACTGAAACATGAAAAAGCATTTTTTAAAAAAGAACTCAATAATTCTGTGGACAACAGTTCCCTCTGTTGGCCAAATATATAACTGCAGCACTAAGGTGACGACACACTAAAGCGCCATTATATTTTTCATATTAGCCTGGGGGTTGAATTTTATCACAAGTACCATACCACACCAACAACTCACCAAACTAGTCATGAAATGTAAATAGGCATAATCACTGAATTCATTATTCACAGAGGTGTGTTGACTATATTATACTATATTTATGTGTAATGTGTAAGTGCAGCAGGCTACAAAAATGAGAATGTTAGTACCATTAAAAAAAAATATGCCCAACAAGTACAACAAACTTTTGTTTTTGAGCGCCCGCTGACATGATGTATTTAATAACAACACATGATGCAAATCTCAAGATGCTTTCGTTGATGTGAGGAGGAGCTGAGGGAGGAGGAGTTCTGCTATTGGTTGAATGTTCACCAATGCTGAAGTGCCAGTGTGCTATTCTTATGGAATACCTTAGATTGTATTACTATCTTTGTGAGGAGCAATTTCAGGTCTGTCCTGATAGCCTCTGTCACCACCACCCCCCACCGACACACAAACACACACACACACTGTTGGTCATTTCCTGGAAACTTATCCTAAACAAACCTTAACCATAACCACCACTTGCCTAAGCCTAATTTTAACTACTAATCCCAAATTTTTGTCCCCAAACGTAGCCTATGATAGAAATACAAACACAAACACACACACACACACACACACACACACACACACACACGCACACCTGTTTCTCATTCATAATCCTGTTTTGGGGTCATACGTCAGCTGTATTTATATCTCAAAAGGGAGACCCTCATTTACAGATGCTGTGTGTGTGTGTGTGTGTGTGTGTGTGTGTGTGTGTGTGTGCATGTACCTTGTAATGTTGCTCTCTATAAATATCACCATAAATTTCAAATAATGTAAGCGCTTTTTAAAAATAGCATTGGCATTGGAATTGCCATTTCAAATCTGGGCCACACAAACTGAACAAGCCATCCAGTGAGTACACATATGATAATGTCAATTAAGATGTTGCTGTCAAACTGATTCAGCTCACTCTCTCAACACGAGCATGTCTAATTGCTTATATAACTTTACTCGTTATTGTAATCAGTGCAACAACATAAAATCTGTACTTTTGTCCTTGATTACAAAATGCGTCATAACATGTATTTCACTATGAAAACCACCCAGGATCACTATATTTTCATGAGTCTGATAAATAACTGCTGAGCTGTTTGGTCCAATAACTTCTTAACCCTCTTTCCTTCATTTAACCATCTATGTGTAACTATTGTTCCTCATTCTTGTGGCTCTTCTTTGTGTCGAAGGAATTTGAAAAATCTTATGTGTGTAGATTTCCAGATGTTTCTGTCTTGTCTGTCCACCTTTTAATTTTTGCCTTCATGTTTCTGCCTGTTAACTGAACTGCCTCCAGATCATATGTCCTATGCCAGTTTTAATAGTTGTGTTCTTTTGACTTCTATTACCAAAATGTTAGTGTTACAAAATGTATTTTATCATGTAGCATCCCTATTGACCACTGGGTGTCACTAAACCCCCATGAATCTGTCCTTCAGGTTGCTTTGTTTCTTTACATTCCAACATGAGAAAATATATCAGATTAGATATTTACAAATCAATGAGATTACCAGAGTTACATTATAAAAAAGAATAAACTAGAATTAAGGCTTTCACTTTATGAGAGAACAATGTATGGTAACTGCAGGCCTGTAGCCAATTATCTTCTTCTGCATACTAAATCCTCATGTAATTTCATGAGTTTACTGCCTAACAGCACAAATAATAAAATTTGCTTAGCCCTGTGTAGCCAGGCAGATTGCTTGAAGACGGATCCAGCCAGATCCAGCCACGTCTCTGCTGTTAACTGAGCTTTGATCGAGGGGAAACGTGATAAGTTGCAGGGCCTGAGCTGCCCTCAGCTGGCTCAGTTCCTAGAAAGACTTTATGAGCAGAGGGAGGATTATATAACATAGTTGCTATATGAGCAGGCGTGGCTTTCTGACAGACATAAGGCCACCTACACAGGACAGAAGGGCAGAATCTCTCTTTTAGAGGTTGTAGCCCAGATCTAATCTACTCAAGGCTTTTTAAACAGGAAACAATTAAGACTCCAAAGAGTTTTGTTTTAAATAATCATTAGAGGATCAGATTTGCCTCAGCACTGATAAAATGTTTTATATTGAAAATGTAAAAATCAGGAGGTGCCAGCCTGAAGATAGTTTGATCAAAGGATACATGGAGGGACATTCTCGTAATTTTAAGGTGGACTTAAGTTAATGGTTTGACTCAAGATTTTATTAAGAATATTCAGCATTTATGGTCTTTCCCCCCTCAATTAATCTGTTAAACATCAACATGTCCACAGAGAAATAAATGTAGACTTGACCTGTTAATGCTTTACATAGATAAACATATTATTTAACCTTGATTTGTAGGGAATTTAACCATTTGTACTTAGACAGTTTTTTTCTGTCTGTGTAGTTTCTGAGGTGAAACAATGCTCAGCATTTGGCATCAGTGTTCCCTCAAATAATTACATAAAAACTTCTGTTAACATCTGTAGAGGAATAATTGCAGACTGCTGAAATCAGTTAATACTATACAATTAACACCACAATTGTACTGTTTAGCAGGGTTAACAGACACCTTGAAATGAAGAGACAGTCATGTTTATATTTCTGGACGTTTTCTTTTAATTGATCCTCCAATCATCCTGCCCACAACCACACAAAATAGCTACCATATCGTAATATTCTTTGTGCATACAGTATATTGCTGTGTACACACTGACAGCAAGTAACCTCATTAAAATACAGATGCGATGCATTCTATCAGATTACAGTAAAATAAGTTAAAATAATTCATTCCTCCAGGCCTGTGAAACCAGGTAAATAACAAAATCTTCTTTCACTCCAGATGGTTCCCTTAGTAGTTTTTCTATATGATGTCTAAGTGAGCTCCACAACATTGTTAGGCAAGATAATTGTATGCCAGGTGATTTAACACTGTAGGGATCTCAACATGGTGGTTGGCATGAATATATATATATATATATATTCACAAATCTTTGCTGTAAGGAGGTAAATTCAGTGTGTAACCTTAAGCACAATTTAAAAGTCTGATGACAGGCAGAGAGTAAAAACAGGAGCTCAGAGGGCTGTTTCAATAACCTAGGGGAGGTCACAACATGAGGGCTTGTCCAAATGTGTTAGAGGACAAAATGTTCAGTCTGTGGAATCTAGAAAGCATTCATGGCAAGTGGTTGTTTCTGATGGACAAGCTGTAAGGACAGACAGGGGGAAAGCAGAAAATTCACACTGCCTCACTCCTTGTAAAAAAGGTCAGAAACTCCACTTGACATGAAGGCTGGGAGTAGGTTGTGTGTCAGCACCAGTTAACCACCTAAACATCATTAACTTTTCCACCCTGTATCGCTCTGATGTAACTGATATTAGTTGACTTTTTCAGTTATAGTTTTAAAAATGAGACTGATGGCAGGTGACTCTACTAGCGGAAAGTACCAGATGCATATTGTCATGGAAAACAGAATGGCTGACAGGTCAAGCAACCTATCATGCTAGCAATCAAATAATGTGATTAGTTATCTCTTCTCATTACAGTTGAAGTACAGATTCACAAAAAACAAACAAAAAACAGGCTGTAGTTTTATGTTTGGCCACTTGAACAATAGCACCCCTTCCTTAATGAGGAAGTAACACTAGCTGTGAACTCTGAACTTACTTACTGCTCACAGTAAGTGCCACTTTTCTAAACCTAAACAGCACAAAGTAACCTTCTGTGCAAATGACTAAACATAAAACCATGTATTCAGCATGTGCAATCCTAAAAATAAACAAAAAATACAATAAAATGACATTAAATATTCTGCTTTTTATGACTACTTCATGATGTTGATGATTTAAGGTATGCAATGAGGTCCTGGCGCTCTCCCTTCTTTTTAATGCCGGCAAAGATCATTTTGGTTCCAGGAATGTACTTCTTGGGGTTCTCCAGGTACTCCATCAAGGTGTCTTCATTCCACACAATACCTGGGGAAAGATAATCAGTGATGAAAGCAGGATATGCGATTTACTCAAGGCAGCTAAGAGGGATCCGACCTCCAAGCTATAAGGATAAAGGGACCAGATATCAGTGACCAAAGTTCAACCTGTAGGCAATCTATGTATGTATCCAAGTATAAACTGATCTTTTTTTAAACACTGAAATGATTAGTTGATAAATCAAAGAATAAAAACTCTAAGAACATCAGTGTAAATGGAATATCTAGGTTTTGAACTGTTGATGTCGTCTTGGACGTTTCAGAGTTGTTCCACTCTTTGAAGTTATTAATCATTACATCAGCCTCACACAATGATGCCTTCCTCTTCAATTGATTTATATCCAAGGCAGAGGATAATTCAAACTATTATTTCATCACCAGTGAACTGACCTTTACTCTTGTTGGCCTCTGTGTAGGAGTAGCCGTCTGCCTGCCCAGTCTTGCGTCCGAACAGGCCCCAGAGGTTAGGGCCCACCTTGTGCTTGCCCCCCTCCTCTACCGTGTGGCACTGAGCACACTTCTGGACAAAAGTCTTCTTTCCCTTGGCAATGTCACCCATAGTGAACTGCAGAAACACAGTGAGAGCAAACAGGACAAACAGAAGGAAAAGGGATAAATGTTTTAAAAGGAACAAATGTCAGAATTGAAAATAGTAAACGTGTGAATTAAAAGTTACAACTGTACTGCACATCTTCTATTCATAGACCTTGGATATGGCAGGAAGCTCAGTCAGTGCTATAGTGTGACCGGCGCCATGTTGTGAAGGTCGTTTAAGGTGAGAACTTTATCTACACCTGTAGTGTCACTTTCTTTACTCTGCCTACAAGAAAGTCGTGACATTCCCCTTTGCACTGGCACCCTGTCGAGGTCGGTTCAAGGAAATCCGCCACGAAAATAGCACCAGAGGACACTCTTAAAACGTGTTAGCCTAGCCTACATCAGCCCCCGTTAATTCACCCTTAGCAGCGTCTTATTCTTTCGAGCGCTAGCAGCCACGGTGGTGGTTACTCCACAAGAAAGCCAGATTCGTCGAGGAAATTTTAGTTTTAATGGGAGGCAATAGCTTGTCATGTTTGTCAGCGGGAGCCAATATATCAGCTTAGACGAGCCAGCTTGTGGTGCGTTTGTGATACGTGACACCGGTGTTACGGCAAAACGTGTCGTGCACGTGTAGCCTCTTCTGTCCACAAATAACTAACAATTACCGAATAACAAGCTATTTATCTGGCAATTATTTAGCTTATCTTCCATCCACAACTAGCATACTATTAAGTATCCTTTAGTTTTGTGGTTTAAATGCCGCTGGGGCAACATTTTAAAGGGGTACAAATTTTGGCCAACACCACCGGTTTGACTGTCCTAATATGACCCCATTGTGAACCCGCAGAGGCAAAACCAAGGCTGCCTTGTGTCACTTGCTACTACTAAACTACTAGCAAATCTTGCATTAGAAAGCCATTAACGATAGTCATTTAAAATAAATAAACTATACATTAAACAATGTCTAAAGTAAAGATTTCAGTAGTTTACAGCCAGCTAACGTGACTGAAATGACTGCAGCAGGTGGCTAATGTCAGAGTTTGAGTTATATAACATTTTCTCATTCTATTATGTCGGACAAGACTTTATACATCACACAAATTCACGAAAAACGGAAGGTTAAGTTGGGCTAAGCACCACAGCCCTGGGCGCCTCTGTCTAACATGGCGGGTAACCTCTCACGAAGCATCAAGGACACAGCACTCTCCACCACAAACTGGAAGCAGCTTTCACGCAGACAGCTACTTCACATGGCATTCACCCACATAGTTTCTGTTTGATACTGCTCACTGACTATGAGCAAGCTAGGCCTGGCAAGCCCGCTGGTAAGGCTAACGTCAGCCGGGGATGTGTTACCCATCCGGGACTGTCAAGGATGCTTCAATGTCGGGATTTGAATAGCACACTCCAGGCTGCTTTATTAGCTTCACCGCATCCATGAGGACTCTGGCAAGTTTAAACACTACTCTAAAAATGTTTCAACATAAAATGCCTACCTTACTCTTGGTTAACGGGCCAGACTCACTGAATCTTCGTTAACGCAAAGAGAGCAACCGAGCTATTCACCAACATGGCCGCTAACGTTAACTACCGTCAGGGCTCAGCCTTATTAGCACTTCTGTTGTATTTCAGCATCATTTAAAATACTAAAATCACAAACACAGCCTCTCTTTGCTCTAACAGCTCAATAAGAATATAGTAAATGTACCTTTTGATTAAAATGTGTCGGGTTAAAATCCCTCCGATGCAGGTAGAACAGACCTCTTTCGGCAGCTGAACGCTTTCTGGCGGTCGCAAAGAAGGTCACTAGGCTTTAGAGGTACCGGCTTTTGACGTAATCACAATCACGCATCACGTGCCTGGCGATTTCCTACTAATCTTGACGTGTTCCTTCAATCCGGCCGAGTCTCATTTCGACAAAGACACGTTTCCTCACCCGATTAAACCCTTTTCATGATTTTATGGGGGGGGAAATGCTTGGATTTTACTAGTATAACCCTCGTATTCACACTGATAGTCTGGCAACAAACACTTCAAAACAACAAATATAATTTTGCCGAATCGTTGTTAGTCCCAGAAGAGTGAGACAAGGAAACCAAGGAAGGAAGCATAAAGCGTGTTTTGGTACGGGTAGCTGTATCTTGCCGCATTCACTAGCTTTCATTGAAAAGCAAAAGGCACCTGATGAAGTGGCCATATAAGGCTACACAAAAAATACATTAAAATGTACATTTTTATTCTCATTTTAGCGTTACTCAACCTTTAGTTTAGCATTTATATTCCAGTTCACATATCCTCATGTGATGGCCGCTATTGACTTTTGGGTACAAATAAATAATTTTGTTTTAAACTCAAAGATGATTTCTGATTTGTTGCCAGTTTCTCTAATTAGATATTTCACCCTCTCAGATGTTTTCATTTCATAAGCTATTGTATGCTTGTACTTAAGTAAAGAATCTTCATCTCTTTTGCCATTGTTTTTAGGTAATATTTAAACTATTCAAGTGGTGGCTATATCACCTAAATAATTAGGAATAGGTAGGCCAAGTTTGCAGATATTCTTTAATTCACTGTCATTTCTCATGAATTAATTTTAGAAAACTGTACTACTTCCATTCAATCACCCTTTTAAGAGCAGGAGGAGACAACATGTGACAAGCCTATGTCATACTGATATCCAAAATCACTATCCAGCTCTATTCCTTCTTCATAGCCTTCATAGCCATAGTAGTTTAGTTTACACATAAAACACGACACAAAGTTTTTCACAATAAAAGACATATGAACGACAAATATGATCAAAATATAAGAGTAATAAATAGATTTAATAAAACTAAACAAAGGCTAGTTCAAACAGGTGGGTGCAAAGCTGTGTCTTTTGAGGTGACCACAGTGTCCTCAGACAAAAGGGAGGCAGTTCAAATTTAGGAGTCACACATGCAAGGTCACAGCGCCTTGAGTTTTCAGTCAGTTCAGCTGAGGTGACTTGGTAGGATTTGTTTTCAGAACTCCAGAACTCCAAATCTCTGTATATCATGGATCAAAATAGATTTAGCAGTTAAATATCTGACAGTAAAAATAATAACTGTGCCACAACCGCAATAAACCTATTATAATCTAAACGTTTGGCCTCAAGTGGCCCATTCAACACCTGTTTGTTGATACACGCACGCACGCGCACACACACACATACAGATCATTCCTGGTACCCTCATAACAGTCACAAGCCTCTGATGCCATATCATCAGCTGACTGTTTCATGTAAGCCTTACGTGGATCAGTGACATAGTCGAGTTTATTTTCTCTATATATTAATATATATAATAATTGTTTTATCCCATAATAATATGTACTGCCGTTGACGCAAATTTACATTATATTACTTTATAATGGTAATAATGATGGTGATGATTATGAGAATTGTTGTTGTTGTTCTCATCCTGACTCTTTTTCTAGGTCTAGGGAGCCGACTGTTATTTATTTTATTATATTTCATGAGTTACAAAAGCTCACTGCAGCATTCTTTTGTAAGAGCGAATAGGAGAGTGCTTAAAGTTCTCCCATACAGTAGATGGCAGTAAACGTTCAGCCATAGACTGATGCCTTTAAAACTATGGGGATTGATTGACACCATTAACTTGACACACCTTTGACAAGATTAACAGTAACAAGATTAATCACTTTTAGATCATCACTGAATGTAACACTTCAAATAGGCATGTAGAGCAGGAAATTAATAAATTGGAATGACCGACAGCTACAATAACCAACATACATGGCTGTTTCATGGCCAACCTGTGGAAAACATGTAAAATTTAAATCTAAACGATTATGGATGAAATTACATTGGGGAAGTACGGAGTCATAAATAAATGAATGAATGAAGTAATTAATTAATAATAGCCGTTTTTGGATCTCGGTCTTACCGTTTTTGATGTGATTGCTAAGGTTCCATGTTATAGCAAGAAGTTCCGAGGCGCACTTAAAGGCAGCACCAACGGCTACTGGACGTATTCTGTTCAGAAGGGAAGCAAATATGGAGGAGTATCCGTCCAAACAACCAACCGAAAACCTCGACGACCCTCCTAATAGCCGGCTTTTCGTGGTCACAAGTCGGTCCATAACTGAAGATGAGCTTCGGGAAAGTTTCTCTGTGTTTGGGGACATTCAGGGTGTCTGGGTTGTTAAAGACAAGCAGACAAAGGAGTCAAAAGGCATCTGCTATGTGAAGTTCGCCAAGTCTTCGCAGGCCTGCCTGGCCATGGAAGAAATGCACGGCAAAGTGTTGGTAGAAGGGACTAAACCCGTCAAGGTAATGGTTATTGCTACCAGGCAGTTGTGGTGACTGACTAAACCATGGCAGAGTCAATGCAATGTTAATGTTTGTTAAGTTTCAGTTAAAACAGTCGAACCATTAGCATAGTATGGTCAGTTGACTCGCTAGCATGCTACACAGGGGGCGTTAACGACAGCTTCACTTGAGAGAGGACGACTTGTATTAAAAGGGTCAGTACACCCGCATTACGAAATCCACATTTTCTTAGTCCCTCCTCACAGTGGCGTCTAGACATTCGGATAACTCATGTAGGATTTACTGAGCATTTTTATACGTTTGTGACATCTCAGTTTATTTATGATGAGGGAAATTTTCATTGTGAACCCCAATTAAAGAAACGACCGTTTAAAAATTCAACTGAAACTAACGTCTCCGTTTTTCAGGATAATCCACATTCCTTTGAAAGAATAAATACTCACTTAGGAAGAAAACCCAGTACAGAATGTGGAATGTCTCGACTAACCGGATCAAACGTAGAAAGGTTTGATTGCTCTCACCAGCACATATTAATTGCCCTCCAGTGTATTGAGGTGGCGGTCTCAGATGCAAACATCATAAAACCATGGCACATTAAACCAAAACTAGTTATCTGCATGACTAAGCGCTACTAAGAAGGGGGAGAAAATGTTTGTAACTGAAAGTAAAATGAACTGGTGCTGACCTGATAAATCATTGTATCCTCCATTTGAAGAGATGTATGTGTGTATTTTAATTGCTAAAATACTTAAATATCCGGAATTTGTGGTTGTCTTGTTCTAAATTTCTCAATGTTTTGTCAGGCTGCAGTTGTAATCATTTTTTAAATCATATTTTTTCCTTGTGTAGGTGTTTATTGCTCAATCACGGTCTTCAACAAGGCACAGAGATGTTGAGGATGAAGAGCTGACCAGGATCTTTGTCATGATCCCTAAAACCTTCTCAGAGGAGGACCTCAAAAACACATTCAAAGTAACCACGCCAACTTCTCACTTTTTCTGTGCTTTTACATCTAATTGCTCGCCTGTCTTTTCTTTCTTTTCTGATACACTCTTTTAAGAAAGTTGAGGTGAATGAGATGACCTGTGCTCTCTCTCTCGCTCTGTCTCTCAGGAATATGGTGATATTGAGTACTGTGTGATCATCAAGAATAAGTTCACTGGGGAAAGTAAAGGTTTGGGCTACGTGAGATACTACAAACCCTCCCAAGCTGCCCTCGCTATAGAGAACTGTGACAAAAGTAAGACTGATTCTCTCTGTGATTTCATTATTTGCATTAGAAATAGCAGCAGCAAAATGTACCGGGAGATGCTAAGTTTTGCTGCTGTAAGTTCAGGTGTGAGTGGGTAGAAATTCTCTAGCCACACGTACCTGAATTTCTACTGTACAGTTAACAGAATGCTTATTATGTTTCCAGACATTACTGTCTCTCACTGTTGTTACAACTCTGTTAACCAGTGTGCACACGTGTGGCATTGATGAAAATGGTGTTATTAGCTTACAGGGCTATTCTGGCTGAACCTCGCACAAAAGCTACAGTGACAGAAGATTACACAGCGGGAGCAGCCAGAAGTGATTACGTGGGTGCTGCTGACTCAATGAACCAGTACACTTTCCCTATGGGTATGCAGTTGCTTGACACCCTAATTCATTGTTTTTTGTTGTCATTTATGTTTGAGTTTTCAGCGTCGATTCCTGTATTGTGCTTGTGCTGTCACATGGCAGTTGGGAAGACTTTTTGGTCTTTATTTAAGTGTATTAGTATTATAATACTAATCTAAGATATTTACTGTCACACCTCTGGTTTGTTGAAGAGCTGTTCAGAATAAGCAATCACTACCTAGTATTCAAAGACATGCTGTGGCATTTTGGACCTTTAGGGCAGTTTATGCTCTGTCAGGACTAGTTTGTAAAGTACATAGCACCAATCCCTCACACCCTTTGATGTCAATCTGGGAGTTCTGCATCTGACTGCTTCTGATCCATAACTTTCTTAAACTGATGCGACATTCACGCTGCAATTGACCAGCTGTGTGGAGGTGAGGGAGTATGTTGGGTTAGAACTTCTCTCTCTAACTCTCTTTTTGATTTGTTACACAATTACTTTTGGCACTTGTGATGTGAGCAACCAAGTCCACAAATGTCTTCCTGATGGCTTGCTTTCACTCCACCTTTGAGTTTGGCCATCAGGATCAATGCCAGCATCCCAAATCCCAACATCAGATGAGTGTGGGATGAGGGTATTTCCTAAGCTGTCCAACACTCTGACAAGCAGTTCAGACAGAGTATGCTAGCCCTTCAAGTAGTGGGAAATGAACCAGTGTGTGTATGAGCGGGTCTCAGTTCTCCTGTCAATGATTTCACACTACTCCACTGATCTACAGGTGGCAGTAATGCGCCAGGAAACACAGCATTGCACCAGGAGAGGCAGGGAAGAAGACTGCTAGCAAGTAAAACATAAATACAAACAATGAAAGTTTTACATTATTCAGAAAGTTGGTTTAAGATAGTCTGTCAGAGAGCCCCCAAAATGAAAGACATTTCTGCCACAGTACAAATTCAAGCAGCTGATGAGTCTTGAGTTCAAGTGAGTTATGGATTATTTGGGGAGCTCACTGTGGCCTTATGTGCAACAGAGGATGTAGATGATTTCATAATCAGTTATGTGCCATTTACACAGGTACTCAAACATATTGGAATTCTGACACATTGCGAGCACCCAGAAAAAGACTAAGATAGGAGGGTGGCAGGTAAAGTAAATGTTTGTCTGTATCTGGTGAAGAGAACAGGGTTTAAATTAAGATATGAATGAGGGAGTTCAAAGCCTGACCATCCAACTGAGGATTTTTCTGTTCTGGGACACAGATATATTTGGGAGGCCTGTACAGCAGTTGTCTCTGTCTGTTATTGACCCTGGTGTCCCTCTACCCTCAACAGCTGACCCTGGCAGCTACCCGATCATAGACTACCGCTCCGGTGACTTCACACGGTGCCTTATGATGTCAACACGGGCTGCACTGACCCAGGAGCAGATATTTGCTCTGTTTGACCTCATACCTGGTATGGAGTACTGTGAGCTGCAGAGAGACGCTTATGGAATGAGCAAAGGTTAGTGATTAAACACAAAGTATGGGCTTCATTAACAACATGAAGGTGTTATAATCTGATGTTGAAGTTCGCTCCCTTTTGGTCACATACTACAATGGGATGTATCTGTCCATAGTTTTGTACTTAGGTCACATGATTATTCCCTAAGTAAATTCAGTTCCCTAGATAATACCATGGGATAGGGGAAAAATCTCTGGAAAAAGCTAGTTCCTAAATTTTGAGTGTAGAATACTTTATGAAAGGTTAATGTTCCCAGTTCTTGTATTTGAGAGACTGGAATTGGCAGATTTTTTTACTTGATAGGTGACACAAGAATCACTCAATCATCAATTGTCATCCATTCATTTGAGCTACTTGATGGTTTTATGTGATTGACCCCTACCATGTCACAACTTAAATACATTTTTCTGACAGGTAAAACAGTTTTTGGAACAACACAACTTTTTAAAAAGTTATTTTCTTCTTTAATATAAACTCAAGTCACAAAACTACATCTAGTTTACTATAGTTTGTAATTCATGTAGTCTGTAAATGTTGATTTGTTGTAAGTGTTAATTACTGTAATGTAAAGTATAACACTTAAAAACGTGTCCTGTCGGCTGTTTTTGATCTCTGTGTGTCATGTTCCCTCAGGCCATGCACTGATTCGTTACAGTAACCTGGGCTCAGCAGTTTACGCTAAAGAGAAGCTGAATGGCTTTGAATATCCTCCTGGCAACAGACTGGCAGTAAATTTTGTTGATGATGGAGAGGACCGCAGCAGGTACACACACATGCATGTACATACTAAATATATCTAACAGTATACACCTAACAGGCTTTCTGCATAAGGAACACAAGCTAATGGAGGTATGGGGCGCAAGTGCCCTTTAAAGTTAATATATCCATTAATTAAAAGATTGGGACCAAAATGCCACTGATAATTAACAGAGACTTTATGGTCACATTTTAGAGTTATCTCCAAGAGCACCCTGATAAAGAAGAAAAGGAGCAAGCACACTATATATGTAGTAAACAACCAAGTATGTAGTCTGAAGCAGTAAAAGTTGTTGGCACAACACACTTTGAGATTGAGACAAAAACCTCATGTGATCTATTGTGTTGACAAAGAATCAACTAACCAGTGTTATTTAAGGTTACAGTCGCATATCACTGATCATAGTCTCGTGTACAGTCTAAGCAGCACAAATTGAGCTCTTATTTTTTTAATATGCAATATAAATGCTGAGTAAAAGTACCCCATAAGGTTGAAAATGACCATAAAATAATCGTAGGGACACAAAATAAGAATACACAGTATTTCTATTAATCTGGCATGTACCCTGTGTTGTAATTTCTCTAACATGTCTTGTCAACATTCTTACAATGCTGTGTGTTTGTTTTTGTGTGTAGTCCTGTAGGCCGAATGGCCATGCAGTTTGTTGCAGCCCAGATGATGTCTGCAGTGTGGAACGGACCCTCCACCAGCCAAGTGATAAAACCTCCTGTGAGTACATTAAATCAGTGTGTGATGTACAAACCTGCTTCAGACCACCCTGCTCTTCATCTTGAGTTATGAGCCACTATTGTAATGTTTGCACGAGTTTTAACACCCACAATTTTACCTTTTATTGAAGAAAAGGTGATATTTTAGGTATTTATTGAATGTCTGATAGTAGGAATCAAAATTACAAAGTTTTTTTTCTTCATCTGCAAAAATACTTATTTACCCACATGCTGCATTTTAATGATTGGAAATTAAGTTAGGGTGGCATGGTGGTACAGTGGTTAGCACTGTCGCCTCACAGCAAGAAGGTTCTGGGTCTGGTCATGTTCTCCCTGCGTGGGTTCTCTCCATGTACTCTAGCTTTGTCCAAAGACACGCAGCATAGATTAATTGGTGACTCTAAATTGCCCGTAGGTGTGAATGGTTGTTTGTCTATATATATGGAAGTGTTTTTTCTTGCTGTCACTTTAGAGACAAAATCAAAAACCACCTCAAAGCTAATACCTACTCTGGGTAATTACTCTTCCAGGCCTCCTCTGCCACTTTTGGCATTTTACAGATTGAATAATAAAAGAAAAAAATTACACAAGACTTAACACACTTACCTTGTGTTTGTTTGTATCCTCCAGGGTTTCTCTGCTGTCTCTCCAATCTCCCGGGTTCAGACAGACGTCAATCTACCCCCGATTAAGAAGCTCGCTCCACCTGACAGCAAAGCCAAGGAGCGTTTGTTTGTTGTGTTCAGCCCCTCTCCGCTGCCCCCTGATGTGCTGGAGGACGTTTTCTGGTAAATTCGGCTGTAAATTTATGCCATAAAAAGTCCAAATGGTAAGAATAATGGTCCGATTAACTAGAAGGTCAAAGGTTCAATCAATCACAACTTTTAAGCTCAGTCACTGCAAATTGCTCTGGATGAGGGCATCAAGCTAAGTGCTCTTAAATGACAGTGAAATGCTGCTGTTAAGACAGTCAGTATTACTAAATGTTCCTGCTTAACACTTGAATGTTTTTTTCCTCCTTCTCTGTCTCCCTCTGTCTATCTTTCAATAGTCGCTTTGGTTCACTTATTGAGGTCCATTTGGTTCCGGGGAGGAAAGTTGGATACATGAAGTATGCAGACAAACAGGTGAGAGTCTGAACTGATGGAAGTAAAACTGAAAACAAACCAGATGGAGAAAAATATGTAGCGATGTGTGAATAGTAATGGGAATGGAGGTTTAGTAGAAGGGTAGGATAAATACAGTCTGTAGAGAGGAATAAATGGACAGTGAAAGACGGAGAGATGAATGGAATTCGACATATGGACAGAGGAGAAGCTGAGTAATATGCTGACAACAGCAGGTTTTTTAGCCAGATGCCTCATCTGTCTGTCACCCTCTTGTATTTTGCCTCTGCATTTCAGATTTAGTCAAACCAAATCAAGCCTGTCTCTCTAAATAAATCCTCCTCTTCCTTCCTCTGTCTCTTCATCTCTCAGTGTGCAGACGAGGCCATGGCAGCGCTCCATGGTCGGGTCGTCAATGGAGTAAAGATGAAGGTGATGCTGGCCGATCCTCCCAGAGAGGAGTCTCACAAACGTCCTCGTACCTACTAGGATGACTGGTAAGTGCCAAGTCTCCTGTTGCAGGGACCACCAGTATGAATAACTGGACATTGGTACCAGCGTATTTTGTATTTTTGGTAACAAAGTGTTACATACATATACTGTAAATGTATTCTGGGTAAGGCCCTTTACAGGGTTTGTGCAAACACACGCAGAGCACACTCAGAGCAGTTCTCATCAGCTGTGTGATGATTGAAATTCCAATGAGAGACTTCTCTTCACCAGACTATTCTAAAACCTCTTTCTCTTTGGTGAACATGCAGACTCTTGGCCCCTTTTCTAAAATTCTCCATTTCAGTGTCTGTTCACGGACAAAGAAGGCTTATTAGCAAGTTAGCATGTCTTTCCCTCAACAATGACTCAGTGGTTTTACATTATTGTACATGAGTCTAGTACCAGTGTATATATAAAGGGTTTTAGTACATTATTATGCTGTTTCAGTACACAAAATGCAAAATACTTGCTCCTTATTACAGATATTCTAAAATATTTTGATCTCCCAGTGAAGATGCTTCCTTTTCAAACAATGTGTGAAAGCTCCCTCACTCTTGACATATCCTCTGCAGTCCTCCACATACCTGTACACTCCTGTAAAACTGTTTTTCCTCTTTGTACAGAGTTAGTCTGACAAGATGTCAACAAGTTACTGATGACTTAAGTTGTTTCTCTTCCTGTGAATAACACTGCAGCTTCTTGTTCCCTAGGCGACTGTTGTCATGACACAATGACACCTGACCTGACAGACCGACCGACATCAAGACCTTCTCCCGACCTCTGACACGACCTTTGACACCTGTCTGACCTTACTTCTGGCCAGTGACCTTGCTGTGACTCACTGATATTAAACAAGTGCACAGTAGCATCCACTATTAAAATGGGAGTCTTAGTTATACACAGTCTGTGAACAGCTACAACATATACAGTATGTAGACTTTTTGGTCAGTGTCACGCTTTTATGCTTTTTTTTTTTTTTTAAGTACATGGTTTAAACCTTGATGCTGCTTTTGGCTTTTATCAGCAGGAGTAGCCAATGTACAACTACAGTAGTGTAACACCATGATTTACCAACAGACTACTGAGGCTACACATTATTTAAAATTTAAACATCTCATGATTTACATTTTAGTTCAGGTGGTTGGCAAAACTTTTCTTTGGGCAGGAGGCTGCAATCTGTTGATAAGCTAAAAAAAAAAAACAAAAAAAAGCTGGATATACAAAGTTTTGTAGTTCAGATCTGGTCCTTCCTTTTTTCTCTAATAATATGCTCTGTTATTACATTTTGAGCTCAGTTCAACAGTGTTTAGTATCGCTAACTTCTTTTTGTCTCCGTAAAAATAAAAGTCAGTTCAAAACAACTTTCAGCCTGTGTCATTTCTTCTTTTGGAGCCACCTGATGAATAATTGGACAGTTAAATATTGTCAATTATGTTTTTAACATTTTCATGATGTGAAATGTCAAAAACCGCAGTTATAAACCTTGAAGTTACAAGTACAAGGTGGACTGTTTGGCCTGGATGCTCAATGATGACTTGCTATCCTTGTATGATTCTATTTTCCTGTGGTATCTGAAAATCTGTACTGTTTCTGTTTTGATCTCTTGTCAGATTTTTGTCATGCACTTGCTCTGCTAAATAAATGTTATTCTTCAAAATAGTGGTTAAAAAATGCACCAAGTCTATGGGAAAATGTGTTTGAGAGAAACATTTTTATGTTGTAATACTGGAGTAAATCATGGCAATGTGGAGTTTATTATATGTACATCTCTGTCAAGTCCAACATTACTGTAATAGTTAAAGTTGAGAGAACATTCATTTCCAACTCTGGAAGCTTTGTAGGGCAAGAGGATGGTCTGTAGGTGCAACTGTCTGTTGTAAATGTCAACAAGTCACACATAGCTACACTAGTTTGTCAAGTGTCACAGTACTGCACCAATTACATGCCAGGCTAGGACAGTTTAGTGATATACACCTATCACACTCCTGAGTTTTTTCAGGTCTGTCTTAGAATATAATAATCTGATGTTTGCTATAATAATTCCAGGCATCATTCTTTGCAGTCTAAATGTCAACTTAATGAGGCTTCAACAGTTTGAATAGAAAATCAAGTGCATATCTTAAAATCTTAGTTTTTCTGTATAAAACACCATCTTTCTGTCACTTCATTTGATTAAATCAGACGTCTGTCTCGTATTAGCTTCAGATAAACTTTAGAATATATTTTTGTACAGAAAGGAAAGGATGTGTTAGTGGCCAATATGAAAAGGAGGAATTGTTACAGAATGCAAATCTTAATACTGGCATGGGAGTATTTTTCTAATTATATTAGAAAAAATAAAGCCATCCTTTCAGCCAAATGTCAGGATTAGCAGCCCTAAAAGCATAAGATTGATGAAGTGTGACAGAGAAACGGCAACATCTATGATTCCAAAACAAAAAAGCAGCTGTCAGCTTGTATCTGTATTAACACTAATTGGGTATTACAAGCATTGCCCTGTTGCATGAAATTATCTGAGACATCCAAGAAGAGACACACACTGAATGTACAGTGATATTTTATTTCTTCAGGAGGCAACTCATGAGAACAATATTTACAATACTGGGCTGGCAATGGGATCATTTGGTTTCCCTGCTGGGGATGAATTATACCACTAATCTGGTCTCAAACACCGCTGACATTTTAGAAGCGAGGACTGGACTTTTTTCCTTCAGAAAGTTAAATGAGTTTTCCATAACACAAGAATTTTCAACAGAGCTTTAACTTCAGCTAAATGACATGATGGATTTGTTGAGGGAAAACAATCTCCACTAGAATGCTCAAAGTGCTAATATCCTCATACTACAGCTTTTATTTTGGTAGGAGGGTGAGTGAAGCCCTGAACAGATTCAGTTTCTTACAACAGAATCACTCCTGTTCATTTCCCTCAGTTTACAAAAGCTAGTTTAAACATCCATCAGCAATGTTATTTTTTAGCTCAGAGGTATAGTGCTTTAATTTTTACACCCTTGTACTGTCTCACTCAGCAAATCACCACATTCAATATTTAACTGATCAGGTAGAGAAGAACCTGAAGCCTAATTTATCAAAAGTAATTTCAGTTTCAACGAAAGCCAGCGTTGAGCAACAAAAAGTGCACAACTACAGCAGCCAAATTCTCTTAGAATAGAAACTGTGACAAGCAACATTCATGTGGAGTTGGCCCTGGTTAACCCTAACTGGCCCTGCTGTGGAGATTTGGACACCTCATGGACATAAAGTCTAGGATGCGGTGGGATGTGAGAGGGGGCGATACAGAAAACGGGGCAGAGACAGGCAGTGATGTCATGATATAGTCAGGCTTTATTACTGGAGTCTCTGAAATTTAAAATCATTCAAACATCTGGTCTCTGTTGTTTAGC
The DNA here is from genome assembly GCF_001640805.2 of Lates calcarifer. Taxonomy (NCBI): domain Eukaryota; kingdom Metazoa; phylum Chordata; class Actinopteri; family Centropomidae; genus Lates; species Lates calcarifer. The sequence continues at coordinate 17,972,458 of NC_066848.1, forward strand.
TCCATGCATCCATCTGTCCATTCCTTTGTCACGTAGTCCGTCCTAACCTCCACATCTCACCCCCCCACCCCCACCCCCCTCAATCTTCCAGCGCCAGTGTGTTGAGCTCCTCATCGAGTTCCTCCAGATCTTCACCTGTGAATAGGTTCTCGTCCACCGGTACCTCCTCTTCTTCCTCCTCCTCCTCTTCCACCACCTCCTCTCTATCCTCCCCTCCTCCGTCCTCCCCTCCTCCCTCTGCTCCTGAAAGCCCGTTGGCCTCAGCGCCACCGCAAGCTCCGTTCAGCTGCTCCTCTGTAGATGAGCAGAGGGGAGAGACAGGGACGAGGAAGCAGGAAAGAAGAAATTTTTTTTACATCATGTTGTACAAATATTTGACATAACAACCTCGCAGAAAACACAATTTCTAATCAGTGAGTTTTTCTTACCATTGTCATCTGTTGGTTTACTCTTACTCCTAGAGGCGAAGCGGTCCATGGATGCTACGGTAATGCCTGTATTGTCGACCTCTTGTGGAACAAAACGAGATAAGTCTATGTCCTGGACTTCTGTTGTATCAATCTGAAATAAACATGATAAAACAAAAAGTTTAAGAGATCAAACGCCGAAAAAGCCTATGTTGTGAGAGCTGCCATCAATGTCAAACCATGACAACAAAACACATGAGCCACAGTTGGTCTTTTGGTGGCAACTCGGAACCAGAAGTTTCTGACCTCCAACTTGAAAAAGCATGATGGGTCAGCTCCAACTGGACACTTAATGCAGACATTACTCACTTTGGCAGTGTTAACACAGACTTATATTATGTGACAGCCTCTTTCCTTATCAGTTGTTTATCCTCCCCCCTTTTGTTGATGTATCCATTAAGTCCTGCTGATATTGTCGCCTGCTATACAAATAATATACAATAATATACAACAACAGAATTAGCTTTAGATTTACTGTACCATGTTGAAATTAAATCCTGCCATTTGTTATCTGTTTAGTTTAGAATAACACATGAGAGTGTGTGAGTGAGTTTATTTTGCCTTAAATGCAGCAGTCTGGTCATTACATCATACTGGGTACTGAATCAAGATGAAACCTTTTTAATAAAGTGAATACTTTGCATTAAAAATGTAACAGATTTGTAATTAGCAGTATCAAGTTATCTGAAGGCTTTAAAAAGCAAACTGTAAAATTTTTCAATACTATCTAGAACTTCATTTTCCAAAATAAAAACCTAATGTCAATAAAGTTGGCAAAAACCAAACTGCTTTTAATAGGACAAAGTTGTTACACAATTCATTTTACTACCAGAAAACAGGAAGCAGGAAATTAAGGGACCAAAAGCCCAACTGAGTTTAATGAAGATAAATGTGGGGGAAAAAACATGAATGGAAAATGTTTCCTTGTTCATTAAACTTGTTATGGATTGATTTATAGCTGAAGGGGCAAACAAGTGTACAACAGGTGCAAGTAATTAGCAGGCAAATAATTTGCTGTATGAAAACGCAGGCAGCTGCAATTCAGCAATACAGAACACACTCTTGAAGTCTGGGGACTGCACTAAACCACTTTGTATCACCTGTAAAACGCAGGAATAATAACTTATGGAGAAGGAAAACAGTGTTCTGAAAAATGTGGCTGTCAGTCTCATCTTTGAGATGTGGAAACTGTTGTGAATACACATAAACACCACCTACAGCCTTGGTTTGTGTTTACACTTCACTCTGTGCTGCAAACTCTTACTGCTGTTACTGTTAAATTGATGTGCTGAACCTGGAAATCTGTGATGACACTTTTAACACTTAACATGCACATTAATTGTATGTTTTAGAAAGTTGTGACCTAACCGTCATTTTCACTTTCACCAAAGTTAACATAGGATGCACTTTTTTTTTTTAATTAAACAAGTCTTCTACAAACAATTGTCTGTGATTGTTGCTCCTGCTACTAATTGCTCTTTGACTCAAAATCTTGAGTTTTATTTTTCAGCTCTGGCATTTGTGTGACAAGTCAGTGTCTGATCCTCACCTGCTGTATATTAAGGACCTTTAAATCTTCAATGTATGTTTTATGTTGTCTTTGCTGCCTCTGGCCCAGATCATTATTGTAAATGAGAAGTGGTTCTCAATTGACTTACCTGGTTAAATAAAGGTTAAATAAAAATAAAAATCATCCACTCTAGCAGCAGCCATGATCTCAGGTATGAATATATTTCTCTAAGTGGTAACTCTTTTGTTTAGAGAGTGGAGGGACTTATTTGCATAACAATCCCCTCCTCCATTGTTGTGCCACAGTAGGAACACACTTGTTGCCTCTGTTCACTGTGTTCTAAATATTGAAATACTTGTGAAATACTGACCTCATATTTAAATACTTTTCAGGACCTGCAGGTAACTGCCTGACAACACTGACCTCAAAGCGTACCCAAAATAACTCCCTCATACTGGGAAACAGTGGCAGAAAGAGTTGATAATCTCATCATTACCTCTTCCTCATCATTTTCGTCTTCATCGCTGGCATATTTAGTGTCATCGGCTTCAGCATCGTCATCGTCGACCAGCTCCGGACGGAACTCGAACACCTCGCGGCCGCTCACCTACACATACAGATCTTAATTAATTAAATCCTGTATCACTGTCAGTAACAGGAGACAGAATGTACAGTCAGCGTGACCACAGAAATCTATTAAGAGACGCACAAAACAGTCATCCAGAATACTTTGTGACCAATACCACCCACACCAGTTGGAGCCAGACTTACTACTAGTGATTTTCCAGCCTTAAAATCAGCCTTCTTCTTCTCCATCTCCTCCCTCGCTTTGTCCACCTGTTAATCAACAGCAGCCGGTTACATTTTTTTTGTTTTTCACATGTAACCACATAAGATTCTTCAGTTTTATAATTTAGTCTTGGAATATTTATGACAATGTCCTGATTATGAGAGGATATCATTTCCACAGGGAAATGTAAGGGTCTAATAATTAAACATCGATGGCGCTGCAATGACAAATGTGTCAAATGATGTAAATAAAATGTTGAACATGTTCCAACCTTCTCCTGCCTTTTCCTCTTCTTCCAAGCCAGGAACGTCTCCAGGGTGATCCGAGTCACGTTGGGACCCAGAGCTGCACGCTGCAGGGAGAGAGACACACGTCAGGATGTGGACTGTAAAGAAAACTTCCATGGTAAAATCACGTTACATGGAGAAGGGTTCGACAAACAAAGCCCAGGTGGCAGCCATGTTGGAGGTCCACACCTTTTGGGCAATGATATCTGACAGCTGGTTACGTTTCTTCAATTTAATTCAGTGTTGTTTTTGACTGACCAATGAATTGTCTTAGGTTTCCAGTCCATCTGTATAGATAGGTATTTTACTGCTTACACAACTTATTTAATTCTGTTTTATTAAGCCCATCTGAAAATGGTTTTATTGTATTATACTGTTGTATATTTTAATGTCTGTGTAAAGTCCTTAGTAACAGTTTTTAAAGGTGCAACAGAAATAAAACTGATTCACTGTACTTAACTGGAACCAATGTCAGCTTATTAGGCAACATTCAACAGAATGGTAAGCTACTACTATCTTGTTTACACATCTGATTTAAATCACCAACATGTCTACTAGAAGATAAGTACAAAGCTCATATTATGGAATGAAGACAGTTTGCACATCAGTAATGTGATGAAGGTGTCCTTACTTGCACTCCTTCCTTCTCTTCCAACCCCCCTTAAAATATAACTCAGAGTTGGATTTCAGTTTTTTACTGAGTCAATAACTTCAGATTGCCTAAAGCAGATTTGGCATCCCTTCATCCTTACCTCATTTTCTATCAGTTCCTCCAACGAAATTTCCTCCTCTTTCTCCTCCTTCTTCTTGTCCTTTTTCAGTACAAAGCCAGGTGGCAGGGCATGTCGGTACATGCAGCTATCGCCCCCCGCTGGACACACCCAGAACCAGCCATACTTATTATTCTCTATGGCCTCCAAGAAGTACTTACACACCTGCAGACAACACATCAGAGTAGATGTTATATAGACAAGGAGAGACAGCATCTTGGATTGTTACTGTATTTAGTTGGCTTCATTTTAAGTTCAGGTGGGTCTGCATGGTTGAGGACAAACAGCTGTGAGATCACTGGTCAACTGAATTCACTACAAAAGTCTTAGCTGGTGTCAAGGTAACAAACAGTTAAGCTTTAATTCATGATCAACTTGATTCTACGAGAGAGAAGACATGAGGGGAATACAGCAGAAATCACACATTGATATAACTGCTGTCTCCACCCAGTTCATCACCTCCAAACTTACTCCAAATACTGTCTCTCTAACCATTTACCTCTCTGTCTACTGTACATGGCTGTTTGAATTTCTCTGCATGCAGGACTTTTATGATCACTGTCACTCTGAGAAAAAACATTAAAAAAAAAAAATAAAAAAAAAATCACACCTGCCAGTGGCCAAATGCACAGCAGTTGGGCTGGGCCACTGGACAAAAATCCAGTTTATTTACAGTTCTTTATCTTTCCCTGTCTTCATTCACTGTTCATTATTCAGCATCAGGACAGACTTACAATTTGTGTTTTGGCTTTCTTCTTCTCAGCTTCCCCGTGTTTTTTGTTGACCACCTCCTCCAGCTTCTTCTCATCCCAGTTCTCCATTGTGTCTAAACAGAACACAATAGACCCCATATTAAACAGTTAATAGAGATGAGTTGTTCATTGTGAAACAGTGTGATCCAACATTTTATTAAGCCATGTTATCACCTAGGATAATGGTGACATATCTGTGGTGGTTTTATATAACATGGATACCAGCATGTTTATGTCACTTGCAATGCTGACATGTTTTTGCTTTCTTACAATGAAGTTTTTATATTTAACACTATAACTGTGCTGCATGGTGCAGAAGCAGCCATCTGAAAAAACACTTCCTTGGTACTTGTACTCATTTATTACTTAACATTCAGTGTTCAATGTAAGTCTGAACTGTGTGAGGGCTTGGTTGGCCTTGCTGCAGGGGTTCTCCTTTTACATCCAGACCCTTGCTGAGATTGTGTCTGAATTTCAAGTGAATATTAAAGCAGAGGCGTGAAAAATTATCTAAATAATTTCTTATATAAAACTGGACAAATCACTTTAGAGGAAAATTTGTTGCACTTAGAAAAAAACAGAAAGAAAGAACTAAGCCACCAAAATGTATGTTCAAGATTAGTGTTATGACTGCCAAGCAATTCCTAAATCTCTGAGTTTTCATCAGGGATCTTACTTATTGATTTATTTCAGCCATTTAAAGACAATTATATCAAATATTACAAAAGTATCAATCACGATCAACAAGACTATGACACAAAATTGCCTAACACTATACACCAACCTTTCTCCAGGTCTTCATCTCTTTCATCCACATAGACACTTCTCTTCTCACATTTCCTCTCCATTGACAAATCATGGCTGAACTTGCACTTGTCACCTTTAGTGCACTGGCCCTGCTTAAAGAATGCACACAGCACTGACTTTGGGTCGACACCTGAGAAAAAAGAGAGAGAACTGAATGATTATCTTTTCTGGTAGAGTGGTTTAATATACTGAGCACACACACACACAAAAACAAGCAGAAAATACCGGCAATTTTAGATGAACAATTGAAAATGTAAGATTAGCTAAGGTGATACTGATTAATGTTCTGTCACAGACAGCAGGTTTGTTACCTTTGCTGACTTTCTGGGCAGCAACTACAGGTTTAAACAGTTCATTGAGTTCGTCCAACTCTTTCTTCTTATCTGCTCTCTTAGTGGTCTTTTCTGCCTCAGCCTGGGCAATCTGCACACACACACACACACACACACACACACACAAAAATGGTGAATGTATTTAAAGATTCTCTGATCCAATCAATTTAGTTCACAAAGGTTTAAATACGTGGAAAGTTGTTTCATTCTGAGTACACAGAGCAGTGTATGCATCATACAGCCAGGTCACCAAAAACTTGTGGTACAATCTAGTCAACATTCATTTTCTTTTCTTGTCCTGCACTTTTGCAAATGAGACAGTTTAATGGCTGACATTTAAAATTAGGTGGAAAAAGAAGAGAGAATAAGTACAGTGAGAAAAAGCAACACATAGAGATGAGTGTGTGTGATCTGGGGACAGTTCAGGCATGACATGGTCAGAGGTGTGAAGGGATGAAGAAAGAAACACGCTAACAAGAAGGAATTGCCTCCTAACCTGTCTTGCACTTTGTTGTCCATATTTCACTTGCTGAGTGACGTTCTTGATGTACTTCTGCTGTTTGGCCCCTTTTTTGTTCTTCAAGCCAAATGTCTTGTCCTAGAAAAAAGAAGCAGGTCAATTAATCATCAGTTTCATAATTTACTTCCTTTAATATCCTCTGAGCAAAGAGTTCCAACCAAACAAATGATATCCTGCACGTGTTTTACTTTATATCAACAAAATACACACACACACACACACACACACATATAAAGGATAAAGGGAAACCCACTTGTAGTAACTCAAGCCTTGGAGGCCCCTAAATACACTATGTAACTTGGGCCTGTCTCAAATGAAAGTTGTCAATCCCATTAGAGGTGTTGGAAAATCTCTGGCTGTTACTCCAAAATAAAGCTTCTGCAATGCATTGTGAGACAGCTCCACCATCTGACTGGGAGAGTTGGTGACCAAAGACCTGTGTCACATTTCAGATAATAACTCTTAAGGTAGCAGCAGCCACCAGGGCAAAAGCTCTCTGTCTCAACAACTGACCAAGTCCGTAAGAGGAGGAAAGAGCTGTAAAAAAATGATTTGACAGCTGCTTTCCTGTTGGATTTTTTCCGCTATTCCAGAGGAATCGTTTCTAAATCTGGCTACAATTTGACAAAAATACTGACAGACTATTATCTGTGTACAATATGTTACGGTCGATTTAATGTAAACATTGGATGAATGCAGCTATTAATTTAAATGTTGGAAGGATATGGACTGACATCAGTCTAACAAGGTATTAGTTTATTTTTCAGGCCTCTCTGACTTGCCTACCTTGTCTGCCGCACTCAGCACCAAGTGTAAATACAGGGTTTAACTGTTAAAACAAAAGGCTGAATAATTGCCAACAGTATGTAGGCACTATAGTTTATTACCAAACATGACTGTTTTTCAAACATTGCAGAAGTAACTCGTCTATCTTTAGGAACTTCAATCATTTATAGGAGTTAAAGGCTATCAGCTTTGAGTTTTAAGCATAAGACCTCAGCATATCAAGTGTTATCACACTAGGAGACTTGCTCAGTATCTGTTGTGAAATGAGACTGCTTCTGCTTAACTACATATATCACCTGAACTTACATTAATTACATTCGCCTAAAAACTTTTGACAATCTCAAAGATGTGCAGTAATAAACAGCCTGGGACATCAATAAGTTTCAGTACAACCTGTGCCTGTTCATGAACAACGCTGTCAGGCCGGTAGTTACACTGACAGAAAGATGTGACGATGTTTTATGATTAGCGGCTGTTTTTATTGAGCGACATCAGCACTAGCAGTGCTCTCACATTTGAAAACAAAGAAAATTGCGTTTAAAATTGACCAACTTTTACACCTGTTTCAACTCGGCGCCATAACAGCCTCAAATCTGTTCCCCCGTCTGTCCTGTGGGCCGATGAGCGGTAGGCCCACCAAACCTTGCTTTAGTTCCCTTACGTATACAAGCAAGAAATCTCATCGTTAAAAACATACATATGTCATGTTAAAGTTCCTAATGTTAGCTGCTGACTTTAAAGACATGAATCAACCTTACTAGGACAAGTGATAACACTTTCTGAGGCGGCACGGCCCTGTTAGCCGCTTGGCCTCCTGACAGCTGGCTAGTTCGCTTTCAATTGGGTTGTAGCGATTGACGATTTTGTTGGGAAGCAAACAAACTTGTCAGACGGAACACCTAACAATTAAGTAATACTAACAGCTGACCAGAGACCATTGTAACTTCAACGTTCACTGGTCAGCACTTGTTTAGCTTCGGTTAGCACTGAGCGAGTGTGGTACGCTAGCTTATCAGCTAACGCTTAACGCCGACATGCTAACTCGTGTATTTTTTTATTTTTTTTTTACCTCAATTATCTTTTCCTTTTTCTTCTCTTGAGTTTTTTTATTCCCCGCGGCCTGGGCGGGTTTCTTCGGAGGCATGTTGGCTCAGGCTTAGCTGTGTACAAAACGCGTGTAGTTAGCCTAGTAATAATTATTTTAAGGTGGTGTTTCAGCTGGATCTGGGGTTGCACATTACCCAGTTGTTGCTAGCACAGCACAGCAACGGCGCTCGTACGCCACATGTGAGTTGTTGATGTTCTCTGGCGTCATCACGCTTCCCGAGAGGCATGACAGGTATTGTAGTCCTTAAAGAAACAACGTTATCCAGCTAACTAAAACCTGATCAAACACAAATAACAACTAAACAAACAAAAACAAAACAGCGGAATCAAAATAAAACCTACCACTTAAAGGTAGGCCTTTTTAAAGAATTAAGTTTTGAAAAGTGATTTAAGAGATGTTACCAACTCTTCAAGACTCACATCTTCAGACAGGGAGTTCCAGAGCTGAAGGGCCTTGACTCACCTTTAATCATGAGCTGAGACTTTGGAACAGACAGAGGAGCCTCAGAGGATCTGAGACTATGCTCTGGTTTGAAGGGGAGCAATAACTCAGCAATATAACTGAGAATGAAACCATGAAATGCTTCAAAGGTAATCAGTAAAATCCCCAAATCGGGTCTAAAACTGACCAGTAACCATTTAAGATTTTGGCAGAACAGGACTGAAATGATTTTGTTAAGGATGGAGCCTTAAGGAATCAAGACACCATATTCTATCTATCTTTCTATAGACGTGTGTGTGTGTGTGTGTGTGTGTGTGTGTGTGTGTTTTTTTTTTTTTTTTTTTTAAGAATTATAATGTAGTTTGGTCATTACATAGGAATACCTTGATGGTGAAGGAAGAATAAGAGGATCCTCAATATTATAGAACAAGCCCTCGTATTTAATAATATTTTTGGCCTTTTCACAGCTTGGGGAGTAACAGGGGTTTATTCAGGGTTCAATGTAATTTCATTGCAGTTTTAGTATTTGATCACCAGGTGTCAGTGTTGCAATTTCTGCCAGTGAAGGTGAGAGGTAGTGGATTCTCAAGAAAGGCACTGACTGGTTTCGTGGTCAAGTGTAACCAAAATTCCAGCAGATATCCTTAGACAGCACAGGGCTGATGTCAGAATGAGAACAAGAATAAGAAATGTAGTCCTAAGAAGTAACTGACTAGCTTCATGCAGCTGGGATAAAGTAGAACAGTCTTGATGATTGACTGGTTTTCTCAAAATGTTTGATTTTTTTAATGGGTATGTGATTATTACAAAGCCATCTACATGCAAACTTCCTTGAAATGCTGTTTGCAGAGGTAATGTGATGAAATTAGGCTTCTGACCACTTCAAGTTTTACATAAGACTGTACTTTGTGCTAACAAATTACTATTTATCAGATTCATGCCATATCCTCAAACTGATGATCAAGATTAGTAAGTCAGAAAATCACGGCTTGAATCATGGGAGTCCAGACATGCTAAATGCCCAAAGTTAGAGATGATTGGATGAATAATTTAGCAGGGGTTTACAGAAGTATGCTACAAAATCCTATGTGGCAGAAACTGATGTTGCAATGTGCACTTGATTCAGCATGTGACAGGGAATTATGAGAAAAAAGAAACTGTATTTCTACAAGAAGTGGTTTACAAATAATTGTCCTAAGGATAAAAAAGGTTGTTACAGAGCCAGCATCTGGCCAATGGACATAAGACCAGTTTATTGCCTCTATTTAATAGTTTGATTGTATAGGCTGCTGGTCAATTAAGACACCCCTGGTATGATTTTTATTGCCTGAGCATTGGATGAAATTTTAAACCTATCTGGAAACCTTTGTAGCTGTGTAGCTTGTATAGTCTCTGAGCTGCAAGTGCTTTGGGGGGAAATTAGGGGAAAGCAGAAAAAGAAGAATAGCAACAACAACAGCAACAACAGCAACAACAACAGGGCTGCAGTGCTTTGTGTTTGAACTCCTACTAAAGAGAAAACCCCTTTTGTAACCAGAAGCGTGAGATCGTGTCATGGCTGCGGGGCGGGAGAGCCAACCAGCAGGGGTTTTACCGCTTCAGCTGCTGATTCAACTTGATTTAATTAGATTTCACTTAAGTTACTAATGTGATTTCATTTGGCACATTTGACATGTGTGGCCTTCATGCACATCCTGTCTCAGTTCATTCGGCCAGTTCAGGATGTGTGTGTGTGTGTGTATGTGTGTGTGTGTGTGTGTGTGTGTATGTGTGTTATACAGCTGTATGGCGTATAGTCACAAGCCAAAATGGGTCACACATGCCTGCTCCTTTTGGGCTCTCATTTGGTCTCATGTGCTTTAATGAGCCTTGGTTTTTGAGGGTAAAGGACAACAGTTACTCAGTTTGGGTGCTCACATAATGATTGTACTAGTAGTGTGCTTTAATGAGTCCCAGAGTGAGACGATGAATTTACTCTGGTAACAGCATCTTTGGCTGTAAATGTGTTATCAAGCCATCCTCTCTGCTGTCTGTGTGCCTGCTCATATCCTCTGATATAGCTTTATTTCATTTCGTGTGTGGAGACATTTATTTATAACACGTTTGTCATGCATGGTGCCTTCCACCATGCGCGTGTGTGTATATAATAACCTATATTGACACAACTCCTGACTTCATGGCTGAAGGCTAGATTTTAAGACAACAGAGGTGGGTAATATTGCCTTGAGCAAACTTTCTCACTGTGTTCCTCTCTTACTCTCGCCCCGACTCCCTCTTTCGCTCTCTCTCTGTGAGGGTCTTTGTGTGTGTGAGAGCAGTCTAATAAATCACTATATCTGCTGCAAGCAACCATTTTCCACCTATAACCGCCTTCTTCATATTCATACAAACATCGATCTCTTCTGCAGAGGGCACGCATGTCATGTACGCATGCACACACACACACACACACAAACACAAGCGCACACATGAATGCACTTGAATCCACTAATGCCTGCAGATGGAGAGATGTCTCCATCTTTCGCCTAATTAGCAAAGCACAACAGTTGATCTCCTTCCCATGGCATCTGAGAAAACTTGACACCGCACAACCTATCCCAGTCCAATTTTTCTGAGGCAATAATCGAAAGTGTTCTTGTATTCAGTCAGTCTCAGCCTCCTCCTGCTTCCAAGGACAAACCGTAGCACCTTGTCTGTGCTGCCGACTGCTGAGCGGGTCATCGGCTGTCAGCTGCTACCCATCAAGGAGCTGCAAGACACCAGGGGCAAAGAAAAGGGCAGGAAAGATTGCCTCCGACCAGGCCCACCCAGGCCTCCAAAAAGGAAAGAAAAAAACCCCATAAAACTTCACCATCGTCGATGGAAAAAGAGTGTACTGCTGCATAAAGATCCAGACCTCCCATCACCTTGCTTGCTTTTACCCCTGCACACTGCTGAGATCTCATCAGCCTGTGATGGTCCCTGCAATCCAAGAGTTGTTTTGTGTTGAAGTTGTTGTAACCCCCCCACCCCCCACCCCAAATCCCAATTTTGGTGAATCCCATGTTCCCCTCAACCAGCCGTGTCTACATTTACTTTAGATGATTTCCTGTGTTTTCCCACAACCCCAAGAGAACAGGTGTGAACTTGTTGTATTTAGCTTTGAGTTTTATGTTTGGGTAATGAGCAATAGCAAGGAGGAGCAGTGATACTGACAGCAAGAGAACACGTTTTTTTCATCTGAGAAAAGGGAGAATCGTATCCTTTTACTGATAACACAACTCGTCTGCTGGATGCATTGTACTGTGGTCCCTTGAGGCTACTGTCGGTGGAGAGATTGTTGTGTATTCCTCCTTTCTTGGTGGATTTCTTTCTCCCTGTGTGACGGTTGAAAGTCTGTGCAAAATGAAGAGTCTAGAAACGAATGCTTTGCTCGATAATCCTGAGGGACTGACACCAAAACAGGATGTTTAGCCTACTGTTGATGTTTTAGATAAGTGGGAAAAAAACACATTGGTGCTGCGTTTGTGATCCTTTTTACTTTTACCATTGTACTGCACTGGAAATATCTCATAATATCCATGGCTATCCACAGCAAAAACAGAGCTCCAAACAGCAAAATGGACCAAGAAATTTGAGGTGTCTTCCAGTACCTATTTTTGAAAAATGTTAAACTGTTTTCAGGAGGATTTTGTCTTTAACTAGCTGTCCCATTATTCACTCACACTGCAGAAAACAATGTCTAGACTCCTTCTCATAATTGACACAATTGAATAGAGCTGTTTGTAAACCTTATTACTGTCAGTCATAAGTGCTACCACCAATTCATTTTGGTAAGAGCAGCACTGATGAGTTTTTTTTATTTATTTATTTTTTTTTTATTGCAGTGTATTCAGCTATCGACTCCCTGCAGGGTTTTATTAGCTCATGCTCGTCTTTGTGGCATAAAACTGTTGGTTGGTTTTTGTGATTTTACTTTTGTTCTTATGTTTTACTGCATTCCTACTGCGCTTTTTTTTTTATTCCATGTTTCTATTTCATCGTTTTATTGTTAACCTCATCTGCAAACCATATTCATCTCAGGGGGCAATAAAGATTGAATTGAACTGCACTGAGTCATTCAGGGAGGAATGGAGGGTGGTGGTTTACTGGCTGATAACTGGAAACAATGGAAGCATTAATGAGGAAGTTTGTAATATAACAGAAAACAATCTTACCACAAGGTCCATTTAGTTGCCGCTTTGGGCTTTCAATCATACCACATGACCCTCATTAGCATATTTAGTCGATATGGATAAGAAGTCCTGCAAGTGCTCAGAGAAAATGGAAATAGGAACATCTACATCTATGTGACAACTGCAAACTCCACCTGCTGATTAAGTTCATGTGATATGATAAAAAAGAGCCAGCAACTAAATGGACCCCATGCTGAGAATTTTCTCTTGACCGCAGTTCCCAAGAATGAACTTTGAATCTCAACTTAATAGTCACTTCTAATGTTGGAGGCTTAAGATAGAAAGCTTCAAAAAGCTAAATAAGATAATAAGAATGTTTAAATGGAAATGTTTAACTTGGTTCCAGCCATCTGAGTCACACTGACATTTACATATATTCATCTGGCAGACGATTGTACAAAGCAGCATACAAATGAGGGACAATCAAGTGACAGTAGATCAAGGATGCAGGTGCACGAAGTAACATAATGAAAGACATTTTTGGAGAAAGAGCAAGAGCAGGATGGAGAAATAGAGGGGAAGAGGCAGGGCATGTGGGAGAGGTAGGTCTTTAAGTGATTCTTGAGGACAGAAGCTTGTTCAGGTAGCCTAAGTGAGTTTGGTAACTCTGGCCAGAACAGAATGACCATAAAGGTCAAGAATTTCAATTTCCTGCCACAAAATGACGATAAGACTAATCATCGTCCAATTGGACAATGAGAAATGAACCTGAATGAGGGAGTTCAGGTAAGTTGGTGCTGTACTAGTAGCAACTTTGTGTGCAAGCGTTAGTAACCTGAACTGAGCCAGTGTAATGAAAAGTCGAGTGAAACGAGCAGTGCTTGGCTGGTTGAAGAGCAGATGCGCTGCTCCATTTTGGACCATTTGCAGAGGTTTTACTGTTCATGCTTGCAGCCATGCCAGAAGGAAGTTACAGTGCAGCATGAACAGCGCCTGCACAAGGAGTTGAGCAGTCACTGTTCAGTCTCGAGTCACTGTTCAGATTACATTTGTGCTGCTTTCGCACAGCATACAATGCCGTTGGTACATGCAATACATCTTCTGTCACCAGAAGCTGTTGTTTGAAGCTGGAATAAATGACATGTAGGTTTGTGTGCTAAACTGAGATGGAGAGGATATCACAGCCTCTTGGCTCAATCCCTGCACAATTCCAGTCAGGTATGAAAAAACAGCTGAGCCATTCAGAGGTTTGTAGGATTAAAAATGGTGATGTTATCCTCATGCAGCTATACAGGTTGTTGTAAGCTGACTCACAGAAACACATCTTTTGAAGATCATATCATCTGAAGCTCCAGAATAGCTAGTAAACTGAGCTTGTGGTGAGATTATTTTCTCAACTGCTGTTTCCATGGTCAAAAATGAACTTTAAACCAACATTGAAAAGAAGTCCATAAAGTACCATGGGGAAATGTGAACAATTCCATGACCGCTACATAAACTCCATCTGCTGAGGTAGATAATGTGATATAATTAAGAACTCCAGAGGAGATACAAGATGGATCTTCTGGGGAAATTAAGTGTCTTCACATTAAAAATATACATGTTGTCTCACTGTTAAATGCACGTCCCCTTCATAATTGATACCAAAATACACAGTTAAGAAAAACTACTAAGCCTCTCATTTGCAGACGGATTTGGAGAAGAAGAAAAAAGATGACAGAGAACAAATCCTGTTTGAGTCTCTTCCAAAGAGATCATGCTTTTGTTTGATTCAGTTCTTGGTCCAGATTATGACAGCAAAGAGTTCACAGATTACAGATTGTCAGAGATAGACTTCTTCTCTTAAATAAAAAATGGAGACTTTCATTCCAAAATTAGATGTCCAACACTTGGGGAAAAAAAAGAAGACATATAAATATATATTTTATGCCTACCAGCAGATGATTGCTGGCAGTAAAGCTCAGTACTATTAGAGTTAAGAGTCATGTCACGTTTGCCCTGCAAATTGTTACGATTTAAGGACTTAATAAACTGTGTTTCTGAAATATTAACAGATGAATTTCAGACAGTAAAGACAAATTTATTGCGGCTTAAAATGAAATCTGTAAATCAGCTTCAGATCCATGACTGAGGCTTGTGTTATTGCCAATAAAATAATACAGATGAACATTTCACCTGCTGTCATTCACAGCTTGTCAGAGCCTTGCAGGCATGCCTGTGTTTTAATGTTCTTTTGTTTTTATTAAACCAACACAGAAGATGATTTACACGCGTAAACTGTTTGTTTGAACTTTGAATATATAAAAGGAATCATCCTTTTCTGAAGTCCAGTCACGTCTTGTGCGTACAGCTCAACTCAAACTGTTTTGATTAGAGTTGAAATGAACTCTGCTTTAATGATCTGAGCGTTTCAGTTAAGATTTGCAATCAGCTAAATGGCTCAGTTTAGAACAACTGAAATAAACCAAATAATTAATTTGGAAACGTTCGTAAAGCGCTAAAAGATTAATTTTGAGAGTGGCAAAGAAGTAAATGATTCATCTGAGCAGAAGTGGAAGGAGCTTAATGTTGAATGGAAGCAAATGATTCATTCAGAGGAGTCGGTTCTAAATGACTCTGAGCCAGTTTCATCCTGAAGTTAAAAATAGACTTTCTGTGGTTGAAGAAGATCACACACACACGTACGCACACACACACACACACACACACACACACACACACACACACACACACACACACACGCATGCACAGGCGCTTGCATGTATGTTGGTGCACATACTGTTGCCATGCACGTGTGCACACACATGCAGATATACGCACACAAATGAGGATACAGAGACCTCAAAACACCACAATTGCATTTTCTGGATTTATACAAAAAATTGAAAAAAAAAAAACAACCCAGCTTACACACACACACACACACACACACACTCACACAGAGTGTCACACTTTCTGTCACCAGCTCTCTTTTTTGTTCTCTCACTAGATGACACACAAATGCACACACACATGTTCTCTGACACAATCCCACTCCCTCACACACACACACATGCACAGACACACACACACACACACAGAAACACATACACACTCTCTTGCGCTCTGGCTCATGAATTAAAGAGCAGAGCTGGTCCAGGGGGAAGAAATTATTCAGGCAGATCTGCTCTCTGACAGAGGAGTGGGAGGGAGGGAGCAGAGGAGAGGGGAAGAAAGGAAAGGAGAGGAGAGAGAGGGTGAGGAATGGGAGGTGAAGAAGGGAGGAAAAAAGAGAGGAAAAAAGAAGAGAGAGAAAACAGGAGGGATGAGAAGAAAAAGGCCGTTAATAAGGAATGCACTGATTTGACATAGAGGGGCGATCAAACCCCCAGTGGCATACTGTGTGTGTGTGTGTGTGTGTGAGTGTGTGTGAAAATGTGTACTTCTTCATTGATTGTGTGTGTGTATAATAGATGCGGGGGAGGTGGGGGGGACATGTATCAATTTCTTTCTGAGTGTTCATATTTGCTGTTTATATCTGTGTAAGCATTCAGGTGTGTGTGTTATGTGTGTGTGTGTGTGTGTGTGTGTGTGTGTGTGTGTGTGTGTCTATGCCACTTTAATGCTACTGGGTGAAAAGCTTCTTTTTTAGTGTAAGGTCGCATGTTGCATTGAAACAGGTGATAAAAGCTGTTTTGTATCGAAGCTCCCTGATGAGGTGAAAATTAAAGGTTGACTGATAAACCTGCTGAACATTCATCGCCTCTAATTGCAGCACACAGGTGTGTGTATATTTAAATACACCAAAATGGACCCAACCCAAACCAAGCACGCATTAAAAAAGAAAAAAATCTGAAAGGGACTAGAGCTGATCTGAATAGGCCTGGGGATAATTAGACCTGAACCACAGTTTGAAGTCTACAAGTGAAATCACCTGTGTGAGGACTAGGGGTGTAAGGGGTTTTAAGATTATACCACATATATTATCATTTTAATATATATCAGTATGGATTCATATCCCATGTTACATGTTACTAATTCAATATCTTCCCTTTTCTGTAGTATTGTGCTCCTCCACGCTCTCTCCTCTTCTGTCACTTTCTGCAGGTATTTCTGCCTCTGGAGCCTCTGCCTCCTGCTGCTCCTACAACTCCACTCAACACCTGCTGCTATAATTAGAAATTACTTATACTGCTATTAGTTGTATTGCTACGTTAGCAGTTAATACTTTAATTATTATTATTATCATTACTAATACTGTATTATTGCCATCACCTTATATTTTATATGGAACCTGTTGTTCTTTGCTATTCTCTACAGATGGCCGCCCACTCTGAGTCCAGTTCTGCTCGAGGTTTCTGGCTCTTAAAAGGAAGTTTTTCCTTTCCACTGTCTCCTCGTGCTTGCTCATTGGTGGGATTTGTTGGGTCTCTCTCTCTGTAAATACCTATTTTAAAGAGTATGGTCTAGACCTGCTCTTTATGAAAAATGTCTTGAGATGACTTTTGTTGCGATAAGGCGCTATATAAATAAAATTGAATTGAAAATTGAAAATTTAATATATATCATCAAAGAAGAGAAAGAATTTGCTCTCCCTCAACCAGCTTCAGCATTAAAATTCTGCTTATCCTTAAATGCATTAGTAGTAATAAACCAGTGCTATATAAGAATACAATACTGACAGGGGCCACTCTGCAGAATGAGTGATTTTACTTTTGATAGGTTACTTTAAGAACATTTTCCCCATAATGATCATATCTTTTACAACTAGGACTTGACATGGACTTGACTGAAGTAGCATAAACTGGAAATACTTGAGTAAAATGTACTTAAGTACAGTATTTTGGGTAAACTCTGTTACAGTCACTGTAAATCTGAACCACAGTAATACAAGACCCCATCTGACCCAGTTAGATTGAATATAAAATTGCCTACAGGAAAACAAGTGAACCGCTGTTATAGAGGCCACGCATTTCGCAATTTTTTATGTTTCATTTTCTTGTGACCACAGAATAATGCTTTTATCATTACCAAAACTATTCTTTTAATTGCTGCGTAATAAAATTCATCAAATAATTTAGTCAAGTTGTGAAACAGCGCCCCTCTGCAATGTAACGGCAGATACGTGTTAATCAGTCTGTGTGGTGTGCTCCACCAAAATTGAGGCAATCATTTGTCACCTGGGAAACCAGGTGAAGTTGATAGTCTTTGATTAAATACTGAATCAAAAAGTCAGGACCGGAAGACAAGGAGGAAGAGGAAAACGTGAGTGTTAGTGTTTTCCAGTGTTATTTCTAGTATCAGTTACCGTAGTTACTTTGCTAGCATCAATGGAAGGCGAAGAAGACTTTTGTAAACAACTGTGCTCGCTGGGACATCACGGATATTTACCACTTCGCCACCACAAAGGAAAAGAAAACAAGCGTCAGCTTCAGATAACGTGAGTCTGTCTCTCTTTGTTTACTAGTGTTTTGATAACGTCTCGCCGAGAATGCGTGTATTTAACCGCTGTGACATGTTTGTTTGGACACTGAAGCTGTTATTGTTTACACAGTGAACAGGAAATTTCAATTTGTTCCGTCACCTGTTGACTGTGTCATTTCTGAGAGATTGTGGCCTGTGCTGAAGGCCTGGGACCATATTTATCAAACGGCTAAAAGTAACATTTACTTAAGTGAAAGGTAAAAGTAGAACTCCTTAACTTTTACTCCTACTCACAATCTTAAGGATTAAAGCTATTTATCAAACTTATTTTGGCTTAAACAATGTCATGGGGCTGCAGAGGTCTCTTAGACTAGGTAAGAGTAGCTCCTGGTGACTGAGGCTAACGTTTGAGCCTATTTCCATGACTTTTTTCCCCACACTCAGCCAAGAACGTTTTTTTACTCTTAAACTGGTACTCCTAACACTTATGTAGAGTTATTCTTACAAGTTTGATAAATATGGGCCTTCATAGTTGGTTGGGAGACATGCTTTCATTCTTTTTTGTCCTTTACTGATACTTTTATATACAAACATAAAATTTCAAACTTCATTATTTAGACAAACATTAATATGCTATCATCTTTTAAGTTGATCAGGTAAACATGTAAGCAAACTGATGCTTATACACATCCTGCTGTTTTAGCATCATTGTTCAACATCATTGTTTATTTCAAAGTCAGTTTCTGGCCACCTGATTACTGAAAAGTCCAATATCCACTGTCTCATAGCTCCTGAGAAACGTATCTGGCTCTGTAGCTGCTAAATGCTCCACTTGGTTCACCTGCTAGTCTCTAACTGTGTCTGTCTCCTGTTTGGTGCTGAGCAGGTAGTGTACAGTGGGGTTTTAGAGCTTTTTATTTTTATTTTTTTTATTTTTATTTTTTTGAAACAGTTTTTTTCCACCTGCTGCTACCAAAAAACATCAGTGTGAGAGCAATGAGAGTGAACCAAGACAGTAAAGTTTCAGGACAGAGCGCTAAACAATGAGCTTAAACTCAATAAATCTCACCTGAAATAGATTCAGGTGAAAATTTTCTGTATGTTCATCACTACGAGTGACCTCTCTCATATTGTACATAACCACTTGATAAATTCTTATTATGATATTGCTTTGCATTAAAAGCCCTCTCTAACAGGATAAAACTTACACTTAATAAAGGTACCCATGTAACTTGCTAATGTGTTTCTCACCACACAACAACACTAGACGACATTATGTATGTGAATCTACAGGGCTGAGAGCACACATACCAACACAAAAACAGAAGCATTTAAAATTTTTCTAATGCATAGTGAGCAGTCTTGATGTTAAATGTTTCAGGTGTAGGAGCAAAATGCAAATGCCACTAATTGAACAGCCACAAGGAGAGAAGCAGTCACTTCCTTGAGTGCCCAACATGTAACTGCCGCAGCTGCTAATGACTGCTGAGTGATCACAGTCACTGAGTACCACAATATGACAGCCGCGCTTGTCATGGATAATCAGAGGTGCAGTACAAAGAAAGAGATTGTCAAAATTTGATGCTGATATCTAAAGACACTGGAAAATGCTTTTCTTCAGTGGAACTCCACAAGGACAAAACAAAAGAGCAGTATTCCCCCATCTTGTATTCTTGACACACATGACATCTACTTTTTTTTATCTTTATCATTTCCTTGTACTTATTGAAAGTCTCTTAAAAAAAAGAAAAGAAGACTCTACTCCACTGGAGCTCAGTCTGTACACTTGACTGTTTGTAGCAGTATTTTCTGGACTGCTGCTATTATCACTTTGAGTGCTGTTATTACTTTGAGTAAAAGTTCTGAATACTAATATGTTACCAACTTTTATCATTTTCCTTATTGACCAATCTGTTAATTATTTATGAGTTACTAATTTATTTTTGTAAAATTTAAAAAATGTCAGACAAGATACTAAAAGATGACAATTAAAAAACTTTTTTTGATGAACCGTTAGAACGTTTTTAAATTACAGTGATATAAAACAAAGAAAATCCTCACAATTTGAAATGCAGGAAATATAGCAGTGAGTATTTAATGAATTGTGATATTGTAGGATTACCTTAAGTGACTAATCAGTTAATTGAGTAATTGTTTCAGCACTAATATATGATAGAATTTCATTTAAAGAAACTAAATGCTGGTTTAAATAGTAAATCATGTGACAGTTTTACAGTTGCATTGCAGTATTCGTGGCCCAGTGTTTGATAAATAGGATCGTATTTCAGATTTATTTTAAGAGCACAATGAAAGATATGACAAATCACAGGATGTAAAATGTTTTTTCTTAGGCTTTTATTGTCTCTATTGATCATGATTAATCACATGAAGATTTCTAGAATATTTTAGACAGAGCTGAGCCTCATTCACATTCACCAGATGAGTTTGTGACAGCAGGAGAAGTTCCACAGTGAAGTAGCAATAGTACATAAAATCAATTTCATCCTGTTCTGAGTGTTTTCTCTCTCTACAGAAACTCAAGGTTGGCATGCAATGGCTTTTTCTGTAGCTTTCAGTATCAATATGCGCAGACAGGGGAACATTCCTTTTGGAAAGTATGACCCTGGGCACACAGTGAAATAATATTACATATGTCTAGTGCATTTGTATACAGTGTGTCCTAGAAGTGTTGTTTTTTCCTATGTTTACAAAATAAATGTAAGTGACTGCGGGTCCCCAGAACAACTAATACAGTAGCTGATTATTCCTCCACTCCTGTAGAGAAACGTTAAAATGTCCTGCCAAAGCTAGACAGAACATTAAATCCATTATGTTGTTTTTTTGTCTCCTTTTGCTTATGTTTTTTTCATAAAACCAGTTGTTTTGGATTGAGCTTTTGAAACCTCCCTCAACAGCTACAATCAAACTGCCCTTGACTGAGGTATTTCACCTCCAGCTGCTCCATCAGAGGTGCAGAGCTCCGTCAGCCAGCAGGGTTGTACTGGGCAGCTCTCAGAGCTTTATATCCAGACCTGATCTGCAGGATCAATATCTGGACCAATCACTGCATTTTTTAATGATTGGTATTGGCTAAGCAAAACCTGCCAAATCCATTTTCAGTCACTGTAACCCATTGCGCCCCAGGTACCCCAGCTGAAAAAATGAATAAATGCTTAACTGTACTCTGTCAAGTAAAGTGCAGAGTTACACAAAACACACAGCATCTAGTAGTTTCATTGAAAAAGCCACACTGTCTTCTTCACTGGGCAATAGAAGCAGACAGTTGCTTTACAACTATTTTACAGTTTTGTGAAAAACAAAGCAAAGACAAATGGTATCCATTTAAAAGTAAAACCATTCTTAAGACTCCTGAGATGCTTAAGATGTCTTGCTCTGATTCAGCTCCAATTTGCATTTTTTTTTTTCAGTGCTTGGATAAACCCTGCTGGTACCAGTGATGTATCAAATTTTTACTCCTCCCTCTCTCTGCTTTAAAACATCACAACTCTAGAACTTATGACACTTATTTACTCAATCTAACAATATTTTACATATAACTTTAAGTATTTACTGTATTTTAACCCAAACTGTTATCTTTCCTTAAACCAAACCAAGTAATTTGTGTGTTTAAACCTAGCCAAACCTCAACCATAGTGTTGTCACAACATAAAACAGATTTATTATTCACAAGTGATTTGTAACAGTTTTAGAAGGCACAAACACGCAAACAAATGATGTTGTCCTGCTGATAGGTGTGTCAGATCAGGAACACAATCATTGCATTTTGACATGCAATTTGTAGGACTTTTTGGGCTGGTTGTACAGATTGTAAACTCTGCTAAGTGACTAAGGCCATGTAAATAAACTTTACTTGACTGGACTTGACAAATAACCATACGCCCTGTTTACAGAAGCCCTAATCTCAAACCATGCAGAATACCATTCAACACCAACCAACACCAAGGACATACTGTAGTCATTTTGACAAAGACCAAAGGCTGAATATAATGGAGAGTTTCAGATACTTCCATCTTTTACAGTCAGCCAGTGTTGCACTGACCCTGATTGATTTATCTGCCAAAGACAAACTTTACTGCCATTTTCCTCTTGACGGGCTGTAATTTTGGACCTTGCCTATAACCACCAGTGTAATTAACATGTCTGGTTTATATTGAGGATAATAAAAATAATGTCAGTTGCTCTTCTGGTATAAAGGGGCTTTCAGAGAGGACGCAGTGCCCAGTCAGACTGACATGTAGTTAAATGAAGCAAGGTACAAAGGAGAGGGCAGGAGAAAGTAACTCCTTGCATTATGGACATAAGTTAGTGTTTGAAATTGTAATAATAGTGAGACATATACACACACCGATGGTGTGCCATCAGGGCAATTTGAAGTTCAGTTTCTTGGCCAGTGACACTTCAGCATGTGGACTGGAGGGAATCAAACCACTGACCTTCCCATTAGTGAGCCACAGCCTCCCCTATGTGTGTGGTGCATAAAATGTAGCATAGTCAATTAGATCAGTAGCATAGGTACATGACAGGTACATGCACACCGGGTACACCTGTAATGTTAGAAAGAGCTTTCCTCCATGATTTGAATATGCCATATATATATATGTGATACAGCCAGAATCCACTTGTCCTTCATTTTGGTTTGTTAGGTGCTGATGTTGTTTTGATGATTTTAAAATAATGACTTTCAGGGTGTGTATGTGTGTGTGTATATATATATATATATATAATCACTTCTTTTCAGTATTGACTCTGCACTCTGCACAGGTGAACTGTCAGCTGATATTTTAGCAAAAAAAGTAAATGGACCAGACACCTGCAGGCTGAAAAGTTGAGTACAATTATTATCATAATAACTGCATTTCTGTGACATAGCACAGTATTTATGACAGTTACGGTAACCTTAATACAGTTACGAAAAATAGTCTTTGTGAGAAGTCATGGCAAACACTGGAATCTCAACTCTCCATCCCCCTTGGACGCCCCCTCAGTTTTTTGTCTATGGGTCACAGTGCACAACTGTGCTGCCGCCAAGGGGCAGCATTGTGGGTGCAATGCCCACCCATGGCGCACCGCATTTCCCCCATTACACACTCCTCCACCTCCCCAATTAATTTCCAAGTAACAGAAAAAAACTCACTTGATAAACAATCGTGTCCACTGCAACGTGTGAAAAGCCACTGGGAGTAATGAGGAAAGTTTTCACTGACAGCTGTTTGTTGATGCACGTCAGATACAGGCTGGTCCTGAGGAGATTAAACACTGAGATGTCACTCAGCCAGAGGTGGTGCGAGCACTGCAGCAACCCCATCTTCAGGTGGCTGAGGTACATTATTATTTTACTGTCGCATTACACCCCACTCCTTTGGTCCCTGTCTTAGGCCTGTCTTTTTTTTAAATGTCTGCAGTAGTGTCCTGTACTAATCTGTCTGAAGGCCTGTTGATCTGTTGTGTCTGAAGGTTTGGATTGGATTTGGTTTGGTTTTGTCACGAGTGATGCCTCTGTGCTGTCACTGTACATCTCTTGATTTCTTAATAACTTTGCTGTTTTCATACTGTGATATTGTTTCACTGACAAAACATCATGATGCTGTTGAGATGTGACTTACCATGTTGCAAGAGCATAAGTTCTTTGCATTGGCTTTGAGAATACTTGGCTTTGACTCCCAGCTCTGGGTGTGCAAGGTTTTATCTCTCCACCAATTTCACAAATTATTCAAGAAGTTATAAGACAGCAAAGTACATATAAACAAGTTCCCGGCTGCTCGTGTTTCTGTCCCCATCATCACCCATCTCATTACCTGCAGCATTATTCATCAATACTCCCACCTCGATCCCCCTCTCCCTCACCAGCAGCACACATATACCCCCACTGGGAAGGATGGCAGCCTCTGACAAGCCCCAAGTAAATGGGCACCTCATTTTTGTGTGTGTGTGTGTGTGTGTGTGTGTGTGAGTGTGTGAGAGAGAGTGTGTGAGACAAGTGCTGACAGTCCAGGAGCCTGGCCTCGTACAAGGTCAGCATCTGTGAGCTTCATCAGTGCGTATGAGTGTGTGTCCGTGTGTGTGTGTGTGTGTGCGGGTACAAACAATATACCACCTGTGCCCCCCTGCCATGTCTGCACCCAGCAGATGCTCTGAAAGTCAAACTCAGTCTCACACACACACACACACAGACACACATACCTAGTCATGAGTACCATGCAGAGTTATCAAAGTCAGCCGAGGTTAGCTGTAGTGTTATGAGTGTGATAAATATGATAAAATATGGACCATAAATTCAGCTCATATGGAAAGGGGACAGGGCCTAAAGGCTCTCTGACACAGTCGACACAGTCAAGATACAGACACGCGCACACACTCATACACCATGGATTAATTATGTGAAAATCGGCTGTCTGAGTACACAGGCAAAAACCCCCTACCCTTCCCATATAGGACCTGCAGACTGGAGTTGTTGTTTTTAGTCATTTCATGGTGGTTTTGCCTTTTTTTGGTAGCTTTGTGGTTGTTTTGTGTCTCTTCACGGTCATTTTTGTGCCTTCTGTAAATCATTTCATGTCTCTTTGTAGCATCTCTTTGGAAGTTTTACATCTCTGTGTAATTGTTTTGTGTCTCTTTGTGGACATTTTCTGGTCCTCTTGTGTCACTAGTTGTTTGCATGTCCATGTAGTATTTGTGTGTCTTTTTAATTGTGCGTTACTTTATATAGAGCCTGTGGCCCAGGACTCCCTGACTTCTCAGGCCCCTGGGCCTATTCTCAGTAGGCACATTCACTAATGCACCCATTACACCAACACAAACAAAGAGATACTAAGTACTAAAAGGAGCTAAAAGTTGACATGATTTAAACAGTAAACGTTAGCATGCCAATAACGTTGCAGTAAATTACCAGTGATGATTTGTGAGTCTATGAATTAAATCTAATTTCACTGGATCTATCAGTTACATTGCTTCTGTTTATTTGAGCTAATTTTCATTTAAATGTTTAGCCCCAGAAGAGTCAGTGTGAAACTGCATTATCATAAGAGACACATCTGCATGTACATCAGAAGTGTAAGCCAATGTTTCCTTTTTGTTTCTTCTTTACTCTTACACTAATATAATGACATGTATATTCCTATGCTTCACCTTACCTGTTTGCACAATTCTGAGGTGAAAGAAGGCAAAAAAGCAGGTGTATGAGACAAATAATAAGTATGACCTTAATATTCAAATATACAATATTATTATTCCTACACTATATTATGACAGTTGTGTGTGTGTGTGTGTGTGTGTGTGTGCAGATGTGTACTTTTTCAAATATGTGCCATGCACCTTTTGCCACATCCCTTCCAAATTCACCGTACTGCTTCTGCCCTTTGCACAAAATATTTACAATAGGTAAGACAAGAGATTCACAAGAAATCTGGGGAAAAGACCCAAAGGGCGCTTTGCATTACTCAATGTGCATGCTTTGCTCTTTTCATCAATACTCATCCTTTAACAAATAAATTGTTTTTTTTCCCCCCACATAACTGAGAGGAATCAGGACTATAGAAATTCAAATCCAGGTTATTGAATCTGGAATTTTTGTTGAATATCTCCATCAAAGCCAAGGGCCTCACTGAATGAGTTATATATGAAATTAATAATGTTATAACAAATAAAACAACCAATTTTAACTTACAGAACTGTGTTGTCACTCTGATAGGAGTAACTATTGATCAAATATTTAAATACTCTCTCTTTGAGTTTTTTAAACAACTATGTGCTTTGCTTTCCTGGCAGCTCAGGACAGAGCCTCCTCTAATAACAAAAACGAGACACAAAAAATTGATTAGAATTTTATTAACACTTCAATAAAAGCGTTTGGTATGTCAAGACAGAATGTTTGAATTTTAAGCAGGGTGAAAACAGCACAACTCGACAGGAGGCAATACTGTGACAGCAAGAGCCAGAGGGAGGCATTATTGTTATCGTCTCCCTTGGTGGTGACTCGCTTGCAATGTTGCATTGCTATTAGAGAGCAACATAAAAATAAAATCAGATTAAATGCACATGACAGGAGGCAAACTCTCCAACTGGAGTCAAGTTTATGACAAGCTTGTGTCATTTACTGTGACTGCATGATTTATTTGGCCTCACTAGGAGTGGAGGAGGCAAGCTGGGAGTTTTCTAATTCCTTTCTCCATCATTTCTACAGCCATCAGTCAAAGCTGCAGAGAGCAGGGGCTAAATGTGAACGCTCAATAAATGGGTTGTTACTGCTGCCAAGTTACATTTGGAGTCTTTGTTATTTCAAACCTTGTTTTTACGTTTTGAACTTCTGCATTCTTGTTTCAGCTTTTAAAAAAAAAAAAAAAAAAGACAGACAGTCCTGATTTTTCTGTTTATTTCCCACTCTGTGGTATCACAGGCTGGACTGTGCCAGGTTAGTCAGCAGTTCACACTCACTTTGACACCTAGATGCAATTTGCACTCATCAATCAATCATGTTCCCTAGAAATGACGTTTATGTACAGCTAATTTGAAAAGGCAAATGAGTTTTGAAGGAAACGTCACGCCAAGCTGAACTGTGTTGTCCGTTAACATGTTGAGGAAAAGTTTCACATATCTGACAAACAGCAACTACAGCTGTATTCAACTTTTTATGTTGCCTGGCAGCCCTTGGGAAAGATCTTGGTCTGGTTTTATACAGAAAAAGTTTGCAGTGACTTCAGACACAACATGTTTTTTTAACATTTAACCAAAACCACAATCTTTCCCTAACTTGAACCAAAGTGCATTTGTTGTGTCTGTTTGTGATCATTTTGCATTGTTTTTTGGTAGTTCTGTATCTCCTTTTCATCATTTCGGTGCCCATGTAGATGTTTTGCATCTCTTTGTGGTTGTTTTGTGCCCCTTTATGGTCAAGAATGAACTTTCATGCTTAACCACCATTGATTGTTATGTTTTGGGGGGTTTGGGGCTTTTTGTTTGACCAAAAAATAAAAGCAACATCAAGACTTTACCGTAGGATTTCTGAAACTGTAGTCGGCAGTTTCACAAACGATTATTCGATTTATGTGGGTTCAAAGACCAATTCCAGTAAAACATACAGCTTGCACCCTTTAAGTGATAGCAGCTTTTATTTTGCTTGTATAATTGTTTCAAAACACATTCAATCTCTTAAAAAGCCTTTTATATCCTGCAGTCCATTTTCAGGTGTGCTCTAAATTTATAACCGTTTGTTACTCATCATTCAAAACCTTGCCTTTTTATTTTTGTTCAAAGCTTCAAACTGAGGTCGTTGGACATTTAATGAAAATCGATTGAAAGATGATGTTTTAATTATCAAAATCAAAATAATCTATTAAAGGCTTATTCAGATGTGATATTGGTTCAGCTGGTCTCAATATGGAGTGGGATGCCTTGAAGTGGTCATTTAGAGGTCATGAAATTCAATGTTCCTCACAAAAAGCAAAGTCGGCTAGACTGAAACAGAAAAGTCAAAATTAATGTCACCCTGCAGACAGAGATTCTTTTGAATACAGACTTAAGTGTTAGATACTCTACAGCAAATCTGAATGAATGGAGAGAAATGATTTCATGCTGGAGTTTACTTCATGCATGATAAGCATAAATAAACTGAAGGTGGAGTGTCAGTTTCACTGAAATTCTCAGAGTGAAAGTAAAAACATTTACTAACTTTCTTGACCTTGTAAATCACTCCAATATCTCCTTTGAGAATTTGGCATGGTGCAGAGCTGTCCTCACCTGTTAGGAGATCTCAGCAGGTAACATACACATGTAGGAGGTGTGGACATGTGAAGAACGCATCAAAATATTTTAAAGAACAAGTTTCTTCAAAGACACTGTACTGTACCTGTACTTTCCCATTCTTTTCTTTTTCAAAATTCAGTGACTGAAACATGGAGAGGAGCATCTTCAATCACTGCTTTACATGAGGCAAAGAAATGCATTAAAGCTGAAAAGATGAATCATTTAATCAATTAATTGATAGAAAAAAATAATTGGCCACTGTTTTGATCGATTAATCATCATCACTTGTCAGTCATTTTCCAAATAAAAGATAAATAATTAATTGAGAAAATAATCAGCCAATTACCAGATATTTAAAATGATTGTAGCTGCAGAATAAATACATTTAAAAACACAATGAAGACTTGCCAGAAGATAAATCAAGCTGACCAAGTGAAATGTCTCAGCAACTCTTGGGTGGATTCCCAAGGAAATTGGCACAGACGTTTATGTTTCCCTCAGGATATATTGTAGACTAATGACTTTGGCGAGCCTTTAACTTCAACATCTAGTAGCATCATCAGGTCAAAATTCACCCAGCTCCTCCTCTATATTAAACAATGCAAATTGTCGTTTGTATTCTCTCATGCCACGAATGACAATGACTAATTTAAGATCATCAGGATGTTTTTTCCATCTGTGTAATATAACAACTAAACTCCACCACTCTGTTTGACTGACTCTTCCTAAAGAGCCAAGAGGCATATTCTTACATCCAAAACACCTGTCAACCTCCTGCACGCCACACACTGCTTTGGCCTTGTCAACTGAGTTATCCCTGTCTAACAAACACACACTCAGCCAGGCTGAGCCTTTTACCTGTTTAATCCCTTTGATCAGATTTATCTTGTTAAAGAAAGAAGTACAAACAGGGAAAATGTTAAAATGTTATTACTGTTTAATTAGTAAGGGGAAGAGGAAGGAAAAGGTGCACCTCCTTACCAGCACAAACATACATCTGATGCACACTCTGCAGCTCTGGTATTCTGTTTTAAGCTCACAGATTTCCCACCATCTCTTAGTCTAATCTCACACTGACTTGACCTCATATAAATAATTCATTTAGCACAGAAAAAAATCTTGCTCATGAGCTGAAAACTTTAAGTTCCATCGTTAGCACTTCTGGTGAGGCCAAACGTTAACTCTGGATGAGCGATATTTAACTCCTGACATCTGACACGTGAATTCAGGTTCTTTTTTTTCTCTCTCTTTGTTTTCTTACTCACTATTTCTACTACGTCTATTTCTTGATTTATCCCCTCTTTTTATACCTTATTTATATGTGCACATATGGCTGTATGGACCTGTTTATCAAGCATGTCCAGAGTGGTCTATTCAAAATCTGAAGCATTATACTGCTATTCAGAAAGAAGAGTAGAGTCTCTCCAAAAGATGATGTATGCTTTCTCAAGCATTCGGTTTTACTTTAAAACTATTATCATGGGGAGGTAGATCAAAGCTTCTTAAGGAAGCATTTGCCATTAGTTGATACTGTACACTGTAAAGCCCTCTTTGAATAGTGGTTTGAAAGCTTTTAAAGAAATGAAGTTACTTGAGGTAGCCCAGGACTCTGAGTGACAATGAGAGGGAAAACGTGTGCACAATCTGAGAACTGCTGACATGTAAGGAACATTTGAAGATAACAACAAGCTTCTTCAAAGGCCTTGACTGGATTTGAATTTCACTACTAAATCCACACTGCAGGAAATAAGTTCTTTTTGTTTAACCTTAATTTAAAACAAAGAAACACAGTTTTAGAGTCACGAGTCATCAATTAATCTAACATGCAGGTCTTTGAACTGTAGGAGGAAGCCGGAGTTCTCAGAGAGAACCCATGCAGGCACAGGGAGAACATGCAAACTCCACACAGAAAAGCCCCGGGCGAACCTGGAACCTTAAGAAATTGCTTTGAGTGGCCAAACATAACTATAAAAAATGTAATTAACAATTAGTCCCTAGATGTTGGTGGTAAACCTATTCCAACCAGCAATATGTTTCTTACAGAGCATATTTGCTGTTGCAAGTTAGTAGCACATAAACATGACTTTTAAGACACAGGGTTGATGTTTTATGATGACAAAATAAGTGGCAACAACATTAACTAAGCTACTGACTGATTTAAGATGAGTCTTCATAGAGGAGGTTAGAGGTGACAAAAATTTGCGTTTTCTAACTTTACTACCACACGGCTCCAACCCTGTCTGAGCAGGCTTACACAATTGTTTTCTCTGTCCACACTAAAAGGTGAGGCTGGTGTTGTTGAACTAATTCACTGTGTTCCTGAAAAGCTTTCGGAGAGAAAATTGCAAGGTAGACATGGCTGAATTGGAGGCATTTCTCTTGTAGTCAGGTTGATTGTTCAGTTTAGAACAATGACATTCAAACTTAGATATTAGGAGTGACAACATAATGCCAGCCTACAACAGAAAACAGCCTGAAACACAGAATTTATGACTTTAACTAAATTGATGTTGGCATCTGACAGACAGTAGCTTCAAGAGCCTAAACACTTGAGTCTGAATTGATGCTCTTATTCAGCTATTTCCTCAGCAGCAAATTATGGCAAGAAGTGGAGACAGCCCTCCTCCTCCCCACTGCCAAAATCTCAAAATGAGCTGACAGGTTACCAGATTTTTTTTTCCAGTACAGGAACTGCTTGTGAGTCATTCTTACAGCTGTTTACAAGCTCTGGTTCGCTGGTAAATGGGCAGAGTGAATGTATAAGAACCAAACTCAAAAATGCAACAAAGCCATTTCTGCAGAGCCAAAGAAAACAAACTGTAGGTGTTGGAGGAGTGCATGTGTTTATGTCTGTGTTTGTCAGGGTCAGTGGTTCTGCATCTCTACCACATGTCCTCACAGAGATGGTAAAAATGCAGTTCTCATTATAAATAGCAACGTTTTTGGGATTTCAGTTTTAGAGGCTGAATTTTGGGAGCAGTTTTCAATGACATTTAGTGTCTTCATAAATACAGCAATATAAAAATGTGCTCACATTTGTGTGTGTGTGTGGTGTGTGTGTGTAGGTGTATGACAGGGCAGCATATGGCTAGCCCTGCATGTAGTGAAATATTAAAAAGCAGTGTCAGCAAGAAGGGCACAGTGTGTGTGTGTGTGTGTGTGTGTGTGTGTGTGTGTGTGTGTCCCATGGGGAGTAGAAATCTGCCGGACATAGACAACTGGGCATGACAAGCTCCCACTGTGATACACACACACACACACACACACACACTCAAATACACTATCTCTCCTCTGTCTCTGCCAACTTGTCCAGTTGGCCTTATCTGCTGGTGAGACTAAATGCCATCTCTCTTGCACACAAAACACACACACACACTGTTTTTTTCCACATGTCAGGGGTTTCAGAAACACACTGCGCCTTGTATCAGAAAGTCTTCATCACAGGGAAACTATTCAGCATGCAATAAGAGGAGTAAACAAGCGTGTTGGGGTGTGTGTGAGTGTGTGTGAGAGGGAGAGAGAGAGAGAGAGAGAGAGAAACATGGCCAAATCCAGGCCTTTTTTTGCTGTTCTTCACCTCCCCCTCGCCCCTCTGAATCACACACTGCTGCCTTGAAGTGATATTTAAAAATCTGTTCTTACAGGATCATTTTGGGGTCGAAGGAGTATTTTGTCACCATTTGGTGTCTATTTTTGGGAGATGTCATGCTCTGACCAAATTACACCCCTCACTTCTGTTTGCTCATAAGGCTTGATTCATGTTGAGAGGCGAAGCAGCACCTAAATGGTTTCTATAGATTTTTTAATTCTGTCTCATGAAACAGATGTGCATTCATTTTAGCTGTCTGTCTTTTGTCTTACACATTGTGAGACTGCTACTGAATGCCACAGAATATATCCTAGACTATACCGACAATACAACAGAATACAATACAAAGCATACAAGAACCAGTTTCATTTTGAGCGAAGCAAGCTTCTGTGGAAACAACTATTACTGTATAGACATTTAAACACAATATACTGTACAGATACAATAGACATAATTTGTCTTGGACCTGATTAGTTACTTATTCAGATATGGCAACAGTGCTCATAATCAATACTTTTTATTGTCACTATTTATGAAAAGAAAGTCATTTACCCTTTTAGTACCAAAATAAATAGGTATATGCAGGTTTTTTGAACATGGCGGCTAAACCCACAGAAAAAAAGGGAACTGACTCTGTTTCCATTGCCAGAGGATGAGTTTTCCCACTCTGTTTTTTTTTTCTTTTTTCTGGTACATCATGTTTGATGTCACATACATGCTGGAAAAGGAAAAGGGTTAGTAAACAGTAAAAAGCAGTATGGAGGCCAATTACAAGCTCTCTCACCTCGCTGTCTTACTAGTGTTTCATCTTGCAGTGTTGCACATGAAGAACAAAATCACATTTGTGCATTGTCCCCATAGACTGTATGTTCCTAGCTATTTAAGCGCCAGCGTCCAGAACTTTGAGGCGTGTATATCCATTACTGCCCGATTGGAGCTGGAGGCGATAAATACCTGTGACTACCACAAAGTCATTTCACCTGGGAATGAATGCTGATTGTACCCTTTCCAGATTTTAGTGTTTTTTTTGTTCATTGCGAAAGAGGTTGGTGTAAGTTGTAGTTCCAGCTTTTCACTTGTGAATATTTTCTGGTTTTCTTAGTCATCTATTATATTGATATCTTTGTGTTAACACTTGGACAGTTGGTCAGCCAAAACAAAGAGGATTATGGCATTTGAAAGGCTCTACCTCTTCCTGCCTCAGTTAGAACATATAGTCCAACTTAAGATGAAATATTCCCTGACCTGCTATAATTACTGCAGTATTATTTATTTTGTTTGAGAGCATCAGGTTTAGTGTCTTTTAAACTTGTAATAATTCATTATTTTAGCTAACTGAGGGTTGGAAGAACTTTTTAACAAGCTTACAAACTCAAGGCCCTGACATTATCACCTAAAAAACTCCACTGAGCAACTACAGTTACATTACAGATTCTTATTTGATTGATTTGAAACATTAACAACTTTTTTCTTACGGGTGACATTATAGGAGAGTTCATAGTGCATCCAAAATGGAAAGAGGTCATTCATTGGGGAGTATGAATGTGCTGAATATATTTCACGCCAATCTGCTCATTAGAGTTTAATTTATTTTGTGTATAATGTTCATTTTGTCCGGATGGCCAGGAGGGTCAGGGGGTCACTACAATCATTAGGAATCATCCTCTGGGGACTCTGAATATTCAGAGCAAATGTAATGGCAATCTGCTTTTTGGGGACATCTTGCTCTGAACCAAAGCTTGACAGATGGACCAAACAACTGACAGTGACATCTGTAGGCCCGTCTGCTAGCAGCAGCAAAAACATGTTGGACTGGCAAAAATAGAAACCTGGAAAGAATGGCAGATATGATGACAGGAAGAAGTAATGTGAGGAAGAGAAGCAATTCTGCCATTTTTCTGTTTGCATTTCACTGTACAGTTACATAAAGGTAGCTGATTACACTCTACTTGAGCATTCATTATATTGAAACCCTGAGTTATTTGACCATCCTTATTAAGTCTCCATGGTTGGATATCCACTGATCAGTAGTGACAGGCAGAATTTGACAGGGGTTTAGCAAGCCAATTAGCTCTGCACACTCAAAGTATAGTGAAAATGTCAGTGTGTTGTATTGATTATGTGAATAGGCGTCCTGTTTTGCAGGTTTGAAAGCATTGGCAAAAACTGTAGGTTAAACCACAAGCCATAAGAGTGACTGACAGTAAAATGGATCAATCACATGCATTAACAACACGTGTGGACCTCATTATTTCTATCTCACTGTACGTGTACAGTTTGTTTGATATGTTTTGGTCAGTTTTTGCTCTTTTTTGCTTTGGTAAAACAACATTGGTCTTAAGGTTTGCAGTGTATATATATTTTCAAGTATAGCTGAACATCAGTTTGAGATTTGTAGAATTTATGTGTCATCCAAAATCCTTTAATAGAAAATAACAGAAATAGAACATTTTTGGCTTGTGATGCTTTAAAAAAAAGTCATGTCTATTTGCAGCCTGTCACAAGCTGCACATGAGCTCAACCGGGAATGATGTTCTCTTCTCAGATTTTTACAGCGCTTAAGAGACAGAACAATCCATCATTTCAAAATTTAGAAGAAACAAAGATTAGAGAAACATCTGAGACTAAACCCATTTTTTGTGTCAGAATTTTGTTTCTTATTTTCTCGATAACCTCCTCATGAAGCCTCAGATTTG
The DNA here is from genome assembly GCF_001640805.2 of Lates calcarifer. Taxonomy (NCBI): domain Eukaryota; kingdom Metazoa; phylum Chordata; class Actinopteri; family Centropomidae; genus Lates; species Lates calcarifer. Next base: position 18,006,629 of record NC_066848.1, read on the forward strand.
ACCTCTTTAAAAACTCTCCACTTGCCTGATAATCAGACAGAAATGTTATTTTGTTTCAGTCTAATATGATGTTCATGGTAGCTGATCTCTGTTTGGAAAGGGTGTTACAGTGTCTTGTTTTTCCCTCACCTGTCAGAAGCGAGTGACATTCATGCCATCAACATGATCTGTGCATTCAAACAGAAGTTTCGACAGCTATGAGCTATGAGCTATTTACATCTTTCACATTGATCAAAAACATGCAGATTTGATATTTCTGTAAATTGACTCACAAAAGCCTTTCACAGTTGTATTGAACTGATTCATGCTTGTCACAAAATTTGTGGTGACAAGCATTTAGTTATGTGTGACTATTTTTCACCGATGTAGTTATATCTCTGTTTCTGGCGCAGGAGATGACATCCCTGTGCTTAATCCGACTGGCAGAGATCTGTTCATTGAGTCTCCAACAGGAGGAAACACCTGTCAGTCAACCTCTGAGGAGCACTGCTGAGTGATTTTGGTGAAATGACCACAGCTGGACTTGCTGATATCCTGTTTTCTTAATACCTACATGATATCAAGAAGCACATCACCAGAGCTGTTTGAATCAGGCTAGGTCCCAACTCCCAGGCTGGGAGCTAACATCAAATATCTGTGGCTAAATAAGTAAGTTTAAGTAACCAATCAAAAACATCCTTAGCTATAAATTTATAAGAATCTTGATGGTCAAAAACACAGCTAATCTGCTTCTTTAGGACTGTGCCTAAGTGGTTTGATCAGGTTTGCTTTAAAGTATTTTCTCTCTGCCAAAACAAAGGAATAATATTAATAGAATAAGATTCTTCAGGGCCAGGTTATAGTAGAAAAAGAAGCGGTTCGTACAATATGTTTTCTGACCGTACTTGAAGCAGAGTGAAAAGCCAGCCATCACAGAGGGGGAGGAGACAATATAATTTAAAAATGGGGTAATGACGCACATTCTCTTCTTGAAGACGTGTACAGTGTTGCACTCATAAAAAGTGCCACAAATGGAAAAAAAAAAGAGTCGGTAAGGAGAGAAGCTCAGACCCAGTGTACTTCTTCACCTCCCTAGAGCTGACCAGTCACAGTGTAAAGGAGGGTGTGAATGTTGCATCGTCGCCTTTCAGAGAGACAGAAATAGTCAGAACAGACCCCCCTAAACTGCCATCATTAAATTGTGAGAAGAAGGAGTATCCAAATCATACCTATCAGGCAAGCAGTTCTGATGGCGTATACTGGCCCACTAGGTTTTTAAAATGTGATTGGTAGGTGGAAATATGAAAAATCACCCTTTTCCATTAAGGCCCTTCCTATTTCAAAACTGAGAAATCTGTCTTTGAAATAAGCAGTCTAACCAGTCTAACTTTGTCAAACAACATATTCATGTTGGACCCTTTTACCTCAAGGCTTGTAATGCCACATATGAACAATGAAACATGTTACTGTGGTGTGTTAAGCAGGAAGTAGCTGCTGCTGAATTCAGTGTTGTGATTCTGTAAGCATAGTTTACAGACAGCAAGAGGCTCTTTCTTCTCTAATGGTAGCAATAACTCACACACATACACATACAGGGTTTAATGGCTTTTATAATGAATAGCCGAAGATAGTGGGCTAAATGGTGGTTGCCATGGTGATAGGGCCAATCGATCAGAAAGTATTGATCAGCCATCGATAAGTTCCAGACGACAAGCTACTGGAATAGAGAATGAGGTGTGTGTGTAAGTGTACAGGGTGTGTGTGTGTGTATGAGGGGAAGGGATTAGCTGTGTGTGCATGGTAGTGGGTGTTCATACTGTGTGCATGTGTGTGCTAAAGAGACATTTCTCCACAGTAGTTTGGATATTGCTGTAAAAGATTCATGTGTCATGGTGTCACCTCCTGCTCCCTAAATCTGGGTGACGTAAACGACTGAGCCATCTCTAAAGCCCCATTTGGACAGGATTAACATTACAGGAGAAGGTGGGGAATGATCATTGATTTAACTCACTAGTCTGCATGGCATTTTAACCATCATGAAATTACAGGATGTGGTTTAAAATAGGAGGGGACATTCAGCAGGACAAAGACAAAAGGGAAAGACAGAAGCCTCCCTGGTGGGGCGAAGGAGAGTTGAAGGGAAGTCATGGGAAGGAGTCAAAAATCGCCTTCCTTCTTATAAGTCAGTCAAATCTCAACACACACAAGAAAATATTGATGCCATTCAGAGTAACCTACACTTTGCGAGGATATCACTATCTTAAATTCTCATTGCGAACCAATGTTTAGAAATCTGCATAGAAATAATTGAAAATAGGTGTTTCAGGACTTGTCTGGGAAAGGCTTTTAAGTTTTCTTTAGTATCAAAGTAATCCAGTGGTAGTTGTGTGCACATCCATGGGTTCACTGCTAACAGGAACTGCTATTAACTAATTCGGCATGGTGCCAATTTGTGTAAATAAACAGTAGCTAACAAAAAATAGGCCTCAAGGAGAATTGGTTGTCATGTTGGTCATCAAATAGACGTATATATTGGTGTTAACATGTAAACATCTGTCAAATTTGCAAAAACTTCTTTTTAAAACTTCTCTCACTCTTAAACAAAAGTCAAATTTCACACTGGACTGATAAAAAACAAGTGAAAAGACAAGCAGCAGTTCTTGCTGGAAAAACTTCAAAATACAAGGACATTATAATAAAAAGGGACCAGCGAGTTTACTAAACAACACTAGGTAATTATAATTATTGCTGGCGTGGGGGTGAAAGATTACCCACAAATGCTCTCCAGATGGGATTAAAGTCACTGACAAGTGTAAGGTATGTTGAAATCATCCCCCTAGAGAGAAGGAAAGAGAGCAGAGATGTTTCACATAGTGAATACCACATATTTAAGTGGCTTTTCTTAAAATTGGAAAATTGAAAGTTAATTAACAGTCAATTGGCAGAAAATTAGTGAACTTTTTTACTATTTTAATAATCTGTTAATAATTTTGGTGATTTTTCAAGGAAGTCTGACCCTGTCACTTACGAAGACTTGATAGTAAATGGATATTTTAAAAGAATATTTTAGACTGTTAAATGGACAAAATCTGAAGACATCAACTTGGGTTTTAGAAAATTGTAACAGATATTTGAGAGTCGAGAAAATAACCGCAGAGATCTGATTTTTATTCATAAAGTTTCCAAATGGCAGGTACGTAGAAATTTTTTTTCTTTAACTTTTCAGATAAACAGCCTGAAAAGCCATGAAAGCGTAAAAACACTGACACTGTCACTGTCTTGTTGCATCTTTCATAAAGCTTCCACTTATTTCCTCATGTGGGTGAATGTACAGTAAACCTATTTCCAGCATCAGTAGCAAATCAAATGAAAAAGTCAACCTCTGCATCTCTTAGACTGTTAAATGTCAGCCTGTAATGTTCACTGTGTCCCCAGAGTTATTTTGTAGAACTGTAATTAACTTTTTGGTGTATTTATCCTGAAAAAAGGAAAAATCAGAAACCATCAAATGAACCTTTGTTATTTCCATGGTAATAGAAACATCACAAACCATTAAAAACCTTCATAACCCATTAGATCTGTTGCATAATGGTTTCTAGTGAGATTTGGACTCTCATCTAATGGTTTCCACTATATCTTTCAGCAGTGGTTTTTAATGGTTTCCATTACAGGCTGCATTGGTTACTAATGGTTGTGACAGTTTCCAGTAGATTACAACAGAAAAACCAACAAACCATTATGCTGTAGTTTGCCAGAACTCATCACAATTATGGATAAAGGACTAAAACTGTTAGAGAATGTTGTAAAGTTGATTTTTTTTTCAGCAGCTTATTTTCCACCCTCCTGGCTTATCTACTCCCACTTAAATTAGACATTTCCTACAGTTACTAGAAAGGACTGCCAGCAGCTAAAGAAGGTTTTACTGACTTTTGAATTCAAAATCTTTTTGAATTCAAAAATATTTAAACAACCTTTTTTATCATAAATAGACACAGAGGAACATTAAGTTATAGGAATATGAGGACTGATGCACTGTAACTGTATTTTGGCCAAAATATACACATGTGCACTAAATGTTGGAAACACAAGAGCTTTTTATTGTTAATAAAACTAAATGAATCACTCATTTGTATATCTCCATTTTTGCTGAGAAACCATATTACTTAAGTAGCTTGTTATAATTTTAGGTTCATTATTGAACAGAAAAAGTGCATTTGAGAAAAGACGCTAGAAGTCTACAAAATACGACTTCATTGTCCAAACCACATTACTTGCAGACTCACTGACTGATGTGAGTCATTACTTGCATTAGAGGTTTAAGGTGATCATAACAAATTATGTGAATGCGGGCGGGCGGGCAGTCAGGCTTCAGTTATTCTTAGAGCTTTGTGAACCACTCATGACTCCAGAAATGAAAAATACATTCTGAGTGAAGTAGAATTTGTTGAGAGTGAAATAAAACAAAAATTGAATACCATGGTTCTCTGCTGGAAAATGTTGGAGCTGCTGTCTTCTGGGTCTTGTTCATGAGTGAGGGTAAAATAGAGCATGAGATTGGCAAGTGGATTGGTGTGGCATCAGCAGTAATGTGGGCATTGTACCGGACTGTTGGGGTGAAGAGGGAGCTGAGCCAGAAGGCAAAGCTTTCGACTTAGTCAATCTGCATGCCAACCCTTACCTATGGTCATGAGCTTTTGGACTAGATAAGTGGTCACAATGAGTTTCATCTATAGGGTGGCTGGGCTCACCTTTAGAGATAGATAAGGAGCACAACCACACAGCTGCTGCTCCTTTGTGTTGAAAGGAGCCAGTTGAGGTGGTTCGGGCGTCCGATTAAGATGCCTCCTGGGTGCCTGTCTATGGAGGTCAGCACACCCATCTTGTAGGCGACCATGGAGCAGACCCTAAATATGTTTATGAGATCTTATCTGGCCTGGGAATACCTTGAGATTCCCTTGGAGGAACTTGAAAACACATTTAGAGAGATGTCTTTTATTACCAACTAGTATTGACAACTGTTTTTCCACAGTCTGTGCTGCTGTGATGTAGTGTTGCACTATGGTACACTACTACATCACAGCTGGATGTGACCATGTGTGTGATCAGTCTTCTACTGTTCAACCTATAGAGGTCAGTGCAGCAAAGCTTTTCCCCCATAGAAGATATAGTGGAGTTACTCTTTAATCTGAGTGCAGTGTGTATATTTGGTCTTGCCCTTGACTCTCTTTCTTGTCGTTGTAGGGCTGTCAAACCGATCAGTCGTGTAACTGGAATTAAAGTCAGTCATGGCTTAGTCCAGAGACTCGGTCCTGCTCCTGTCTCACTACTGAGAGGCCTGAGCATTGATCCATGATCAGGTTCTGCTCATCAGCTGTTTTGTTGCTGGCAGGGCAGGCAGCAGCAGAGCAGCAGCTCATTTAATTAATGCGGATTTGACTGGTCACGCTGCTGCTGTAGACTCACAGCTACCTGATGCCCCTGCTGCCACTGAAAAACCTTCAGCCGTGTCACAACACCACATCAAAGAGATTTTAGAATTTCTTATGTAATTAACTCAGACCTCTCAGTGAGGCCATCACATAGCTCATCATGCAGCTGGCAGAAGAGTTTTGTCATGTTCCCTGTGGTCTAAAAAATTACCTTTGTCCTGTCATTTTTGACAGCTGCCTCAGTTTTAGGCACTTGTACGATAATTGTCATCTGCCATGTTTTAATATGGGCACAGACGAGCTCATGTTCAATACGGCTGACTTGTTGCCCATCAAACTGTCTGATTTCATTTGGTACTGGCCTGTATCATTTGCTTAGGCACCAGTGATTTTAGAATCACATTAGGACAGCTTGATAGAAAATGTAATAGAAAAATTGAAAAGGAGAAAATGAGAGAATAAAGGAGACATAAAGAAACAGAGTGGAAAAAAAGGGAGAAAGAGAAGAACATACAAACAAAATCATTTCAGTTAACGTTTGGTCAGGTAAGATGCCTATTGTTATATATAAATCTGTCTTTTTAAGTGTGCATATTTTTTGTAACATAAGTTTTCAACAGCTGCTTGAATGCCTCAGTGCTCTCTCTTTCTATAGGTCACCATGTTTTTCTAATCGTCATAAATATTCATTAAAGTCTGCTGATGCAAACATTCTGTAATTTCGTCTTGTGTATAAAGTATATATAGGTGAATCTATGTGTTTGTGTGTGTATGTGAGTGAGTCCACACCATATTGCATGTTTGATTTCGCTATCTGCTGGCACCAGCTGTGAAAACTATTGGGGATTTAAATATTTAACATCTTGAGATATCATTTTCACAAGCTTCTCTCCACCACTTTTGCTCCGCACGTGACCGCTGTGGATGAATCTCTGCTATACTGTATGTGTATGTCTGTTTAACATATGTGCTCGCAACAGTCTGCAGGTTTGTTTTTGTTTACACGACCATACATAAAGCGTGTGCATATGTAGGAGTATTTATCTTATGTGTCTGGGAGTTCATTTGCATGTACACCTCCAGTCCAGACTGGACGTATTTGTACAGCCATGTCTTTATAAACTACATAGAGCTAGACTACTCCCAGATCTACTTTGTAAACTCTCGTAGCTGGAAAGATGAAGGCTAAACATTCTTGCAAGCCAGGACATCTAGCACCAGTTGGATATAGCGTTGTCTATTGTTACTGTGATTTTTTTTTTTCTATTAAAATAGGGTTTTGTTTTTTTATTACTGTGATGTTTACTCCTCCCTGCCATTTTGTTCTCAGGGTCCTACATCATTTTTCCAAACTAGCAAGGTTCACTCAGTCACTAATGACACAACAAGTTCACACACTTTATTCAAGAGATGTATTTGTATGTTTGTGTTGTGGAGGGGTTTACTGCAACAGTGGAGGGTTAATAAAAGTGGATGGTGATACACAGCTAATAAGCTATGATAGCTTCCTCCAGTTTGAACTCTCCTATTCTTTGTTTTCCTCTCAGGTCAGCACTGTAGCAATACCACTGAAATAAATTGATTTTGCCACAAAACATAGCTTTTTTTAAATGAACGGGCCTTCAAAGAGTTGATTTAGCTTCTCATAACGTCACTGGACTCACGATTGTCAGTGTAAAATAAAAAGGGTCCAAAATCAATTTGGCAGAACTAAGAAATCGTCTCTTTGTTCCATACATTCTTCTATCTACATTTTGCTCAATCCAACTCGACTGCCAATAGTTGTGTTGGAGATTGGGGTGTGTTGCACTGGGAGCAGCTAATTTGCCAGCCTTAAGCTGAGATCAGGAGGGGTCTACAGAGGACTGGTAAGCTCACTTCTTTCTTACTCAAACTTTTAATCTTCAAACTTGTAGTCTTCAGAGCCAACTGATGCTGACTCTGGCTCCCTCTGCAGCCACAAAAAACCCAATCTTTTTTCACATATGCTGTCATGCTCCTCAACACCTGTAAACAATAAAATAAGTAACATTAAAATAGGTGGAGTTTCCCTTTAGTGCTCTTGTGGCTGAATAAGATGCAGATCCTAAGATCTCATAGTTAGAAATGCAAGTTGGCAGGTTAAAAAAAAACACCTGTTTTTAATTTAAAAATCTTGAAATTGTAATTAATTCAGACTTTTTGTCCTTTTGTAAACCCTACAATGTGTACTCCTCATGGTTATCTCGTGAAAATGTATATGTTCCTTTAGATCTTTCCGGGTCAGCTGTTAAAGTAGCAGATTATCACTTTTGCTTATGGATTGAGATGCTTAACAATCACATACATTATGGGTGAAATGTCAGGATGCCCACATTATATAGCACATTAGCGACATTAACCTTTCACAATAAGTCGATGAAAAGGTGACATTTGGCCTTTGGATTGGTGTGTTGATGAAGAGCTCATGGATGATAGTAAAACCAGGTCTCATTAAAGAGATGGAGTAAATAAACTGTTGGTAAAACCGGTTAAACTGAGCAGTGACAGTAACAAGTAAAGGTAAGCAGGGAGGTGAATATTGCAGAGAATACATCAGTGTGCCACCTGGACGTGCATACATCTATAAGTCTATACATATTTATTGTCATCTTAGATATTTCTCGTTATTGCAGCAGGTATGTCTCTGTCTGTCTTTATTTCTCTCTCACAGAATATTTCTTTTTCCCTTTTCTATCTCTCTCTCTCCTCTCAACCATGAGATTACCTGAAGGGACAGTGAGCTATCAGTGTAACACACACACACACACACACACCACCACACACACAGACAGTGGTAGACACCTGAGTCTGATACACATATATGAGTGAGCATTCCCATGCATCTACTTGACAAGCACATGTACATGGGTGAAAATTGAAACCACACACACACATGCAGAGGCAGGCAGTTGTAGCAGTCAGCAGGACTGGGACAGGGACAGTTAGTTGAATAGCACTCATTTAGATGGAATGGCCATTTTACACTGCATGTGTGTGTGTTTGTGTTTGTGTGTGTGTTTGTGCATGTTTGCACCGTGCAGAGCTTTGGGAATAAGACACTATTACCTGAGAGAGTCTATGAGAAACTCAGTAAATATTGACAGTGAGAGAGAGTGAGATGAGGTGGGGATATGAACCCTAAGGGGGTTGTGGATTGATAATTTAATGGTTTCACTGGGAAAGAAGATTGGATCGTGAGGAGAAGAAGAGGGGAGGAGATTGGAGCAGGAGCAGAGGAAGAGGTGGGATTTGAACCCTTGCTGTTGCCATGGTAGCATTTGCCTGTAAGATGAGCCACATGGCCATGGCTTCAAATAATTTGCTGCATCGCTGTTAGCGACTCAATGGCAACAAAACGGGAATCCCATGGAAGGAAAGACCTTTAACTGAAAAAATAATTAACTTTTCTTAATTTTAAATTAGCCTTTGTTATAAATCACCTGCTAGGAGAAGTGCTACAGCACGACCTCAAGGTATTCGTAGGCTGCTGTGTTTATATGTCAGGTTGAAAAGAAGAATTAAGACTCAAAATTTGAGTTTCAATCCCACAAGGGATTTTCATCAAGCAAATACAAACAGGGAGGTCACAGGAGATAAACTTGCAGTGCAGAACTTTTATCTTCCCCCTTTGGCAGTAAGAGTAATTACAATCTGTATTTGTCCTCGCCATCGTTTTTTTTCTTAGACTGTAATTCTTCCTCTGAACGCTGAGTTTATTTTTAATCTGGAGCATTAGAAACTTTTCTTAGAGGCCTAGGTTTTTCCACCTTCCTCCAGCATACTCCTAGTTCCTGTAGCCTACGCTGTCTCTTTTGCTATCATGGTTGCTGGTTGATGTAAAATGCATTGCTACCAGTGTTCCAGCAGGGGAATGTTGTCACAGACATCAGATTTAAAAGTCCAGTGAAGTACAGACAGATTTACCTGGTGCTGATAGGCGTAATCAACATTGTGTGAAATTTGGCAAGGGCTTGAATGTAGTAGACATTCATTTATGTCTAAAAGTCCTGCACTCCAACTTTGAATAGACAGTAATTACATGCTTAAAGAATTAGGAAATATCAATACAATATATATAATCTAATTCAACATTTAAACCTCTTTTAGAATTCAAAACTAAAAAGTATATTAAGTTCCAGGTGCATTTTGGCTGGGAAATTGACAAAAATCCTTGACTCAGGTAGCTGGTGCCAACACTTTTTAATTGAGTTGTTTCAAATCCCTCGCCCCCTTTGACACTCTTACTACTGATCTAGCACAGGACATAAATGCAGATTAGAGTGATAACTGTGGCAAATTAACCACTTGATATTTGTGGTATATTTTGACACAACAGGTCCTTGTTATCATAGAAAGGTAGACAAAAGCAGGGTTCTCATTTATAAGGTGACAAACTCAGATATTTAAACTCTGATGTAGATACATCTGGAAGAGTGGTTCAGGTGTGTTCAGACAAAAAGCTAATTATTTGAGTGACTGCTGGACCTTTTATGCAGTCTGTGTTAATTAGCCCCCAACATAGCAATTGTACAGACTGTAGTTCACTACAGTGTGATGTTGTGTGGCAGCTCAGACTCCTACTGATTGCAAACCTCACCAGGAACTCCAGTACTTTGTCTTTTGTTTTCCTCCAGTTTCTCTCCTTCTCTCTCTCGTCTCTGTATGTTAATGAAACCGATTCATTAAGCTGCTCAGGTTGAAACATTTCCAACTTGTGTGGATGCATCTTTGCCTCAGTTTGCGCTGCCTAGGCAAATTTGCATCTAATCGTGCCCACTTGTGTCTTTCCATTGACTAAAATTATTATTACTGTGCTCAAACACACAAGTTTAGTGGTGCCTCGTCTGTTATATATGTTGCACCATGGAGAACGATATCTCGCTCCATGTATAAAGAATTTGAACTTGATTATGAAGGCAGTTGCTTTGTGTTTGTACAGAAACATGCTGAGTGCCTGTGTAGCATGATTTTTAAAACCTGTGTCCGCTAGACTTTTTTTTTCATTTCCATTTCTTATAGCTTTTCTGTGTTCCACAATTTGGCTTTAAATCACATTTATTATCTATCACACAGTATTTACTATACTGACAGTTGAGCTAATAAATTACATTATATGATCATTTATGATTTCATGGTAAAAAAAAAATTGGTTGGTTGGTGAATGAAGTGCGTCAAGTCATAAAATAGGACAGTGCTCATTGTCATTTGTTAGTGGAGTGGGGTGGAGATAATTATTTATTTTCTTGAACATCTCTGACTTTGCTGTTTATATCTGCCTTTCAGTGATTCCTCGAGGGATCAAAATGTATACTCAATACATTACATTACACATTACATTACATTACACTGTTAGATACATTATACAATGTATCTAACAGTGAGTTGCGAGCATCACATTCATGTTTCAAGTCAACTTATCTAAAAAGTTACAGCAGGTTGGGAAATTAATCAGAAAAATATAATATCTAAACTGTTCATATATGGAAGTAAATTCTGAGATAGTATTTGAGAAATTAATTCTTATGTCCTCCTTAGATAGGATCAGCTGATTTAGGTTGAACCTAATCTCTGCTCTGTGATGCTTTTCCGCCAACATATTGTCAGAAACATAAATGTTGCTTATAAATGCCTCTGCCATTTACAGGGTTTTTACTCGAGTTTTACAAGCCCATTTGAAATTGACTAAAGCTTTTATAACCATTTTACCCAAAGATTAGGTTGTGTGGAACATTGTGGAACACATGTATAGCATGTTTTATGGCTTCATTAAAGAAGCAATATCCTTCACTCTCCTACAGTTTTATAAGGTATAATTACCTGGTGAACGATGAGTGAAACACAACTGTGAAATTCCCACCTTTTTTTTTTTTCAGTTTAAAGTCCGTCTGCTGTAGTTTTAACGATTCACTTCTCAGTGCTTCTCTCCCACCTACCAGTCAACAGGCCGGTCTGGGTGTTGTTTCACATCAGCAGCTTCTCTGCTAATGAGCTGCTGCTGTGATTGTCAGCCATAGCAGAGGCTGAAGAGTTACAGTAAGTTAGAGCTGAGTGGTCGATTTCAGGCGAGTCGACACTGACAGTGCAACAAAATCTGAGCTGTTTAGACAAGAGGATTGAGGACATGCAGTGGTATGATGAATCAGCTTTTTAGTGCTAAAATCACCAAAGGGCTGCAGCTAATGATTGTTTTTAGCATCAAGTATTTGTTCTATTATTTTTGTGAAAGAATTTGTCGCTTATTTTGTCTATTAATGCCAGAAAATAGTGAAACATGTCATCACAGGATCACACAGCTTGAGGTGATCTCTTCAGCTTGCTTGATGTGTTCACTTGTTCAGTTCAAAACCCAAAGATATTAGATTTATAAAGATAAACAAAAGACAAAGAAAAGCTGGGTTAAATTTGTTAAGCTGTGTTACCATATGACAGCCAGTTTTATTTCTTGTCTGTTTCAACCAGGGCTGCAATAAATGATTTTTTTAGTTTTTATTTTAATGGATCAATTTATTTCCTTGATCAATTGTTTTGTTTATACGATGTCAAAAAGCTTCTCAGTACTCAGTGTGATGTCCCTAGACTGTCCAACAAACAGCCAAATAACCCAAAGATATTCCATTTACAGTGATATTACTCAGCAGATTGGCACATTTGTGAGGGTGGAACCAGAAAATTATACTTGTGCAAATTGTTGATTCATTTTCTCAGCCAATTTATGCTAATTGTTTCAGCACTGTAGGATACTCCCCATGTACCTTTTATCCTTCAAACAAGCAGTTTATTTTAACAATGTCTTGCTGTAAGACTAATAATAATAGTTTCTCACACCTGCTTGCTTTTCACCTATAAATATGCAGTAATGGAATGTAAAATGTAATTCCAATACTGTACAATTTAAAGGTGCTTTAGTTGTATATTTTATTATATTTATGTTTCTTTATCCATCACAACAATTTAGAGGCAAACCTTGTACCTTTTACTTGTCCACTCTGTCTTCATGTTTGAGAAGCTGGAAACCAATCATAATCAATCATAGATGCAGGTCGGTTTTCTTTAAATAGACTAATTGATTAATCACCTTATCACTGCATCTTATAGTTAAAGCATTGTTACTTATAATTAAGTAATGGATGTGTCTTTTGTTTCTGTCATGATCGAGGAACAGGGATGCATTTAGTCTGTGTGATCCAGACTGTGTCCTTTCTGTCAAAGCTGAAGCTAAACCTACACTCCTCTTTTCTTTTTTTCCCTCACATCCCACAGGCCCACTTAGCATTCTGGTTTTAGTTGCGCAGCTCTATCTTGATCCGCAGTAGACATATCTTGGTGGACAGACACACAGGAAAAAAACATACACAAAGACAGGAATGAAAGTCATCTCAGTGGAAGTGTGATGGAATCAACATTGTTGATTTGTCATTTGGTTGGTACACTGCGGGCGGCTGCCAAACAGTCACTGATACGGTTGCCATGGAAAGAGCACTGGTTTGGTGCATGCGAGGCAGAAATCTGATGTGCTGCCATTCTGGGTCTGGTTCATTTTTGTGTTGGAGATTCACTCTGCAAATGAGCACATGTAAAGAACAGAGCTTATTCCTCATTCCCCACCATTACAAACATATCATATTCTATCTCTTTACAGTACAGTTGACAGTAGGAGATGGTAAAATATGGGCTGTAGCTGGAATCCTAATAAGCAAATCAGATCTCCCTCACTGAAAATCCATAACACTGTATCATTCTGTATTTACCTGTGATACATTAGGTTTCATTTTTTAGTGCATGCTGATGTTCATATCGCCATAGAAACCAGACTTTGAGAGAAAAATAATCCAAAAAAGTGTATTTTGTCCTCAACTTGCCTCCTCTACTTTTCATTTTCCAGAATACTTTGACAAACTTCCAGAGTGAACTTGTTGCTTTTAGCTTTAGGTTTGCAGCAGGATAACAGCAGGACATGAGAGCTTTTCTGGTCTTTTGTTTTTTTCTTGTCAAGAAAAGTGAGACTTGTGTGCTTTACTCAAAACACAACTTGTCATGTGGCTGCATTGTAGTCTGTAGAGGAAACTGTCAGTGGAGGAGTTTACACACATGCCGGTCCTTTGATAGATTTCTCCCAGAATGATTGTTGTGTAAAATAGTTAAGACAGAAGCTTTTTGGTACAAAAATTGCAGCTTATCTGGATTTTCAGTGTGGATGAAAAAAAAAAAAACATTAAGAAACAAAATCCGATTTAAAACTGCACTCACACGTATATATGTATGTTTGCCCAGCTGTACTTGCCTGTACATGATAGTAATGTGTAGAGCTGAAATGATCATTGCACAGTCAATTAGTTAGCATCTATCTATTTTTAAGGATAAAGGATAGATTGCCTCTAGGCATGGAGGATTTGCTGCTTTTTTAATATTGCTTATAGTAAGCTGAATATATTTGGCTGGCTGATTGGACCTTTGTGGAGGTTCAAGGTGGAGCTAGTACTGGGCATTACTTCACAGGAGGTCACAGGACTCCATGTAGCAATAAGAAAGGATAGAAATGTGCTTTGCCCCGCCCTAACAGGTGCAACGAAGCTGACAGGAGGGTGAGGGTAATGTCAGTCAAGCACAGTATATACACGCCCATCCAGTCGTGAGACGAACTCTAGTCAGGCATAATTAGTGAAATCACCTGGGTGGGTAGAGCATGGTTCTGCAGGGCATTACACACATGACTACACTGGTACCACAGCAAGACTGGGATGCCAACAAAACCTGAGGCACTTTTGTCTCTGTGATGTATTTAAGTAAAAGCTAATTTCTCTCTCATCACGCTCTATTTTTGGAGTACCGGAAATACCTTGACATAATATGACGTTATCTACTTTTAGTAACTTAATAAAAATGGCCGCCAAAATGCAAGACATTCTCATCAACAAATTGTCTATGGTACATTTCTTTCCCATTAGATAGATATAATTAATACTCAAATTATTTTTTTGGGAAGAGCATATAAATAATGTTTAAACTTTACTTGAGCCAAATCAGACACATCTTTGACTACTGTATAACTAAATTGATAATATAGTCATTTTTGCCCTGCCGATTAGGTTATTTGACAGAAATTATATCAGTAATGATTTGGTGAGTCAGTTATTTATTAACAGAAAAAAACACATCTACAAGTATTTTGATAATTTGATTAATTCAGTTAAGTCAGTCACATGACATTTTTATGGAATATCTTTAAGTTTTAGACTGTTAGTTAAAGACAATCAAGAAAATAATGGGTAGATTGATTAGTTACAGCTCCAAAAACATCACATGCTCTTCACATAAATAATTTTATTTCACTTACTGAAAGTGATGGCCATTTTGTCTAAACACATACGGTTTAGATCTGAACAATGCAGATAGCACAGCAGTCTCTACTAAACAGCAGTAATTACAACAATGCCTGTGAATAGCATCCTTAAAAACAAACCAAATAACCCTAAAAAACAAACAAACAGTAGAAACAAGTCGCAAAGGAAAATTATGAAAGCCAAATGGAATAAAAGAATTTCATGGCTCATTACCCATTGATTTCTATCGGCACAGACACAAGTCTTCTCTCATCGCTGAAGTGCAACATCAGCGTGAGAACATGAGTGAGAGAGAAAGTAGTCCGGGTTAAAAACATGGAGGGGCTGCGGCAGAGCCAGCAGAGAGGCTCTGCACTTTGGAGAGACACATAACAGCGTGAAAAATACATCTGTGCAACACTTACCAACACTTAAACTTCTCCATATTGTCGTCATGACAACACTAAGACAATGTCGGTCAGGGTTCAAGCAGTACCAAGACAACAGAAGGCGATGATAGAGAAAATAGAGTAGGAGAGGAGGAGTGGCAGAAGCAGAGAGGAGAGGAGACAGATGGAGCTGAGAGAGAGGAGTCATCGGATTTGTTCAGAGGAATTTTTGGGCTAGAGTCTGAATTCATTGTAAAATTACAGGAATTTGTGTTGAGGACATGGCAACAGTACTAAATGACAGATCACAGAGTAGATAAAATGAGAAACATAGACGCTATAAGCTATAATCAATGGTTAACTTTACATAGCATTAAGCCTAAATAATTTAGAGAAATTATATATTCGCTCAGTAATTATTTTAGCAGGGTGTGCAGCATACTAAAGCAGGGACCTATATGAGTGTCCACTGCGTAGAGAGTTTATGCTGTAATATTGAACAGGCTGAGTGAGGCTCTGTCCAGTTTTGAATCCCGCTGATGAAAGCATAAAGTTGCATAAACTTCTCAAGTAAGTTATAAGAGTTACAGAGCATTATGCATAATTCCTGAGGCTGTAAAATGGCACAGTGAGCAAATGCTGGGGTAATATAAGGTTGTGCACACAGTGTAAAGCAAAGTGAGGTTGTGCAATTACTGCTTCAATAGCACGAACCAGTGGGGGGGCACTGCTACAGGGGGTGGACACAATAACACAAATACCCGTTCAGTCTAATGTATAATACAACAATACGACAGCTGTGCAGAAAATGCTAATACCACAAGCCTGTAATGTTCAGTTTTGGCTGAGACTGTGTCACAGAGGTGACGATGACTCAAATCTAATGAGGCCATATGAGCTGTTGTAGCAGTGGGTTTTTGATATTCTAACACGTTATATTAAAAATCCTAATATACCAAAAACTAGTTTGAAAACCATCAGAGATACTGGTGCTACAGATGAAGGGAGTAAACAGCCCTTTGCATTAAAGGAGGTACCTACCGCATTGCCTTTAAGGCATCAGTTAAAAAGAGGCTGCTGGTCTGTATCGACAGGTCAGATGTTACCAGCAAATACCTTTTTATGTTTGTGCATCAACTGTGATGAGCGGTCTCTTTCTAGATATTAACACTTTGTTGTTTTTCGTTATTTTTAAAATTATTTTTATTTTATTAGTGATGATACGGATGTACGTGATTCTAACTGTTACTTTAACAAGTCGATATCTGGTCAATCAGTCACCCTCTGACGACCACATTGTAAGTTTAGTATTTGACTTCAGTATTATCATCAGTGCGGGCATATCTTTTTTTATATTCATCTTTTTTTTTCTTTTTTTGCACAGAAAAAAAGATTTGGATTGCAGTAAACTGTGCAGATATGTATGTATCTATTCATTCCTCCTTTGAGGATAGAAGGTGTGGTATACTGTACAGATTGCAAAGCCCCTTGAGGCAAATTTGTGATGTACTTGGCAGTGTATCGTATCCACCTAAGGCATTAAAGATACCATGTTGAGTTTTCTTGAAAACACACAGGCTTCGCATTCTGTATTTATCAGTGAAACTCATCACTGAGGCTCAACATACAGGACATGTTGAATTCATTTCTTTCCTCATGACAAAAAATTGCAGAACTACATTGTTAATATCACTCTTTGCTAGCTTACAGTCTTTGTCTTCTCTGCCTTTGCATGGTGCATTCCTATGTTCCTGGCACATTACTGCTGCCAACTATCAATCAGTGGAAAAGCATGAAACACTCAGCAGAAATGTGTATGCGTTGCTCATGTATCTCTCAAGAGAGACAAACAAAATGGGAACCTATCATCAAACAACTGTGTCTTTTAAAATTATATTTCTATGTCAATAAATACATTTCTCAAGTATTCTCAAGTGGCAAACGTAGTTGCTGTCTGGATTATGTTCAGAGTACTGTAAAGTGTCTTTTTCACATTTCATGAACAACATAGGTCCATAGATGAATTGAGAAAATAATAGACAGGTTAATCAATAATGAAGTAATAGTTAGTTTCAGTCCTACTGCAGTGGACCGTACTCTGAAATAAACTGGGGTTGTGTTCAGTACTCCCTAAAATCACTGCAGGGTGCAGTCAAAGAAGCAACAGACTGAAAAGTTTGAAAAACGTCAGTGAAACAATCATTTTCACACATTTTAAATTTAGACTTGAATCGAAATGACTCTGTAATCAAAGCATGATGTTGACAAAACTGTCTGTCCATCTCAGTATCAGACCATTTCTTGACTCTAGGTTAACCTGTTTTTGGTAAATCTTCTCCCCCTTGCAGTAATAAAACTCTACAACTGGTCGAGTGGAGCAGCCACCTCACTCGAGTCATTACTGCAGCGATTTTATTCATTTTATTCATTGAGTTGTCATACAGTGTGTTCACGCCTGAGTGCGACTCCTGTGCCCTGTGGGCCACCATAAGGTGAATTGTGGGTGCTTCGGCTTATGGCTGAGGTGATTCTTTCCTGGGCGGTTGGGGTGAGGGAAAATGAAGCGTTTTTTTGATAAGAAGCTGAGCACACTGCTGGAGGTACTAGGGCAATTCTGAAACCACACATCCAGCAGTGGAGGGAATCTACTGATCACACAAACCAGCCTTTTAACATAAATAAATACAAATCTTCAACACTTCAAAAAAAAAAAAAAAAAGTTCATCAAGGGTTGGAAGTTGTACTGACCGTGGATGGATTCTGTGATGCTTGCCACAATTTTTCATCATTTAGAACAAGTTTAAACAAATCTTTCAGGTACAAATCTTGGGAGAACATTATATTTCACATATAAGATCTAATTGTATTATTATTTGTATTTACCCACCTACCAATTCACCCATGCAGGGAATCAACGAATCAACGAATACAATTACATTTATATCCTTGATTTTGCATTACACAATTAACAGTGAGTGTGAGGCTGTCAGCCAGTTGTATGGGAGGTTTAAGACTGAGTCCAGATCCTGTGGAGGTGTGTTGGGCTCTGGAGTGGAAGCTGGGCGGTTTGAGGAGGGTGACAGAAAAGAACAGCACATTCCCACAGCGCTCCTCTCTATCGTTCCTACACTCAAAGCAACACAATGTTTCTTTCACTCTTCAACTGGCTCCCATTACCAACCTCCTGACAATGAAAACACTGACTGTCTGCTACAATAAATCACTCCCTGTTTGTGTTATGGGATGCCTGTGCTTGCAAGAGCTAAATTCAGAACTACACCGTAGACACAGTCAGGGAGTCAACACAAAGACTTCAATAAAAACACAACTTCTTAAATGTACAAAAAGAGGAGAGTGGAGTAACTACAGAGGGTTACTTAAGGATGAGTTGATATTTATGTTTACGAGTCGGTTGCACAGTTAATTTATATGGACTAATGATATACTATGATTTTATGTTTGCAAGATTAATGTGATACAATTTAGGAATTTTGAAGTGTTTGTGATTGACCTTAAAGTAACTTTGTAGTATATCAAACACATTAATGATGCTTTCTATTTCCTCCCTTACCTGTTTTTGACAACCAAAAGCCAAGACAGAAATCTTGCTGTATTTATGGCAACATTAAGTTAACATCAAAGTCTTCTTACTATAGTGTAATCATGCAGAAATCTTAAGATTCATGGCTGTCCAAGCTCCTTTTCCAGCAGATTAGACTGTTGGACAGTTTTTCTCAGTCAGAAATGCAGACCAGCTTCTTAATGGAGTGAACTCTGGGTTTTCATCTTGTGCTTAAGGAATCTGTCTTTCTCACAATACTCTGACTTGTTACAATGCAAATGATAAAGTAATCACAAAAATGATCTACAGATTAATCAGTCATAAAAACAATCATCAGTTGTAGAACTAGTGAAAAATATGCCACAGTAAATCAGCTTTTAGAATCAGAATCAGACTTAATAAAGTACATGTGTACAAGGAAATGTTTTGCTGCAGGTGTCAGTACAAAAATGAGACAACAGTGAAATTAAAATAAGATTAGATAGCTGATAGCTTAGATAACTTATAAACATTGCATAATTTAATACAAATACACAAAAGCAATAAATACATATGTAGTTTATTCCAAAATGTTACTTAAAGCTGTATTAATACATTTTAGCCTTCTAGAGTTAAAAACATTAAAAGAACTATTACAGTTATGGTAGACATTTCAGCAAACAGCTGTCTACTACATGATGTATGTAGCAACTCAACATAATCATCCCATTGGAGTTGCATTTCTATCCACATAGCCAATATTCACTTCCCTTTTAGCTTCTGGATTTGGTCTCTATCCAACTCTTTAGATGTTCAGGTTTCTTCACCAGTGAGTCTCTAACTGTGTCTGTCTGCTGTTTGGTGCTGAGCAAGTGGTGAGCAGCAGAGTTTTAGTGCTTGTCTGAAGACAACAGCTGCCTGCTGCTCCTGGAAACAAGGTTGATGGGAGTGGTGATGCTGAACCATACGTTCAAGTTGCCCTAAAACAAATAATGAGGTAAAAGAGGCTAAAAAGTTCAGTAAAGCAGATTCTCACTATGATTGTCCTCTTTTACAGTAAACAAGTATTTGATTCAACACCGATGTGAAAAATATTTAAATATTTATGGGTTGATACTGCACATTATCTGACCTCCTAATAACCTGTTCTCTGTAAAAGGACAGTGTCCTTGCTGCTGAAGGTGTGTGACAGAGTGTGTATATCTATCTAAAGTGGCCGGCAGCCTTTGTCCCTCAGCACTCAGACTTCCTGATTGCTGTTATTTGGTCAGCCATGGCACCCGCTTGCTGCAATTTACAAGACGCAAGAGGTTGTGTGTGCGTGTGCGTGTGTGTGTGTGTGTGTGTGTGGAGAGGAGAAAGGAGAGGAAGAGTGAGGGGAAAAGAGAGGAGAAGAGTGTAGCATTTTGGAGTAAGCACAAGTGTGTGTCTCCAAATGTGTATGTGTGCATGTGAGTGTGTAGACAGTTCAAGTAGCAATTTGGAGTAAGCAAGTGTGTGTGCCCGACGTGTATGTTTGTGTGTGTCGACAGCTCCAGCAGCTTTTCGAGTGGCTACTTTGATGTCTGACCCACTTTGGCTGTTGCTGAGTATAAAGCTATTTATTTAGTTTTGAGTGTGTGTGTGTGTGTGTGTGTGTGTGTGTGTGTGTGCGTGCGTGTGTGTGTGTGTAAAGCTATTTATCTGGCAGTGGACTGGGAGAGTTTTGCTGTGTGTGCTGCTGGACCCCTCAGCATCTGCTGGTGGAGACAGCAGAACATCTCACGCTCCGTCTCCTCCTCCTCCTCTTTCAGTTTCCTCCTTCCACATCCGCCATTTTCTTCTTTTTTCTCCAGCTCCTTCATCTCCTTGTCATACTGCTCTCCTCCTGCCCCCCCCCCCCACCTCCACTTAATGTAATGTCTTCTCCTCTTCATGCCTCGTAGTACTCTGTCCTTCCATCTTCCTCGTGCCATTAACTCTCTCTGATGTAGTGGTTAGTTGCAGCTCTCAGCTTTGATTGGCTGAATCGCGTTAGAAGCTGTTGCAAAGTACCAGATAAATCTTTTTTTCCTTCTTTTTTTTTCTTCCTGCCAGACTTCACCATGAGGATGGTTGTAACCAGAAATTATTGTTGGTAAAAAAAAAACGATTGTACAGTTTCCCTAAAAATAAAACTTATACTTGGACGAAATGCTACTAACATTCAGAGTTAAAAGTGTCCAGCTCTCTACTCAAAGATAGGTTTTTAATGAGAACATTTTATTTAGTTTAAATTCTGTACCAGTTGCATAATAACAAAAACACCAACAATATAATCTCTGTGGAGAAAATGGTGTGGCCATTTCTTTCTCTGGGCAGCAACTCTTTTCTTCTTTTATGTTGACTGTTTTTTTAAATTAAGCTCTTAAACCAAAGCTTTCACAATAAATAAAAACAACTTCATCATACCGAGCCTTCAGTATTATTTCAAGCACGAGGCTGGTGTTAACAATGTCAACAAGTCCCATTAATGAACCAAAACCAACAATGTTAGTCCATTTCTAAATACTTTCTGTCCTGTCTGTGGCTCTATTTTGTCTCTTGAAAGAGAACAAAATGAAGCAGATTAAATGACTACAATTCTTAGAAAAATGTGTAAATCAAATCAGTCTGTACTGGGAATAGACAAAGAATCCAATCGTCCCAGATGGCACAATTATCTGTCGTATTTCATGAAAATAGAACTAAAACATGTAACTTCTAGACAAATGATATCAAATATATTTCAGTGTATACTGTAGTATTGTACAAGTGCAACAGTGACAACAATAAACATTATTGGCTTAGTTTGACATTTGGTTAAATGTTCTCACCATAGGGTCCATTTAGTAGCTCTTTGTAGATTTTAATCACGTCATATAACCTTAATCAGCAGTGAAGTTTGCACAGTTTTTATGGACTTGTGTATTTTAAAATGTCCATTATTTTTTTCCATTATAAAGAGACATATTCTCATTTCTGTCTTTTCCCCATGTACTTTCTGCAGCAACGCTTGTGCTCTGTTGCTATTTTTGCACTGCACTTTCCAAAGATCATTTGTCAGTATGGCCCGTACTGTGACGTCTTTTTCCTTGGATAATCTGTTGACCACAGTAGTGCTCTTTCATTTCTTTGTATGTTCCACCATGGTTGTTTCCAGGGCTTTTCAAAGAACTAAGTCAAACTCTGAAATGCACTTTAGACATGTCAGACATAAATCATGTAGGCTGTAACTAATGACATTTTTATTATTGATTAAAATTTCTTGGTTTTCTCAGTTAAATGATGTCTCTATTAACTCTGTCAATCATAAATCAGTTTATTGACTAATCATTTCAGCTCTAAAATGATGTTGACATTAAATTCCTCCACCTCATGGGCAACCATACGAATTCGACACACTACTATTTTATGTATCTGCAACAATCCACGTTTAACTGATGGTTCGACTTGAGCAGGTCAAAGTTAGACAGCTCCATCCTTGGATAAGGTGGAGGAAGAGACTGAGTTGATGGAGTCATATGAGTTTAACCTTTGATATGAAATGAAAACTTCCTTGACAGTGGAAACCTTCTTGGCATGTGTTGGCATTTAAGTCAGGTCACTGTAGTTGAAGGTAAATACACACTTTGATCCAGCAGCTCAGCCTCCACACTCTGACTTTGCACTTTGCAATTTCACTGTCAGACCTCTGACTGTATGTACTGCTGTCTGCTGTATGCTTTTCATGTCAGGGGAGCATATTTCTCTCATTTTCCATGCAGTCAGTACTGTCACCCCACGCTGCACTTCCTCACCTCCATCTATCACTGCTGTTATTTTAGTAAAACAGCAAAAGTGATATTTATTTATATGATAATATTGCAGATTGGAACTTTATGAGTTATAATACTGCAGCTGTTTTATTACACTGGTGTTAAGACTGTTTTATACAAGCAATAAAAGAAGCAATAAGCCACTTGACAGCTTGCTTTACTCTGATGTTAAATCAGCTAACAGGATTTTAAAAAGACAAAGACTTCTCTTCTGAAATCACTGTGGCCTCTCATGGCTTATTCTTTAATTTTCTGCTCCTCCGGTCTCCTCTCTCCTCGCTCCCTCTTCTCTTCCCCCTTCCTCTCCCTCTCAGCTCTCCTTCTCAGCTCTGTGTTTTGATGTAATTGAGGAGGAGGTAGTGCGTAGTTCTCCCCCCACCACCAAGAGTCCAGAGAGTGAAACCTCTAATCAGTAATGTCAACAGCTGACACTTTGCAGCGCTGCACCACAGACGGCGAAAGACCGACTTTGTAGACTCGCGTAATGATTGTTTGAGCTCCTGACACTCAGATCACCTTCATTTCAGCGAAGCAAAAAAAGTCAGGAACCGTAAAAATATATCTTTATTCCAACCCTGCTGTTAATACAACCATGGTCCTTCTTCTCACTGTTAATGTGACGATGCTTGAAGTGATGAAAGCTCGAGAGGCTGAGCTGGAGATGTGAAGCCTCACACCATACCGGCTGTTATTTCTTTTATGAAACAGGCTGTAACATAGAAATGCTCAATAAATGAAACACTTTTCTTATTCCTCTGTAATAAGTGAATCCTTCCATCAAGCAGTTTAGCTCCAGTCACGGTGCAAACGGTGATCTTCTTTTGGCGCATTAACATTTAAATGAACATTTCTGCGGTCACAGGTGTGTGTTTATTGGGTGTTAAACAATGGCCTCAGCTCAGCCAATCAGAGTCGAGGACAAGGTGTAACTATTTTAAAAGTCATCATTAATACCACAAAGCGGCACAGATGTCACACTCGCTGATGTTTCTGGAGAGCATTATCTGCGTTCACAAGTCTATTCCTGACTTTCAAAGATTTCATCTCAATTATTTTTTACACTTCAAGAACAGAAACAGCTTCACCGGGGCTGCAAGTCTGAAATCACCTCCCAATCTTTTTTTGTTGTGGTGGTCTGAAGGGGTGAAGGCTGACGAATGAACAGCAGTTAAATGAGAGACAGAGCTCAGCACTGTCATCCTGTAAAGCTTTAGCTCGGATGTCACAGTTCAATCACTATGGATTACGGCTTTAAGAGGGGCTGACTGCCAAAATAGCCTCTCTGTGGATTTGTGTGTTTGTGTGTGTATTTTGTATAAATCTTCAATATAGCGAAGGTTTTCTGTTTTTCCCCAAGTGTAATGCTTTAATAGTTAAACCCAAGGACCATTAAGTGATTTTTGGAAGATCATTTATATGTGACCAAAAAACAGAAAGCAAAAGACTCAAAGTGTGAAATAGAAGTAGAAAAACGAAGAGAAAACTTAAAGACCAGTGACTGCAAAAAAGGAAAGTGATTTTTTTGTGGGCTTCTTGAGATGAAAAAGTGACCTTTGATGATGCACATGTTTTTTTATCTGATCAGTTCAGGTCTCACACAGTATTTACCAGCATAGGTGAATGGAAAATTCACATCCTTTACCCCAACCAGCTAGTGAGTAATAATAATCCAATGATATAACATAACAGTCACAGGGTCCATTTTTTTTTTTTTGCATAGTGCTTAAACTGTTATTTCTAATAACTAATTAGGCTGGATGTCCATATTGTATTTTTCTCTGGGAGGGCGCTCAGGAGTGCTTCATCAAAAAAGTGCTGTGCTTGGATTTTGTTTCAGTGACAACAATACTATGACAACATATCACCACTGCTGTTGTATGATAGACTAGCATCACCCCTTTGATTCTTCTTATTATTTGTTTATTAAGTTAAGAGATTTGCCACTAGAAGTGTTCGGAGTGGCTGCATCAAAAAAGAATAGTACATAGTAAAAGGTGCTGGGGGCAGCGCTTTTTCTCTAGGCAGCCGCACTGGCTCTCTCCTCATTGGGAACAATTGAACGAAGGACAGTGGTGCTATATGGACATGACCTGAGGAAACTACCTGAATTAATATACAATATTTTTACAACCTGGGTCCCTTTCTGTGGTCTTGCTTCTGTTACTGTGTTGGTGCATTCCCCAAATCCCACCAGCGAAAGTGGTGGGGAAAATGTCATCATAACTATAAACGACCAAACCAAAATCTAGGTTGTTAGAGAGAAAAAAAAAACCAATACTTTAAAAGGATGTTGTTGAAATATAAATGCCCAGGTGTCACAGCTCATTCATCTGTCAGTTTGTACAAACTAAGTTTCCAATGTGGCAGAAACAGTTGTGGCTGCATTTAACTAAAACTGACAGCGACAGCACACAGTGCAGTGTTTATGACAAGAAAATCACTACCAGCACCAGAACTAAAGAGGCACAGCCATAACTGAGAGACTTTGACTGCAAGATGAAAGCAGCAACTATGTTTCTTAAAACCATATTATAAAATACTCAAGATACATGAAACCTGTCCACCTACCTGTAATGCAATTTAAGAGATCGACAATCAGCACATTAATGTGACATCAGGCAGAGCCTTTCAGACTGGTGCTGAAGTTGAAACTTCACTGAGCCAGTTCATCCACTCAGCTCCTGAACCATAATCACTCCACTGTTGCTGGCCGGTGTGATCACCACCTGTGCTGACAGCATTGGCAGCAGCTCAGCAACTGCAGCCAGGAAGCTCATCAGCATTTCATCACCAAACTATGATTAAAACACACGCTTTGTACTTTATTTCATGGTGTGACAATCTGTGAGATCTTCATTTCACGGCTGTGAGATGCCTTCAGAAACAATACAGTGTGAGTTTTGCAGGTAAAACATGAAACTGTCACAGCTGTTGACTAAGCTTTAAATATTTAAGCTCAGCGCTGTTTTAAACAGTTTTAACAATTACAATAACATCTGGGATGTGTGAAATATGATAAATCATTATTTCTCTGATCCTACTAAACAACTCAAAACATTGTTTTATCAGCTTAGATTTTTTAATTTCATGATAAGTGCTTATAAATTTGGATAGATGGATTATTGATTTTTGCGTGTTCTATATCTGTGATTGGTGTTCAAAGTAGACAGTACCCCTCCAAAACAACATCAATGATAACAATAATAATTAGGACTGGTGATCTGTCCAGGGTGTAATGTCAGCCGAGATCAGCTTGGGATTTGTGTAGATGATGGATGGATGGATAATAATATTATTATTAGCATCATTATTGTTATTTATAACGTGTTCATAAGAGGTTTAACAGATTCTTTCTGGGTGTGATTCACTCTAAACATAAGTAATGTCACTCTGTATGATAACATATACATTAACTTTTTGGCAAACAAAAATGAATAGTATTTTCTCATGGATAGCCCATATAACATGAAAGAGTTCCTTATTTGGTGTATTAACAATGCTTTATGGTAATTTCTGTATGTTGTCACCTTCATCAAATGTGTATGTCCAGTTTGTGGCAAAATGGAGGATTGATAGTGTTCCACATTTTGAGTTTCAGATTAGGAGAAAGGGGCACACAAAATAAAAAGGTTTTAGTTATTAGTTTCACTTAGCATCACTTCACAAGCTTCCAATTTATTTTCACACCAAGGAGGAATTTACCTCTGTGGCAGAAAATCACCTGACACCTGAGCTGTCAGACACTACTGAAGGTAAAACTGGGCTTCCTGTTAACTTTTAGGGCTGACTAACTCCAAAAGACATGCCAAAAATGGACTAGAAGAAATTTGCTAGACTAGCAGTCTTGGGGCTACAAATAACCAAAAATTCAAAAACACTCTCTGTGGGATATCTAGAAAATCTGATGTTGTGAATATATTATTTGTCCAGTCCTCCAATACAACACACACACTTTGGGCCATTAGTGCGCATGAAAAACTTGAACTACATTTCTCTCTTTACTTTCATCCTCTGAAGATATCTCATCGTGTCATGCTCTACCCCAGAATCCTTTCCTCCAAAGGAAATGCATCAACTCACTGAAAAACACCCTGACACCTATTCGACTTGTTTCAGACACTTCCTCAGTCAAATGGTATTGGTCGATCATGGCCAAATCAAGATCTTGCTAGTGATTTCTCTTTTTTTGGACTGCAGCTCAATATCAAATCAATCGCACCCCCAGAAACTCTGAATTTGAATCAGAGCCAGACTTTGTGTAATTGGGTTTTAGGCTTCTTACAGGGAAGAAAATAGGTGGTCAGGGAAGCTAAAAAACACTTGGTTATTGAGCACAGGAGCTGCTCAAGGCTGCTTCCCTCCCCCTTCTGTTGTATTGTCTGCACACAATTGGTTCTGTATCCCAGGATGAGTGTTTAAAGTTGTTTAAGCTCACAGACGATGCCACAGTTGTTGGGCTGATTACAGATGATGAATCACTTTACATAGCAAGCGACAGAAGCGCAGTGGAGAGGTATTCAATCGGAAATAACCTTTTGTTTCACCTAAACAGGAGCAGCAGTGAAAAAGAAACAGTGACTCCAGGCGAGAAGTGAGATGCAATCAGTCATCATAAATGAGCAGAAAAGTGGAAAGGCTAAAAAACTTTTTAGTTCCTCAGCACTAAAACATTGTCAGCTTTGAAATTCGGAGAGTGGTGTTGACAGCGTGGTGAAAAAAGCCCATCAGAGATTCCACTGACTCAGACGACTACAAGATGTTTGATGCATCTCTGGCAGCCATGACCCATTTTAGCACAGTAGCAGGAGTGATCAAAAATGTTAGAACAAATGTTATTGCTTTCTGTTGCTTCCCTGCGGTTTCAGGCTTTCTGAGTCTTGACTTCCTGTGAGAGGAAATGTTGGCCCATCCCGCGCAGCCATTACCAGCCATCCAGCATGTGTTGGTGCACCGCACGCGTGCAGAGTAATGCCTCGAGGTTCACACAGATCAACCACTTCCCTGAAGTTAATGTAGTGATACCACAATGGAATAATACTACATTACGAGTAAAAGGCATTTTATCTCTGTATCAGCAATAATCTCCATCTATACTAACACACCTGAAAATGCATATCATATAACTATTCAGGTACGCTAGGCATGCACATGCAAGTAAAATCACGAGGCAGACTCTCGACTCTGTATTTGGTTGAAATTGCTATGGACGAATTTGAACTGTAGCTTAACTGTCAAATTTTGCACACAAAAAATGCAACATTTTAATAGCACAACAGCTGCTAGCAAAGACGCCAAGGTCAGCAACGCTTGTAATTCGTTATCCATGTTTCATTCACCACTGGTCATCAAGGCTGAAATGGATCATGTGATAGGAATATGACGAACCAGGGAGGGATATACTGTGACTGATAAGACCCAATCAAGAAGTGGACACGAGTGTCTGTGTCGCTGTTTCAAAAAGTCTGTTTCTGCTGGTTCAGAATAAAACGCAACCCCAGAATTTTCAAACTAAAACAGGGCGAGCAGCATTAACGTTTTAGGAGCTTGTGGGGTCGTTAACACCTTGAGAATTGTTGAGGTTACATGTGAGTCAGTGACCTACTCAGACATCATGAGAATCATTAGGGTTACATGAGTCATGGCGTGAATGCTTAAGGGGAAAAGGGACCTCAAGACTGCATTGTAAGTGGCTGATAAGCAGTATTGTAGTCCACCTCAGGCAAGTCTAAAACTTTAGCCTCCACACAGGTTTTTTTTTTAATGCTCAAACAGCAACTAGCTTAAAGAATGCAGTTTTTCAAAATTCCTTAAAAAGTTGATCATTTTGACATGACAACAGTTATATTTCATGACCTTATCTGATGCTGCATGTAAAATCAGAATCTAAAAGTAAATGCTCAGATACATGTTGTGGAGAAAGGAAATGTAAAAGAAAATATCCCAAAATCTCTCCTCAAAATTAAGTACAGTATTTCAGTAAATGCACTTACTACCCACCCACCCTCTCTTTGTGGTTCTTTGTAAGCCTACACACACAAACATCTCCATCCGAGGATGCTGAAACGCTTCAAGTCCAAGACAAAACGATTATGAAGTTGCGCGTTCCCTGGAGTCGTTCCGCCCTTCAGCCCAGCAAAGCACAAGACAGGCATTAAAAAAAAAAAAAAAAAATCAAAACTACTTTTCTGTCTTTAGTTTTATCCCTAAATTTATCCTCTGAATTGCATCTCACTCTCATCGCCTGCCCCCAAATCCTTTTCTCAAAAGGAAATACATAAGCCTAAGGAAGCAAGCTAAGGTCCCCTAAAAAGGCTGTTTGGCTGTGATTTTAACAGCTCTATGATAATGTTGAAACATCATTGAACTTGTCCGATTTAGTGTCTGGATTTGTCTGCATTTAATTTTTCAGCTGTTGTTGTCTGATTACATTATGCAACATGTTTAAGAGACTGAGAGCAGCATAAAACACTGCTGTTGATGATTTCACATCTTGATTCTGTTCAAAAAAGTGAAATAACAAAACAAAATACATTTTTGAAAGGCTTTAACAGTTTTACAGGATGTTACTGTTAACTGTATAGGATACATTGTACTGTTGATAGACTTAAAAACTCTATTATGGTGTTGTATTGACTGTATGTATTTATTTTTTGTTATTATTTGTTGATCTTTAAAAGAATGCAGGCATTTTAGACATAGATCAAACCCCAAAGATGCTACATGGTTCTGTGGTAGATGCCACTGTGGAATCCCAGTGACATTAATAGTAAAGATACATCGCAGACTGCCCTGCCAAGAAGAGGGACAGCATCAGTCATTTCAGCAAGTGCCCTTGAAATGTTTATGTTCAAGTCCCAAAACCCTCTGGCTGCCATAGGAATGACAGGAGCAAAAGACCAGTGACATTGATATAAAACTACAAAGTCTGTATATGTAGGAAGCCGGGGGGGATGGAAGGGTCAACTAAACATCAGACTTTAACACAGGAGACAGCTGTTTTTGTCCACAAAAAGTGCTTGTTCTTGCCACTGACTATTAGAATCCTTTCCATTATAACACTTATAATAACAATTTGAACCAGAGATAGACAAACCTTTTTGTTAAAAAGTAAGAATCTTTTTTTTAACCAGACACAGCCATTTTATCACTCTGTTCAAAGTGACCAGACTCCATTTAAAAAAAAAAAAAAATAAATAAATAAATACCTTACAGAACATGGGAGTTGCTGCCTTGTTTGGTTAGTTCCCCTGTTCTGCAAGATAAAATTACTCTTTTTGTCAATGGAGTCTGGTTGTGATAAAACAGCTGTCACTGGTTAAAACATGGGAAAACAAAGGCCAGGTTCAGAATTCCCAGAGTTATCCTTTAACAGAGTAGTCGTTTTAACCTGTACCATTCCCTAAGACCAAGTTGTTTCTGTTCTGAAATCTAACCAAAATTTAACCTTAGTGTTGTCCTGACTTTTCTTTTTAGGAGGTCAGTCTTAGATATAATATTCAATGTACTCGAATAGGACGTTTTACAGAAAGCACACACTTGACCAAAAGTATGTTGACAGTTCACATCCCTTTGCATACTTGGGTCTGGGGCTGTTGTTCATTGTTTTCCCTTAGTTCCAGTGAAGGAAAATATCATATTAGACAATAGTGTGCTTCCAGCATTATGGTTTGTGTTCGGCCCTTTCCATTTCTATCACGACAATGTGTCTTTGCATAAAGACAGCTCCATAAAAACTTGTCTTCAAAGTTTGATGTATAAGAACTTGACCAGCCATCACAGAGCCCTGACCTCAAGCCCATTCGACGCCTCTGGGAAGAACTGAAACCCTGACTGTGAGATAGACCTTATTACTTAACATCTGTGTTGGACCTGATAATGATAAGAATCTCTTTTCTTTCACTCCCCTACATTAAGTATTTTTTTTGCTGTCTCCTAGTTAAATACTCTTAGGAGATCTTCAAGCTCTTCTGCTCCATAAATCACTTTAACATTATTTTTGTATGATAATATCATAAATTTTTCAACATATTTTGTTTCTCGTTAAGCCTGAAGAGAGTGACAGCAGCCACAATGGCCATATAATGTATGAGCTTTGTTTCTTTGTTCCTGATGAAGTACACAATCAGCCACTACGGAGGTTTTCTTAACACGTTGTCTGAGTAGTTTCTGTGGTTGAAGCAAAGGAGGCAAACCATAATGTACTACCGCTGATGCACAGAGGAGGCTATTAACTCATTCACTGTAAAGTGCGTGTCTGAGCTGAGGCATCCATCAACCTTTCGGAAAAGTGTGTGTGTGTGTGGAGAAAAATAAAATCACAAAGAACATAAGATGCTGAGTTCAGGGCTGAAAGATTGCGCACACGTCTTGAAACTAATTCCATACAGTCAAGTTTTAATGTCAGAAGGCTTTTTGTTGGTTTTTAAAGGTCAGACAGAAGCAAATTACAGAAAACCGTTGATTCAGTGAACTTGACTTGTCTTGTACTTCCATACCAGGCGCACACACATGCAGACACACACACATATGCACACACAAATGAAAAAATTAGACACACACACTCAACAGCCCCAGGTGTTGAACATGTTGAATTTTGATGCTATTTTAGTCATTGAACATGATGGTCCCAGCTGTCTGTGAGCCTACTGGAGACACACACACACACACACTCACACACACACAAGATCTCAGTCCCAAAGCATCTGATCAACCAAGGGAGTGTGTGAGTTCATAGCCGTCTTTTTTCTCCCGAGTTTATAAAACCCCTTTCAGCACAAAAAGTGATTAAAATATTCTCTGAATGAGCTCCATACTCTTTTTGTCTTTTTGCGTTTCTTGCTTTATTATGTCACACACTGGGGAAATTACAGGAATGTGGCAGTAAAAGGTATCGATTCACAGATTTGTCTGCTTGATAATGGACTTTTTATGAAAGCAAGACATTTTCAGGTGATTCTTTTCCCTCTCAAGAAGGAAAACAGTGACAAGGAGACACTCTTATATCAAGTCTACTGATTTATTTCCATTTTCAGAGTAATTTGTTTTTCTCCATGGATTTACTAGATCTATTATATTAGCAGGGAATAACATCTGTGGATATGAGGCTGCTGAAATTAGATTACACAAAGGATGTAGCCACATATTAGTTTATCAGGATCTCTAGACATTTCTTGGACAAAAACTGGGAAAAACTGCTTTCTGATGTAATTTAAATGTGGCCTTTTAAACCCATTAACTGACTACAAGGACTCTAAAGAACATATGTACAACAGCTTAACAAGAGGACAAATTATGTGGGTGTGAAGTTCATTTACTAGCTAATATAGCATCAGAGGACATACAAAAACTGTGCCTCATTCAACTGAGGTCTCTCTACAAAAATACATTTAATAACAGCTTTTTTTCTTCTCTAATTTACACAGTTTTATCACAATAATAAATAAAACCTATGTTCATAGAGAACATATGGTTTCAAACCCCTCGTGGTATAGAGCTACAGGGAGAGACCATGTTGTTGCTGAGTGCTGTTACACCTGCTAAATATGATCTGGTGGTTCTTGCACTCTGGTGTTTTCGGTGTTGTTGCTACCTCTGTTCATAAACTCCTCAAGGAGAAAGCAAAAAGCTGCAAGTATGTCACTGTGGGCTCCATAGTGTCACAATGGCAAAATGCCCAACATACTGGAGATCATCTAGTGAGGAATCAGCAGCTGCAACTGAAAACTGTGATGATCAAACAGCATGTGTCCAAGGCTCTGGGATTAATACCACCAAAATATTTTACAGTGTGGTGACCTGTCCTCTAAATCTCCTTGTTTTAGTCCAGTTTTCATGCATATTTCTGTTTGTTGTTTGTTTGTTTATCATTGCTGCTAGCCCCAGAATAATGTACTCACTGCGATGAATAGGCGCTGCCAGTTATGCCCCAAAGCCATCGCAGCCAGATGTTCAAATTCAGGGTAGTGAGAGAAGAAGTCGCAGAAAAACAATGTGTTACTAAGTGTGGGAGTTACTCTGCTCTTCCCTTGTCGTTACTCCTGCCACTCACACCTCTGAAAGTCTGAGTGTCACAGTGACAGGAGCAGCCCTCTGGAGCTACAGAGACACAGGGCAGTCACGGTTTGTTAATTGTGAGGTATTTCTGCTGCACATGATGGCACAAAGTAGGGAGTATCAAGACTCAAAAGAGGAAAATTTGAACAAAGAAGAAGGGCAGATCCATACCAACCCTTAGCTTTAAAAGAAGAACCCTCAGGGACTGCTCAGATGGAAAAGTGTCAGCAGGAAGGAGCACTTTCAATCTCCTGCATTTGAATGAATAGATGCAGTGCACTTGTGTTATTGTGTCGCACAGCACAGAGCGGAAATTCACCTGTCAAACTGCAACAAGCAACCAACGAGTGACAACACAGGGAGGGAGCTTAAATTAAAAAGTAGTTTCATGATTGCCTGACAATCAAATCTTCCTACATTTCATCACCACTTATCTCTCTCTACGCAGGGACTCTGCACTGTTGAAGTCAAGTGTGTCACTCTCTGTGTGCTCTGGCCTTTGTTTCCTTTGGGTGAGTCACTAAATGCAAAGTTATCCACCACACTGGGATATTTTTAGTGCAGCTGCAATAGAGTGAGATGGCAGAAAATCAACAGTCTAAAACGTCAAGAGTAAAGGTCAGCCGCTGGAGTCAGTCCCTCAAACTCAAAGAGCAAAAGCTTATTTCTAAACTTAATATTCTGCTCTGACTCAACAGCCACACAGGGGAGAAATATACAGCACAGAAGAGGTGAAGTTATTAAATAATTAACTAATGATGGCATCAGTAGGCACGTGTGCAGCAAAGTATACAGTTTCCACTCTGCAGGCTAATAGTATACAGTATGTACTATGTAGTCATTTTCATAGTATTCTGGTTTTGCTGTGTGTATAAGACCCACAGTTACCCATAATACCCCTATATGTATAGAGTAACAGAGAAACCACAACTTCTTGCTTCACCAGCCTTCTTTACTCTATGTTTATTCTCAGAGAGCTTTTTAATTTGCACTTTCTGAAAAGCTAAATCATGATACTCTTGTTTCCTGTCCTCATTCTAAGCCAAATGGGTATTTATTAGTGTAGTGAACAATAAAATCAAAACACCTCATCATTTTGAAATTGAAAAAAACAAACATTATTTTGTCAGCATTCAAGTACTCTTATGGAGCTTCACCACATCTCTACCTCTCTATCCTGTCTAGACTTTGGAGGTTTGCAGAGTTTGGTTTGCAGTACTGGTCTCTGGTACACCAGATAAATTAAAATAAATCATAACTGTATTTTTGTAGTGGCTATTTAAATGGTGTGAAATAAAATTCACTGATTTCATTATTAAGAGAGTACTCCACCAATTTAACATTTCACTCTTATGATGTTGTCAGAGTCATGATGACCAAACTTTTTTTTTTTTTAAATGAATGCAGCAGAATCAGAGAAGTCATCTTTTTATTGCACACATTCCTCCTATTAAAACCTGATGCCTACATCACCCACAATGCAGTTGACAGTTTGGTCAAGTCAGTGCAGTGGCAGGCTACAGGGGTCTGGTAAGATCACTTCTTATTAACACCACACCCTAACATATTTTTTTTTCCCGGCTTCTCACACTTTGGCCTCAACTGACGCCCCAGTTCATCAGACTTCATACTGGAGCCACATTTCACATATGCAGCAGTACTTCTCAAGACCTGTAAATGGACTTTGATGTGTAAAATTGGTGGAGTTCCCCTTTAATTCTTGATTTTATTTAGCTGTGACTCCCAGTGATGGAGGCTTTGCTGCCACTAGCTCAGTAGCCTTTTTTTTTTTTTTTTTAGCCAAGTGGGAGATGTGGTAGTCGTCAGTCCTAATATCTCGGACTTGGAATTTCAACAAGGATGCTCATGTGTTTTTCCAACTCATAATTAAATGCAGCAGAAGACTAATTTTATTGCTGCGAGCTGACTAAATAATTGTTGTTTTATCTTAGAAATGATAATGTTCAAATGTTTCTACTCAGTAAAGTGACACATTAATTTTCCATTAATACTATATGAAACACTTGGACAGGAAACGCCAGTATCTTGTTTCAACCTTTTAGAAAGACTGATAGAAGACACCCCCTACTTTTTCTATTTGTAGCAGCAAAACACAGACTTGCTTAAAAAGTCATGCAGGTTATCAGCTCTTGATGACCACCAGCTGAGAGCAAGAAGTTCACACCTTTCTCAAAACTGAGTCAGGCAAATACAGGAAATTGGTGGCAGAAGCTCTCAGGGGGGAAAAAATGTAAATTTCAACAAGAGAAAAATCCTGCATTTATTATCAGACTGAAGATATCTGAGAGCGTACAAGGATGAATTTGTCCTTTAAAGTCACAAACCATAAAAATTTCCAGCATGCCTTGCAAGTAAATCATTGGTTTAAAATGCAAAACAGGAGCATCGACTGATTTCTGCCGAGGGAAACGAGCCCAGCTGTGTATTCCCACCACAATCCCGCTGGCTGCACACCTGAGGCTCATTTTGAGCGAGATTGCGACTGATGAAGATAATTAGCCATCATTTTTTCACATGTGTGAATCAGTATTTGGAGTGTTTGGATGGGGTGATGAGGTTTGCCAGAGGTTTGGCTTTAAGAAAGATCAGTTTTGTTTTTCTGCTTAAGTCTTGCAGAAATTGTTGGCCCTCGAGTTTCTTCCTCGCTTGGAGTATGTAGGTAATGACACATAAAAGCTGCTTTTACCCAGCTGACAAGTTTTCCTTGGAAAGTAGGAAAATGTACCTTTCGTGAGTTTCTGTCTTTGCTTCTTTAAAGAAAAAAAAGAAAGAAAGGGAGCAAATTCAGAACAACACCTGTAAGGGCAAGACTGCAGGATGTGGCGGGGGATACAGAGGCTGATGGTGACTCTGCACGGGGTGAAACGCCGTTGCTATGGGATATGGCCCTGGGGCGTCCAGGAGCGAGATCGGGGATGAGGTGTAGAAAGAGGGAGGAAGGGGCGGGGGAGGCGGCGGAGGAGCGGGAGCTGGATTAAGAGCGAGAGGACAGAGATGTGGGGAGAATGAGGGAAGGAGCTGGGGGTACGCAGGGACGGGGAGGTGTGGCGGGGGCGGGAGCAAGGACAGGTGATGCTGGATGATGGTGTGACGGAAGGAGAAAGAAGAGGAGGAGGAGAGGGAAGGTGGGAGGAGGAGGGGTGCATGGAGGGGGATGCACGGCGGGGGAGGGAGGCCGTGGGGGAAACGAGGCCTCTTTTCTGGGTAGAGATGTTCGAAATCTATCTCCTTCCTTCTCTCCCTTTCTTTCACCTCCTTTTCTTTCTCCTTCCTCCTCACCCACTCCTTCTCCCACTCTTCTTGCCTCTCTTTTACCTTTTTCCTCTCCATTAGCTTCTCCTCCTCCCTTCTCTCCTTCTCCACATCTCCTTCCTCCTCCCTCTGCTTAGTATGTACGCTCATGAGTGCAACATCTTCCGCTTCATTTCTACCACCATTGTTATCAACAATATTACAATCAGTGACATGATTACTGATAAAATAATCACAGCGGCCACTGTCAGTATCATCAGCGCCATTTCCGTTGCTTTGATCGATACCACTGCAGGTACTATAATCAATTGCTGAATCAGAGAGGTTGCCTTTGTGTTGAATGTGACCCTTTGTATGGTCATAATCGCAATTGAGACTACAGTGTGTCATTGGTTTTACAGTTACAGCAGCCATTACAGTTATCTGCAGCAATACACCCAATGCTCCGAGCTGTAGTTTTCCCACAAAAAACAGCTGCTTTGTTAGTGTTTTTGCTGGATTCACAGTCAGTGGACATTTTTTCATTCTCTGTGTGCTTGTTTTTACATTGACAGTTGTCAGCGTGTGTGTCATCAGTGCTACAGGTGAATGAGTTGTTTGAAAGTAAGTCCACAGGTGTGTCCATGGTGTTACAGGTAGGTTTGTCACTCATGTTAGCTGAGGGAAGTTCATCCACATGATTAGGAGACATATCCTTGTCACTCTTGAAATTTGTGTCATTACGCTTAGAGTTGTTTTTGGTGCAAAGATTGTCATCTGTAGCGCTGCAGGTGCCCGGATCATAAAGTTTATCATCCCCCGTTGCCCCTCTCAGTACACTGACAGCGGTCTCTTGGTGTGTTACAGGTGTGACAGTCACTGAAAGCGTTATCAGTCCAGCTCTCCCTCTTTTCCTCACATCCAGTGGGATCAAACCTAAACTGACTGCAGTCGTTAGCAGTGCTGCTGTGACTGTCATCACAGCAGCAGTAGTTACTCAGTTTGATGGTGGTGTTACAGCCAAATGCTCCCTCCTTGTCGTTTATGTTGTGATACAGACAGTGTTTTGTCCTGGAATGAAAGTGGCAGTCCATGTTTTGATCCCCTGGACTGCACTCAGCTGTATCGCAGTCATCCGAAAGTGTCCCAGTCTCGTTGAGTTTAAGCGCCTCTGTGAGGCTCTGTGTGCGAGAGGTCTCATCTACGCCGAGGTCAGAGGTCAAACCAACACAAGCTCTTTCCTGTCTTTGTCTCAAAACGCTGACGGCCCCCCTCGCTTGTCTCCTTCCCCTTTTCCGTTTCTTCCTCGGTGTTGCCTCAGCCTCCGGCAATTCCCTCCTCCTCTTGCTGGCTGTTACCGCTCTCTTTGACATCACTTCCTTTGAAGTAACATCGCCAGGGAGGGTCATGTCTGCACAGACTGATCTAATTCTTGGTTCTGTTTCTGTCTGTTGTGCAGAGCAGCATGGGGCTGGGCCTAACACGGGATCGCTGTATCCTGCAGGTATTGTTTGTCTTTGACTACACGCTGTTTCCCTAAAGGGAGCAGGGACAAGGCTAATCGCTGGATCGCCTGCTGTTTCCCTGTGAGGTGTAGGAACAAGACAAATTTTGGGCTCGCGTGCTGCGTCTCGACAGGGAAAAGAAACACTGCTAATCGCTAGGTTACACACGTTTTCTTTAGCATCCTGAACAGCTCTTATCCCTGTTTTCCTCAGATACATTTGCTCCTCGTCTCTCCGACCTTCCTCTTTCCCCGCTTGTGTATTTTTGTGTATCTCCCCCATCTCTCTGTCATTCTGATCAGGGTCGGGCATAATTGCAGGACAGCATGGCTTCTCTATAACAGACCCAGGGACATGGCTAATCACTGAGTTACATGCTGCACCCCTGCAGAGGAGCTTTCTGAGGCCCTGGCCCCACCTGGAGGCTGATTGCTGGGATTGATGCTGGCTGGCCTCCCTTTTCACCTGCAGACACAGCTGGTTACACCGATTACACCGATTCACAGGAAGATTACTTAATAGCTCTTCTCTCTTCTCGTCATTTCTACCTGCCCTCTCTCGCTCTGTCTGATCTCCTCTTATCCTTCTCTCCTCTCTCCTCATCTTCTTTTCTTTCCCTCCTACCAGCCGATGCGCTGCAAGATTACTTAACAGCCATTTTTCTCTCCTCTCCTCTTTTTCAGTGCCCTCTCTTTTCAGCCTCTCTTCTCCTCTCCCTTCAAACATCTGATTCACAGAAAGACCACTTATTATCCTTCTTCCCCTCTCTGAGTCTTTTCTCTCTGTTTCCTCTGCTCTTTTCCTCCTCCCCCTCTTCCTTATGCCTCTCCTCACCCCTCCCCTCCTCTTCCTCCTCCTCCTCCTCCTCTTCCTCCCCGTTTTTTGAAGGCCTAGCGTCGATGCAAGGTGGCATTCTGCGGAAACGGGAACAAATTTTAAAGCACTTTCATCACGGCAGCCGGTGCGATCCAGAACTACGTTGCCGCCGCTACAATGGGCTACAAGTTCCATAGGATTTCCTGCCTGTCCTCCTTCATCCTCCTCTTCCCTTTCATCTATCTTTACCTCCCTTCCTCCCTCCATATCATCCTGCCTCTGTTGGCAGTCGGGTTGTTTGATCACAGATGGCTTTATTCTCTCCCTGCCTTCCTCCAGCCCTCCTCTCTTGTCCTCACCCCCTTCCTTGGCCCTGTTATGTGCTCTGAAGTCATACAGGAGAGGGTTGACACTGTAGGAGATAGAGGGTGAAGTCTTGGTGTAGCTAACCATCTCTGATGGCCAGAGAAGAACCCTGCTGCCGTCTCGGCTCAGGACACGACAGAATGGCTCTTTGGGACGACTTGGGGGCAAAGAAGTCGATTCTTTAGCCCAGTTTGACGGAGAGGAGTTTGATTCTTCGGGATGTGTTTGAATTGAAGACTCATTGGTCTCATTTGAAATGCCAGAAATTGATTTTTGAGGCTGATTTGTGGCGTTACTGAGCAGATCTTTCTGTTCTTGGCTGCGGTCTAACTCTGTCTGACTGTCTGCATCATCATGGGTTTCAACCTCTGTGTCTTGACATACTGAAGATTGAGCCGCAATTGTGCTTACACTGTCACAAATCTGTCCCTGTATCCTTTCGTTTAAATAAAGATTAGTTCCAGTCCCACTTTCAGTGCTGACTTGGGCTCCAGCCCCGTTGTCATTACATAAGGAGAGCTGGGCTCCATTCCCATTGACAACAGAGTCCTCAACTCTGATCACATTGCGATTACATAAAGAAACCCGGGCTCCAGTCCCAGAGAGTCCTCCAGTTCCCCTCTCAGTAGACATACTGGCTCCAGCCTCAGACTGCTGGATTGCAGATTTACTGTCCACACTGCACTGGTTTCCAGTGTCCAAGTGAACCACAGCTACATCATTCACGTCTGCAGATACTGGAGATTTGAGCTGCTGATCTGCAACTTTCTCCCCCAGATCTTTGGTCCTTTCTTGCGCTGTCACACCTTCCTGCTTCCCTGACAAGCCCGAGCCTCGCCCAGCTTGGATGAAAACAGCCGCTGATTGGTGGAGGAGCACGCAGCTCCTTTTAGGCAGCGAGAAGGACACAGGACGGAATCTGCTGGGGACAGACTGGACGTCTGATGCTCCACGCACTGCTCTGCTACTGTTGATGCTGATGCCGGTCTTGTTAGTAATGGCAGTGGCGGGGGCATTGGTGATGTTCTTACTGAAATTGGTCATGGTGGCTTTGTTGAAAATGGAGCCAGTAGTGGTGGTGTTAGTGGCAGTTGTTGGGATGTTATTGGGAGTAATGGGGTTGCTTAAATGATTATGAGCCCAAGGGATCTTGTTAAAGTGGCTAGTATTGGTAGATGTGTTGAAATCTGAGTTATTAGTGTTCATGATGTTGCTGGTGGTGGCACTGGGCGTAATGGTGGCAGAAGTCAGGTCACTATAGTCCAGATGGGTGTTGTTGAGGATGCAGGATTCACCAGCAGCAGCAGCAGTAGTAGTTGCTGTATTTTCCGTGTCCATTTGGTTGTACACCCACTGTGTGTTGCTCAGCAGTCTGGTTTCCAGTGCAGGGTTCAGGGGAAGGAAAGGCTGGATCAGTGGGGTTTGAGGCTCTAGATGGAGGGGAGAGCAGAAAGGATTACAGCAGCTGACACTGGTTACATTTACATGCAAAACATAACAGGATTATCTGCCTAACCTGACTATAAAGAAAGGAGTAGGAGGGGATACATGTAGAAGAATAGCATTCATTTTCAAGACTTCACATACAGTAAGCTCCTTATGCATTTATTCAGCGTTCTGGCTCTTCACCATTACTCCTTTGTTGCTTTTAACACATCTGAGTAAGATTTATGGGTGTAGGATGGACTGAAGAAAAACATAAGCACAGAGATGAATGTGTGGCTCACTTAGAAATGGGAAAAAATTAAGATTAAGGTTTTTATTCCAACATATAATATCCATTTTTGTATATCCATTTTGGAGTACAACATTCTGCCAGACATTCATCTGCCTATATGTCTGTGTGGCAAACAATTATTTCTTGAGTGAAGGTTTTAAGATGACTCATAACTTTAAAAGTAATCCATAATGTGCCTTCCTCACAGACCAGAAACCCCTTTTGTGAAATATTAGAGTTTTAGAAGGGAAGCCATCGAATGAAATATTACTCTTCCAATACTAGACATGAAAATACATTTAGTAATTTAATTGGAGTTGTCGAACTTTTCCACTGGTTTCAAATTTAATATGAGAGAAGAAAACTTTATTGAATATTTAAGTGATATATTTTGAGAAAAGACAGGTTAACAATTGATTGTTTCTTTGAAACTGCAGATGCAGCTGCCAAGTTTCATGTTATGCTCTTGCACCCTAAAATCTACTTGAGATGGACTGAAGGGAGGTGATATCACCTCCTGATTCAGAACAAATTCAAACTGAAAGGCAAATTTAACTGGAAAATAATATATAAAATAATAATAATATTCCAGTCTCATTGTTACAACTGTATATTCACAGACTGGGTTTTATATACTCATACACTCAGCTGCCAATTCATTAGAACACCGAACTAAGTCAGACAATACACCAGCCCTGTACAGAATCCTATTTTAATGTTTGATTTAAAAAAATAAACTTTTTGAAAGGTGTTAATTCAACTTCATGGTCATTTTTGAGGCTCTGTTTGTTATAGTGGTGCTATTGAATTGCACTCAGTTATACACATTCATTTAAAAGGAATGGACCAAATACTGGCTGCATTAAACTTCATCTACCAAAAAAACAAAAACCAAACAACAAAACAAAAAAAAAACCCTGGCAACTGAATGGAGTTTTCTTTTACACATTTGAGTTTGGAAAGTAATACTGTATCACTAAAGAAAGTAGAAATAATAAAGGCCTGGTGGTAAAAGTGGCTCTGCAGCAATAAATGTGAATGTTCCAATGCAGTCAGATCAGAGAGTGGCACAGTGAAATGTTTTGCACATCCTTGTGAAACTGGTGGGGCTGGAAGCTTGATGATATACTGTAGTGGCCATTTACACTCTCAGTCACAAATTAACAAAGTGAATGCAAAGCCGTACGTCCTGTATGTACAGAGGATATTAATAGCAAAGGTTTTGATTTGTGTAGTTCAGTGTTGGATTTCACCCATTAATAGCGGCACCTTAGCCCTAGAGGGATGAATCATACATGATCAGGCTCCAGTATGTCCTGTTTTAATTATACTCCCCACACTAACTGTGTTTACAGTCTTTTATTCACTTAGTGGTTTAAAGATGATGGGAAGGTCTGTCTTCCCTCATTAGGACCATCTGGCTAAATGTGTTACTGAAAAAAAGAATACTGAGGCTTTCCTTGAGAAGGTGTGCGTCTGCTATGCCAGCGAACGGTGGCAACATGCAGACTCTGGAGCTTTCCCCCTTAAAATTAAAGGAAATGTATTTGTACCATTCACTCTTGTCTCATGACTGTGGACCATGCTGCAGCTCTTTTCTGGAGCAGTTTACACTCCAGCAGAGCAGGGTTACATAATATTGGGTGGTGCGACACAACTAATATGATAGCTTCCTCTATCCTCTACTCAAAGGTCAGCACTGTCAAGATCGTTTATTAATTGGTCAATGGCAGAAATTTGTGTGTCAAAGTTCTCTAAAGTTGAACTCTGCAAAGGCTCTGCTGATTTACCACAGCAAGTCCACTGACTGCTGCAATTTACATTTAAATCTATTGATTTCTGTCTGAAATTCTGCTGTTACAAATGCTATTCAGCCCCTAGAGTGTTTTTTTACTGTGTTTAATTGCCTAGTACGTATTCAAGTTGTTATTTTGTGCACAACTTATTCTGTAGACCATCATCATTCATTCCTTTCTTTTCTAAAGTTGACTGTCGATAAAGATATTTCAGCATTACTGCAGCAGACCACACTCTGTTTAATCCTTCAATATCAAGAGTGATATCCTCATCACCAAAACCAAACACATACTCATAAACTATTTAAGCAGCCTAGTACATGGCTTTTAAGCAGATAAGAGTCCTTACTTGTTCCCAGCATGGGGCTGCTTGTGTGGATGTCGGCCCAGTTCTGCACAAAGTCCGGTCTGGTCTGGTTTGATGGATCAACTGCCACAGTGGTGGATCTGAACATAGGACCAGAACCTGGAGCACTGAGGAGAGGAGAGGAGAGGAAGAGAAGAGAAAATGAAAGAAAGAAAAAGAGAGGAGAAGAGAAAAGGATACAGGGAGAAAAGGATAAAAGGTTAGAAGAGATGAGGGACAAAGGGAAAGAGGAGAGGAAAGGATGAAAGGAAACAAGGAGACATGAGGAGATTAAAAGAAGGGTCAAAAAGGAAAGGATGAATTAAAGGTATGAAGGTGGAGAGAAGAGGAAAGGTGAGGATGAAAGGAAATGAATGAAAAGGAGGAGAGAAAAGTAATTGAGTAAAAAGGAGAGGAGAGGGTAAAACGAGAGGAAACAAATGAAGTGGAGAGGAAACGAGGAGACAAGCGGGGAGGAGGGTGAGAGGAGAGTAGAGCTGAAATCCAGCTGAAAATCAATTTGGCCATGCTTTTCCTCTCCCTCCCTTTGTGCCAGGAGCCAAACTGCATTGTTGCAAATCTGAAAATGGCAGTGACAGCCGATACTGACACATGACTTTCTGCGCAGCGAGTGGGTTCAGGCGCACAACGTGATTGGTCAGGAGCAATTTACAGCCATGCTGATAATCCCCATTAAGCACAGCAAGATGCATTTTACTGGTTGCTGTGCCAACGCTCATTGTAACCAAGGAGCTAGTTAGTGATCTCTCTTTTCTCTCGTTTTATTTTTACTCTTGTACAATACTGTCAGTCAGTCGGCACATCAAGTGTTTTTAAATATGTGCAGGCCTTCACTCAGCAAGTAAACCTACATTAAAATTTGAACTTTCATGCATGGATTTAGAAATCGGAGATGTTTGATCGTGTCTTCAGGGACTATTTTCTGGCAGAAACCTCTGTTCTGTTTGCGTGGGCATCTTCAGGTCGTGACTTGCAGCTCTTTGCTCAAACTGTGTATTCATGTGCTTTCGTATATATTTCAAGAAACCAAATTCTCTGATTGGTAGCTCGCCAGAAGAACTCTCCTCATAACACGTTTTCAGCAACAAGCAGCCAAATCCACATCATCTGTTTCTAGAGCTCTGTGTTTGTTTATCATTTGTCTTGCAGGCTTTTTTTTTTTTTTTTTTAAGACAAACAGCACGTGAGTGCAACACTGTTTGGCAGCCCACTTGAAAGTCCCAGATGTTGGTACTTCCCACCAGTGCATGAACACACAGACAGACTTGTAGATTTTTGAGCAACATTAACTTAGCTGTAAAGTAACTGTGACTAACATAAACACAGCAGGGTGTTTTCTCTAATGGATTATCCCTTTCAAGCGAGTTTGTAAATTTCTGCAATCTGATGCTCATAATTGCCTGCGACTACATGAAAAAGACAAGAACGGCTCAATAAAGTAGGTTCTGATTTTGAAACTCAATAGGGCTTTTTCACAGAGGATGTTTTTGTCATGTCGCATTAGGAAAAGCAAAGGTGTAAATACTGGGACTTAAATAGTGAAATTAAATTGTAGCCACTTTAGTTTCAGAGTATTGGTAGTTTGTGCATGCTGGCTCACACTGTCACAGCTCACTGGGACACGTAAATAGAACTGAGCCTTCGTTAATGATATTAATTACACCTGTGCTTTTCCAGCTTATGACAAGTCAACATGTCTGCCTGGGAGTGAGGATTTCTGGCACAACTTCACTTACTTCCAAGTTGCATGGAGGAAGGAACAAGTCTGATCAGGTCAGAGGAAAAACGTTATTATGAGGATGACCCTGATAAAGGCCACAAGATGAAATGCAGC
The DNA here is from genome assembly GCF_001640805.2 of Lates calcarifer. Taxonomy (NCBI): domain Eukaryota; kingdom Metazoa; phylum Chordata; class Actinopteri; family Centropomidae; genus Lates; species Lates calcarifer. The sequence continues at coordinate 18,050,829 of NC_066848.1, forward strand.
GATCTCACAATAGAGTTGCTCTTTACGCTACAAGCATTTTGTTACATTTTCCGTTACGAGCTCTCGAGCTGTGAAATGCTCCACTATGTTCACCAGCTAGTCACTGACTAGCAGCTAGTCTGTTGTTTGGTGCTGAGCAGGTAGCGTCCAGTGTGTTTGAAACAGCTGCCTACTGCGTCAGGAAACAGAGCTGATGAGAGCGGTGAGACTTAAACCACCTACAGTAAGTTAAGTCCCTTAAAAAAAAAAAAACGGTGAGTTAAAAGATGCTAAAACGCTCTGCAGAGTTCATGGGAACTAATAATTCTCGTTGTCACTTTATACACAGTTATTTAATCCGTTGTTGATATAAATGACTGATTATTGCTGCTTTAAACTTTAAATACTGAAAATATCCGAGCATTAAACAATGTTTCCTGAAATAGTCCTTCGGAGTGAAAGGTCACTCAGGAAAGAGGATACTAGTTATCTGGCCTTGCCTCTTTTGCCTCTTTTAATTTTAATTAAGAGAGAAGAAATCATGGTCAACATTGTTCCTTTTTTGTATCGTATAGTCATTACAGTCCTTACTCACCACTCTCCTGTCCTCCTCTCTTCATGCTGATGGAGCCTCCTCAGCACTCTCTCCTCCCTCTTCTCCTCCCTGCGTCTCCTCTGTCTCCTGCAGGCCAACGCTCTGTAAAATTCCCTCTGTTTTAGCTCCTTCAGTCGCTGGTGGATGAGCAGAGTTATTATTAGTAGGAGTAGTGGTAATGGTAATTTAACAAGGAGGAATAAGAGGTCAAAGAGGGTGAAAGACTAAAAGTACATTTGTATGAATAAGTTGATCATGAAGAGTTTAGTTTCTTTGTATGTGTGTGGGAGCCTATCTGTCAGCTCTGCAATTCTTTATCTGCTCTCTCTCTCTGTGTGTGTGTGTGTGTGTGTGTGTGTGTGTGTGTGTGTGCTTGTCAGTTCTCTGTATGTGTGTGCTTACAGTATGTGTGCTTAGTAAGTCAGCCAGTGTCAGCTTTAGTACAGGCCAGACCAGCTTAATTCACTTACTGAGCTCTGTCTGCAAGCTGTCTGCAGGCCGGAGATACTGATAATGTGTGTGTGTGTTTGTGCGCATGTGTGTGTGTGTCACAAATAACAATAATAATAATATACCGTTGGGTTCATATCACAGACAGACAGATGACAACAGACAGGCATACAGACAGCGAGGCGGGCAGAGAAACCGACAAATAGATAAACAGACCAAAATAGACAGACAGATAAAACGCAGAGGCAGGCAGACAGATAGATAGACACACGGATAAAACACAGAGGGACAAAAGGACAGGCAGGTAGACAGATGCAGTGTGTTTTTTTTTTTTGTTTTTTTTTGGAAAGCTTGCCGTGTTGCCTCAGCATTTCTTAGAAGGTGTGCATACAGTGTGAGGGGTGGACAACAAAATGACAGGAAACCTCACAATAGGCTGCAATCCAATGTAGCAACAACACAAACTATGACTTTAAAAATAACTATAGAGTTAAAGCAACTTTTTAATTACACACTCAAACAAAGTGGCTAATATAAGCTTATAACAGCTAGAGTTTTCCCTACAATACTTCACATTTTAACTGATACAACTCTGTGCTTCAGTATGAAATAAAATGGATACTTCATGAAAGTGCCAAGTCAAGTTACATCAATATAGGAAGAATTTAATACATAGTTTACATGTTCAAAAGTACTTGGATAGAAAAACATGAAGTCAAACAAAATCATCATATTTAATATTTTGTGGAAAATCCTTTGCAGTCAATAACTGCCTGAGGTCTTGGACCCACAGACATCAACAGATGCTTTGTAGCTTCCCTGGTGGTGCTCTCCCAGGACTTCACTCCTTTAGCCTCCTTCACTGCAGCCTTCTTCAGCTCTTACTCATGCTTACTGGGGTCTCTCTGCCTTTAGTCTGGTCTTTAGCAAGTGGAATGCAGCTCATTTGGATTGAAATCAGGTGACCGACTCGGCCATTGGGGATATTCACGTGTGAGCTCTTTGGTGTGTGAACAAACGTTGAAATGACGCACAGCATCTGATGGTTTCAGAGGTTTTTAGTCTACACTTTTTCCTACTTGTTGGTATAATAAAATAATATTAATTACAAGGTTTACAAAAATGAAAAGTCTGATTGCTGACAAAGGTCCATGGTATAAGCAAGATAATCGACTGCAACCCATGCAGTTACAAACAAATGCACAAAGCAAATGTATTCCCTTGAATATTAGATACTACACTGTGTCTGTTGGGAGCTGCTTCAGTGTATTGTATAATTTTGTTTGTTGAGATGCTGCATATTTCTTCCAGTACATGGACTGATTATGAGACAATGGACCCTTGGGCAAAACACTTGAAAGGCCCTCCCTCCTACGTAGCAAATTAAATTGCTTTACTCATTTCAATGTACACTTTCTGTAGCATTTCTGTGGTACTTCTTGTGCAGCTCTTTTATGTTGGAATTGATAAACAGATAAATAATAAAAAATTAATATTGGATTACTGTCAAGATACACAGATGCTCAATATTAAAGGACTCAGGTTGTAGAAGGCAGAACTATGACTGAGGCCTTTGGTTTTCCAATGAGACAGATATTGTTGTTACTTCCTCTGACAGGGGGACTTGTGGGCCCCCGATGCATTTGCCCCTGGACTTCATTGTTGAGTGGGTGCTCATACATGAGCCTCATTTCCACTCCCGGAATTTGCCATAAATTTTATCAATAGTTCATTTATTTATTTATAGCACCTAAACCTTTAATTTATTGCATGTATGTGTAAACCATCACTGCAGTGCTTTCTTCATTATTTATCATCAGATGAATTAATTTATGGTGCTCAGAGCTAAAATGAAAAGATTATGTACATGGGAAATAACTGCACAAATAGAAATTAATGGTAAACTGATATAAGATTATGTTTATAAATCCAGCTTTTCATTTTACAGAAAACTGTGTGGACTGCAAATATTATACCATTTTTGGTGAAATTAGCAAACAATCTAAACAGTGTTTTACTTATTGATCGTGTCTCTTTCATATCACTCACAGCTAGCTCCAGATAAGTGTGTGTTGATGTGCACACACTTTCACCACATGTTCAACTTTTATGAATACCAGTTTGTGGTATAAACCTTCTAAATGGCTCCTTTTGAAAAAAGCATGAATTATTCTTGTTTCCCAAAGCTATATTAATTGTTTAGGTAATGAGCTGTGCTGGTACTGGTGAAGCCAAATTCACAGGTGCAAACCACCAAATCCACTCTGCTTAGGAGAAATTCACTAAACACAGCTGATGCTACATGGTCCAAGTGTTTAACCATACTCCTCCATAAAGACTAAGAAGTACAGTCCTTTAGTTTAATTGAGAGGAGTGACACTTGGTAATTTAGTACATGTAATGAAATGAACAGTGTCTTTGAGGTTAAAGAGGCCTACTGCTCCTGCACAGTTCATCTGATGTGGATGTAAATACTGTCTGAGAATCAGCACATTAACTTCCTTGTTATTGTTTCCTTTTAGATCCAGGACACCCGAATACAGAGCCAACGCAACAAACAATGTGTCACCTTCCTACTATGTACACATCTCACTGTATAAATTATATATTTAATTAGAAAAACATATAGCCTCTTTAAGCAGCATAACATAGGATAAACAGTGCATGGTTGTTTTTCTCAGTCTGACTCTGTCATAGCAGCACATCAAGTGCCGGTGACGTAGCCTCTCTGCAAACCGCTTCATTTCCAAAAGAAGATGGGACCGTGACTGACCGTGAACCAAAAGGCGGGCAGCTTAGCTCTGTGTGTGTGTGTGTGTGTGTGTGTGTGTGTGTGTGTTTGTGTGTGTGCAGGCTGGAGAATATTACTGCTAGAAAATCCATTTCCTGCAAGTGTTGCAGTCTCAAACAATATGCCCTAAATGCTCTGCATCCTCAAGTAAACCTAATAAGTCTGACACACAGCTAACTGTGAAAAATATTATGCCTCTTTCATCGCTTGCAAGTGAAGAAATGATAATTGCAGCAAATACATTCCTCCCAGCACCTATAATTTTGTAAACACCCAAACAGCTGCAAGTTCCCAGAGTTGCCGTCTTCTACATCCTACTATGGAAGAACAAACTCTTTCAAAATTACACTGAAAAGAGAAAAATGACAAAAGAAGAGAAAAAGTCCCCTGATTTTTTATGTATGCACAGTGTGTTATTGATAAGCTGTGTTTGATATGTAATCAGTGCAATATGTACTATTGATTGAATAATGCTCTGGATAACTGGCATCATTATTATTTTGCCGTATTGATAGCACTGTGATATTTTTTCTGAACAGATTATTAAGAGTTTTATAGATTTACTTATGTAGGATTTAACTGAATCTGAAAGTTCTACTATAGAAAAAGGCCTTAGGTGTTTTTTTTTAAAGAAACCTTCTCATAAGTCATAACAGTTGGTGTTCATATTGATCAAAGCAGACTTCTTCAGCCAGTTATAATACATGCAATAAATCAGTTGGATTGCTGCTGATTTGGCAAAAGTAACTTGTTTCTGAGTGAACACATCCTACCTACCTGCCTCTTTCTCTGGTAAAAATACACTGTATGTAATCTTATGTAATTATGACATGTTATCTGGAAAATCAGTTGTTGATGGATGAAATAAGAAGACAGACAAATAAGAACACCAGACTAGTCCTGATGCTTAATTACATTTATGCAAAAATCATAAAAATCAGATATTGCCATAAAGGAATTCTGCACATACACCTTGAGAGAGAGATGTTAAAGGGATATTGATCTTATAAACTGTTGATGTCCTGTTGTTTTTATGTGCAGTTACCTGTTCATTTCACCCTACACAGTATATTTGTCTCATATTTCTCCTTCCACAACCCCCTTTCAACTCTCCTGCATCCCCCAGGAGAGGCATGCCTCAGAGTTTGATAAACCCTTGTTATAAAAGATGTGGCAAAGCCTCCTGCTCTATACTGCACGAGCTAATTTAAAAATGTAGTTAATTGCTCATCGCTTATTACTCATTGAAAAAGTGATTGTGTTATTATTGTCATTACTCAGTGCAGCTTAGTCAATAGGGATTTTAGACAACTTTAGAGCATATTACATATTCTGTATTTAACAGGTATCAATACAAAATTAGACACTGTGGGTTAACAAGCAGCCAAACTAGAGTTAGTTGATATAACCTACATTAGCCACATCATATTATTGTAGTGCATTATAAAGCAAAGCAAAGCAAAGCAAAGTTCTACTGTCCAACACTGCTCATGGTAATTTGTATATTGTCAGTATGCCATCCCTTAAGGAAAGATATGAACAAAATGCTGTCAAAATGCGCTGCTCAGGTTCGCTCGTTGGATGTTCACGTGTCAAAACCCATCAGCTGAAGTGCTTCAGTTTCCAGTCCCAGTGATCATGAGAATAGATATTGTGTTTGTGTGATTTTGTCAACCACAGTGTGTTGTGTTGTGTAAGGGAAACCAGAGTTGAGTGCTTGTTGTAGCCCTGGGATGTAATAAATCCATGACCTTGGTCAGGAGGGTTTAAGGTGTTGTGTGGTAGGATAAACCAGACCTCAGAGTGTCTTGTTAAGGTGGTATGACTCACCTGCTTGTGGTGATGGTCGTAGGAGTTGATGTGGTTGTCGTATTGTTGGTGTCTCACGTACTGCTTATCACACAGCTCACAGTAGAAGCTAGAGTCTCCTTCCTCCTACAAGAAAAGGAGAAAGAGAAACAAGGTCTCAATGTGAAAATCTCACCTCTTGTATTGTGATATTGTGAGTCTTTGTGGTGATCTTGAGAGTCATTGTACCATTAACAAGATAGATGACTCTTCAGTTTCAGTTTGTAATGATTTTCAACCCCCCTCCCCCCAAAAAAAGACTTTTTTTTTTAAAGGAGCAGTTACTTTTTGACGCAGGTTGTATTTGTCCCTAAACATCCAAAAGACAAAGTCTCTGTCAGTGGTCTACACTCTGTGGTTCATCCTAAACCAAGAGTATAGCGTTAATGTCCTGTTTTTCTTCATAGTCAAGTAAAAATGCAATATTCAACTTCATATGGCATTGATTAAATAACCATATGTGCAAGAATGCAGTTCACAGTCCCTTAGGTCAAGAGGACAGAAATAAAATGTGACTTATGACTTATCAGACAAAAACAGAAAAGTACCTCTCAGAGCTTCCTTGCATAATTATAAATCATGACTTTGTTGCAGAGTTGGTCATAAAAATAAAATGAAACAAAATGTGTGCGTAAAAAAATCCCAGTGTGTAGGTGGGAGTGGTGAATTACAGTCATAGCCAGTTTAGGTCGTAAAATGTGTTTATGGGAATGTATATTCATCATACTCAGGCTTTTAATTTGTTGCCTGTCATACAGTGTATTTGTGTGTGTGTGTGTGTGTGTGTGTGTGTGTGTGTGTGTGTGTGTTTGTGTGTTTGTACATACATATCCAACAGTGGACCTCCCACTCATTACACACTCACCAACAGTGGACCTGTGAGTCAACAAGGGACATTTTGAAGGTCTGCTGTTAGTCATGGCATAAATCATGCTATAATTATGGCAAAAATTCTATTATGAATTTAATTTAAGATGGGACCTCCAGGTGTTTGAGTATTAAAGTGCATGTGCTCAGTGCTGCCTCTGCAGGCTGGTGCACGGATTTTTTTCATACTCATCCATTGTGTGAATGATATGCAGCCCCAGACAGGCTTAAGACTACACGTCAGCTACCGCTACAAGCTGCACTTTCAAGGAACTGGTCTCCCTAAACACTACGTTTTGTTGTCTTTTCATTCAAAAAACGATAGAAAAGAGAGGGAGGTGTGGAGACACAGTGCAGCAACATACAGTAAAATTCTACTTTGTGAGTGTGTGCGGTTGTATACACACACTATTTGATTTAAACTTTCCATGTTGCACCAAAGTGTTAGCCACTCATTGTTTTCCAACACATAACCCTCTGTTTCTCTGGCCTTGACCCACCTTGAATGTTTACTTTAGGAACAGGACTTCACTAAAGATCCTGTGGATCAAACCCAAGACCTCAAAACTCCAGACTAGTCCTCTTGTGGCCCAAGATATTTGAACAGAGACACTTGAGCTCCATATATATATATTTTTTTTCCTTTTTCTTTTTTTTTTTTAAAGACGTTCCAACTCTCTCCTTTGGAAATTGGAGTTCACAATTCAATGCACCACACAGGGATCAAATCCATGCCCCTAAAGCTACAAACCAGTCCTCTAACTGCCTGAGCTATCTCACCAGCAACACTTACTCTATTTCATATAGCTTTTGAGTCTTTCCTCTAGATGCAGGACTTCAAAGTGCAACAAGTTGCCTGAGGATTAGACTCACAATCTCAAAACCTCTGAATGGTCTTGTTACTCCATTTCGTCTTTCCATTTGGCCAAAATGACCTGGACCCAGAGGAAGAAGTCAAAACCTTTAAGAAAAAGAGTGAAACAGTACTTAACTAAATAATCTCAGGTCACATTTTTATGAGGCACATTGAATTTTGTCCTACACCAAAAGTAAACATAAAAGGCTCTAACAAATACTTGAGTGTCTTTTTACAACTAGCTCAGGTTGTGAGAGGAGTGCTTGGAGGTTCTGAGTATGTGAGTTTGATCCTTATTAGGCTAAATGTATTTTGAAGGCCAACAACCAAAGACCCAAAAGCTTGTGGGGGGGTTCAGTCCTTGGTGAACTTTGAAGTCCAACACTCAGATGAAGGACTTAAGAAGAAGAAATGGCACCCAAGTGTCTCTGACCAAATACTTCTGAGTGATAGAGGGATGCTTGAAGTTCTGAGGATGTGGGTTCAATCCATATGAGACTCAGTGAACTTTCAAGTCCAACACCCAAAATGAAAACTGAAATGTGCTCAGAGAGAAGTTCTCAGTGCCATCAGTAGTGCGGTATGTTTGTTTGTGTAAGGCACCAATCGTGCAGCATATGTCTCAAATTCTACTTGTTTTTGGTACCTGGAGCATCAAAAACAATCCTGCTGCTGCGTGAAAATTACAAAAGCAGTTTTGGTCGGTGTAGTTCTGTGGTCCACTGTTGGCGAGGTAGGAATGTATGTGTGTATGTGTGTGTGTGTGTGTGTGTGTGTGTGTGTGCCCTCATAGAGTTTGTCATGTGGAGTGATGCTGTCTCTATTGCTTCCGATGGCTAATGGGCCCTTCAATCACAACTATTGATCAGCAATCTGAGTGTCTGAGTGAACACACACACACACACACACACACACACACACTAACACATATAAAAATACACACAGCAAAAACACACACATTTCTGCAAACCTACATACATGCATATCTCTCAATACAGCAGTGTGTCTTAAGCCCACACACACATTCACAGATGTAGTAATGCAGGATTTTACTTTTAGGCTTCTACACACACAGAGAGACACACACACCAAGTCCATTAATGGAAGATTGATTTATCTTAAAAAGTAGGGAACATTCAATCTGTGACATGACCTTCAGTGGAGGTCTGGGCACTCTGAATGTGTGTGTGTCTGTGTGTGTGTCAGAGTTTGCATAAGTTGGAAATTTCCAACTTTTTGTTTCTAAAAATTGCAGTTGAGAAGCTTCCTGAATTCAGCAGCTATTAGGAGACAGGCCGAGGGAGAGGAGGGGGCCCGAGACAGGAAGACAAACACTGAGTGAGCCAGACTGAAAATGTGACAGAGGACAGATGGAGACAAACAGAGAGACATTGACAAAAGCATAGGGGAAACGCAGACAACCTTGTTTAAGCCCTCACAGTCCCAGAGCAGCCGCCATTCTCAGCCATTACCACAGGGATCTCCTCCTTCAGTCAGCATTAGCTCATCAGACAAGTGATTACTGTTGCTACCATAATTCCATTAAGTAACGAATTTATGTTACATTATTCTATTACAGAACGAAACATTACATTTGCATTATTTAATCAAAGACGGCATTGGTTTGCATTATGTCATTAAAGATGTCGTTGGGTTGCATTAGCCCACTAAAGATGGGTTTTGATGTCCATTAAACATGGCTTGCTGGATAGCTTGGAAATTGCTGCTCAGTAAACTCAAATTAAAACACATTACAGTTTAGGAAGCTTTCTGTACACTGCATTGCAACAAAATAGATGTATTGTCTTGTTACCATGTTAAAATCTCATTCCTCTTTTCTTCTTCTTCTTTTTTTTTTTACTTTAGCTGAGGGAGAGTTTTGTGGAAATTGCCTGACCCATTGTGTGAATGAATTTTTCAAAACCCGCAGGACAAACTCTCAGATGTGCAGCTGTGAGGCAAAAAACAAACCTTCCAAAGCTAGACAGTTTTTTGCAAACTCAGTTTTTACCACAAGATTTTAGTCTGGAAAACATCTGCTGAGCAGCAACTCAATTGAACAAGATATGTGTCAAAAAAAGTCAACTATGAATATGTTTTGATGGTGATGATGTCTTGCCATCTCACAAACCTTGTGAAACAACTATTTGAACTGTATGATACATGTGATATTTGACACGACTGTTGCAACTGCACTGAGTTTTTGTTTTAAACTTACTTTAGCTGAGACAATTAGTTACTAGTCAATCAACAGAAAAATGCCAACATTCATTGGTTCCCTTTTCTCAAATGTAAGGATTTGTTCCTTTATCAGTTTTACATTGTTTAGGAAGCAATCGGTCCCTGAGAAAAAAATATCACTCTTTAGCTGCTACATGCTTGACTTTCATCACCAGCCTTGTCTATTTTGAGTCTGTTAACTGTTTTGGTGACAGGCAGTCATGGTACAGTGTGGACTTTGTGGACATGGCTGCTGCACTTCATGTTTAACCAATAAACCAAAACAGTGAACTGAAAGAGCCTAAAACCTGGTGAGGGCTTCAGAGTCGAATGCCCTGTTTTGTTGACGCTTAACATCCAATTAGCAGGGTTGGATGTTTCATTTTGACTCTGCTACTTTATATTTTTACTTTGACTGAAGAGAAAAATATGATAAAAGGAAAAAAGAAGCATCAAATAATCTACATTTTAGGATGTCTCGCTCAACTCAATATCTTGAAATGTATTACTTTTGCTGAAACAAAGCTGTCGGCTGTAACTAATTTGATTTTCGATGTCTTATAACTGGCTTGATAAGTCTGAAGTGTGAAGATTTGTGAAGTGAAGCTCCTCTGCGGCTTTTTTTTTCCAGTCTCGCATGCTCGCTGAGCAGCTCCTGTAAATGACTTTCTTACTGACAGATCTCTTTTCCTCTGTCTCCCTCAGGGTTATGTTCTTTCTCCAAGCTTGTACTTTCTTAACACTAATGACTAACCACAGCCAGTATGTAGATAGACGTTTTTATCAAGTTTGGGGGTCAAGTTAGGTCATTTTTAATCTTTTGCAAAAGAAAGAAAATGGACATGGCCTTTATGTAGATCACTTTGTGCCTTCATGGTGAGGCAGATTCATCACTCTGTTGCTTTAAAAACTAAGGACAAAATCACCCTTTTTTGAAACCTACTGTGATAAATTGCAAGATAATTGATTTGGTGGACCAATATCTTGTTGTTGATTACAAACTATGTGTTAAGAAAAGCACAATCATACTGCTGCATTTGTTTCTTTCTGCAGTGAATGAGCTCTTTAAATGTTGCTTCATGAGAGTTGCATTGCATGCTTTTGAGCATTTTGGATTGCACCTTGGCTCAGCAGCATTTAGCAATAAAACCAGATCAGAGAGCTCAGTGAAAAGTAGCCAGGAAGGTTACTGGCGTTCAGCAGGAAAAACTGACTCAACCTTTGAGAAGCATATGGCGAGGAAAGCTGATGCCGTTCCTGACTGCCCCGGTCAGCCCCTTGGAGGGTGGTGTGAGCCCTCTGGGTAACATCTCAGAGTGCCAACATTCAAAAGTAAAATAATATGGGCTTACTTTATCCCCACTGCAGTTTAATTGCTTAATAAGCAGACAAAACGTTGCAGCTTTTTATCTGCACAAGAACATCTTATTTTCCACCGATAATCAACTTTTTATAGGCCTATATAGAGCTATTGAATTAAATTTTTAATTCATTCATTCATTTATTTATTTTTTTGTCTGTATATTATATGCTGTTGCAATTTTCTCTGAGTTGTGTTCTGTTGTATTATTGTATGTTTGTCATCATAAATCCTGTCTAGAAGCAAACAAAAAAATCCTTCTGGGACAATAAAGGTTTAAATTAAAAGGGAAATGAAGTGAGATGAAATGAGTGTGTGTATGTGTTTGTGTGTGCATACATGCGTGTATATGCAGTATTTGTATGTGTGTTGGTGTCTGTGTGTATATGTGTGCCTGGTTAGTGGCCAGCATCCTCCATACAATCAGAATAAGTGCATTTTTGTAATTGAAAGGAAATGAAAACAAGTGGTTGTTGACCTTCCCACTCTAGCCCTCTTGCATTTTACCAAATGCACCACTCAGCTCACATACAAGGAATTTTATATTATATTATATTATATTATATTATATTATATTATATTATATTATATTATATTATATTATTAGTGACCTGTTCTGGTCATCTGTAGGGAAATAATAGTTTATTAATTTGTTGTGAAGACATCCAGACTTCCACATTATAGCAGACCAGCAAGCAGAGAAACAAACCACCTGTTTTCTTGTATTGTACTCTACACTCTCTGACTCAAACCTGTACCCTACAACAGCTCTCTTTGCATAAAGTAGATGTAAAAATCTTCAGTTTGAGGACAAAGAAAAAGTTTAGTTCCCCTCAATTTTTCTCTGTGTGGGTTGAATTGATGATGACTTTGCAAGGTCTGTCAGTTGAGCAAATGTCTCTTGTTCATTTACTGGAAATTGGGTGTGGGATCAAGAGCAGAATGACCCTTCCTCCTCTAAGCTGAACATATGGACTCATAAATATAACTGGAAATGGATGTAACCAGCCAGGAGGCAAACAAATTACAAGCAAAGAAAGTAACACGGACAGGAAAATGTTTGGCAATTCAGTCTTGATCCTTTTTAGAGAATGGACAGAGAAGCCCAGGTTTCAGCTTTGCAAAAATACAAAACATCCATTTAATTGCTTGTTTGAGAGGGATACAATTCCTGCAATTCCAATTTGTTGACATCTAGATCTCAGTCCTATGAATGCAGTTACTGTCAGTCATTGTGGACAAAGGTATCTGCCAAATGAATCAAGTATAATGACACAAGAGATTCGAAATTTGAAATACTAAATGTAGGGAACTAAAGTAAACAGTGTACAAACATTTATAATTTAGAGAAACTATTTGTAATTTGACAGCCAAAAAAAAAAAAAAAAAAAAAAAAAAAACTTATTTGAGGAAAGGAGTTTGGCAGAAATTTTTCTCCTTGACACCAAGACTCTACAATATTAAGTTGATATTTGAAACCTACCATTAAAGATTTAATAATATCACAAACCTGGCAACCCAGCAGGGCCCTCTTGTATCTGTGTCCAGAGCTACCTTAATAACCAAACAGGCAAAAAGAATTTCAGATTCATTATTTCATGTCTGTGATTCATTAGTGATGCGACACACACTATTTCTCCATGAATAATAACTGAAAATATGTTAAGATTCTAGTGATAGTTGAACATTTTAATTACTGTTGCCCACAAGGGCTTTAGCAGGTGAACACTCAGCAAAAGAAAAAGGGGAAAAAAGGCAGGGCAAGGTACACTTAGCAGTTTTCAAACCTTATTTTTATGTATTAGTCATCAGTCTATTGTGTTACTATGGTTCTGTTAACACTATAGGTAAGTTAGCTTAGTTAACTTCCACTATCCACTGATGGGATCTTATATCAGCTGATGGTGGGAAAGCTACATGAGAGAATTTGGCTGCTTTTCAGCTCTTTGCCTCTGGGGAGCTCACTCCTGCTCACTCAGCTGGTGGAGCTGCTGCATTTCGGTTAGCCAAAACAGCTTCCCAGTTTGTATGCGCAGGGGACCTCCTGTATTACTTCACTTTTTTTTAAACACGTTGTCAGAGTCAAAGCTGTTGGTAGAGCCAGAGTTGTGCACTGAGGGACTGCAACAAAGAGAGACAGAGGCTCAGGATGCTGACGCTTTGGCCCAGCAGCAGCAGCAGTTGTATGTGGGACGAAAAAGGCTGAGCAGCCCTGAGCAGACTGGCTGTATCTGTAGTCCAGCTGCCCATTGTGCTGCAGTGAGGTCATCTGTGGACTCTCTCTTTTTTGGTTGTTGGATTCTGTAGCTGACACGAGCATTTAAGGAGTGTGTGTGACAGCAGGGGGCTAAAAAGTTCCTCAGAGGCAAAAAAAAAAAAAAAAAAAAAAACTATTGCCATCACATAACAAACTGACTCTACCGAGTGAATCAGCAGGCATCGCTGTGAAAACTGGGCCCAATTTGACTGAAAAATGAGGGTAATTTTTTTTGTCCAGGTTATATAAATCTTCAGAATTTGAATAACTGTGTTTCACTGTGAAGCAGATTCTTATTTTTTTCTATCTTTCTGTATCTACACATTAAAATTTAGTTCTTGAAATGAAACAATGAGTCCATGTATTACAGACATTTTAAAACTTTTAAAGTGATACACCTACGTGTCTTTTGTAAATCCACAAAGCCATAACCACGTACTGTAGCAGAGGTAAATGTGGGGAAATTCATTTGCTTGCCTCTTTCCATTTGCACTGCAAGGAGCCATTATTTGGTTGATGTGTATTGTTGTAAATGCAGTTATTATTGTGTTTGTATAGTTGATAAGTGGTTGGAACAGCATGCTTTCTGTAGCTAGATATGAAAGATTTAGGATAAAGCCATGGAAACATACTTCATTATGAGGGCTTGTCTCATACAGACCTCAAATACTGGCAGCCAAAAGGGAAAACATTCACGTCAGCCTCATAGATAATAACAACTAATGGATGTAGGGAATTTCAGATGGCTACCAGATCCTCCCTGTTGATGAAAAAAATAGCAGAGCCAACGAATCAGTGCCAAAATGATGCAAAGTCATCACTGCCGGCAGTTTAAAGTAAATAAAACCTATTACTAATGCTCCTACAATTGATTAAGTTGAATAGAACAGAGCAAAATAACCTACACAGGTAATTTGTATGTGGTTTGACTTGTTAATTAACCTTTACAAATATGGTAACAAGAGCTAATTTAGGCGGCATTACATATGTGGATCTAGCAATAACAGTAACCATAATGAAAACAACCAGGCTGTGTTCTTCTCATTGTATCAAAATAGCACAAACACAGTGTATAGTTCCCACATATAATGTATACTGGTACACAAATGTACTATGGGCCAGTATCTCAAGACAGTCTACACATCCTACCAGCACAGACATAACATCCATATAATTACCATGATGACATGATAACAAAGGAAGACATTTTCTTTTGTCAAACTTGTAAAGCTGGAGACTTTTTATTGCAGCTGGAAAGATGTTTTGATCCATTGTAATTTGCCCTGCAGAAAACAGTAATACATGAAACTCATATGTTATGGGTCAAGAACAGATCTGTGTTTTTCTCCCTGCATGGAGGGATGACCAGTGACTTCACAGCACATTTAAAGAACCAAAACTTTTTTAGACCCACACTGGATGTGGAGTCTCAAACACAAGGGAATATGATGTGTGCAAATGTGGGCTGGAAGCTAAAGACATGAGAGATCAAACATATGGCAGTGCCTCTGGCTTAAAATCCGTTATTCAGAATTTTATGCATACTTCACAAGTTGTGTTGCGTAAAGACGACAAGAATGAGTAACATTTGGAACGGGGCTGTGCTGCAAACAAATTTAAACTGACTGTCCTGATTACTTTTGACAATAGCACATCCAAAGAACAGCTTATATAATGCAGATGATGGATTTTAACTTTAACTCTAACAGTCCAACTCTTTGCTAACAGGCTTGGACATCCCCAAACTGAGGCTAAACAGCCAAATATGACTTTGCTAAAGCTACTTTTGCGAATCTTTATTTTCTCCTTGATGAGTCAAATGCTGCAGGTAGTTTTTCTACAGTGTTTTGAATGGTTGTTAGTCTGCTGTCCCTTGATTCAGTCTGGTGTTTTGTCCCTTCAGTGTCTGGTTAATTAGAACAAGTTAACCTAATTATCTTAATTGGATATTACGTCATTTAGAACTTTGACTGACCTCTGACAGGAACCAGGCAATTGCTACAACATCAACAGGTCTGTGGCACAATCTGTTAATTGACAGTAATTTCCCAGTTAGCATTAACTGATGATTTGCAGGTTAAAAGAGGTTAAATCTGAGCTGAGTTTAGTTGAGAAGTGAATGTTAAACAGCTCCTAAGTAATAATGAAAATAAGGAATAAAATGTAGACATGTGACAAACTTTCACTTTTCAACCAAAGTTAGCCCCATTTTACCCATGATGACTAAATATCTTTTGACCAGCATCAAAATCAGTGTTTACTGGGAGGCTTACTTGTGCCTCTTTAATCATCATGCACCCCCATGCAAAGTGAAGTGTGAATAATGAAATAATACGAGATAAGCTAACTGTGTTGACACATTTGTATGCAGCAACCAGTATAACTGTGCTTCTTTGTCAGGTCAGGTCATCTTGACTACCCTTTCTTTGTTCTGACAAACACATTTATACTTAATGGGCAATTTAGCATTTCCTTTTCACCTGACCTGAACTCTATGGGTGCTCTGGTTTTTGAGAAAAGCATGTAACCAAGACCTTCAGTGTCTTTGTTTTTGAGTCATGAACTCTTGCCATGACTTGGCTGAGAAATATGGCAGACTACATGTTGAAACCAATCAGTCTTTGAATGGAATGAATGAAGGCAACATATAAGTTTTCAAATTAGGTGAGAGAGGGCCACAAAAACTCTGGCATTTTAATCATGTTATCAGGACGTAGCGAGGCATCCCGTAACGAGTGTGTCTTTCATTTTGTCTTTTGCTTCAGGTGATTATCAGACTGCAATTGTCTGATCAAGTCTGATTAATTCTGATCCTAGCATAAGCCACCGTTCTCTACCAATCGGATGCACGTTAGATACTGCGTTTCCTCAGCAGACAACTTAAACACTTGGCTAAGTTCAACAAAGATCATAGTTATAGGTAATAAAAAGGCTAATGTGACCAGACGTGAGCTCAAGCTCAAGTCAGACTTGAAAAAATCATCATTTGAAAACAGAAATGAGTCAGCCAAATAAACAGGAAAAACAAGCAGTAAGATATTTGTAAATCAGAGGTCTCAGCACCCAGTGAAGTAACTGTTGTTGAAGTAACATGCTCTAAATCTTACTTCTTACATTTTTACCATCAGATCGTAACAAATGGTTGTGTCCATTTTTCAGCGCTGTGCTGTAATTTGAGATTTTGCTTGTGAGATTTCTGGCTGAGATTTCCATGAAACATCCTTTCTCCTTGGCTGGTCAGCTGTGCAGCAGCCAGTGAATTCACAATTTTTAGCAGCCAATTTGGTTTTGTGTCTGCCAAATTATTTTTTGGATCACAAAAGTCTGATCAAACACAGGTGGGCTACCTTCCAGAGTGGCTAGTAGACCTGACAGACTTCAAAATCACACACACACACACACACACACACACACACATACACATACGTGTGCACAGCCTGCCACCCACCCACACACACACACACACACACACACACACACACACACATGTACACACTCGCATACACACACAGAAACTCTCTCTGTTGCTTGATGGCGAATATTTCATGGCTCATTTGTCTGAGTGTCTGAACAACAGAAAGCGAGAGAGACAGAGAGATAAAAACTAATGATAGAGACAGGAAGAGAGAGGATGAATAATAGAAAGAAAAGATGAGAGGGAGCGCGAATAATAAAAGAGAAGATGAGACAGTAGAGGGAGAATGGGTGTTGAAGTAATGATGCAGGAATAACATCCTCCTTATTGTCTCTGCATCTGTATGTGTCTCCAATCTTTGTCTTGTTCTCCGTCTGTCTCTTCTTCTTGCCTCTCCGATATCTCTGTCTTTCTTTGTCTGTCTCTCATCTTTCAAGTCATTTCATCATCAGCCACGCAGCAGAGACAAGGCTGGGTCAAAAATCACTTCTTTTTTTTTCTTTTTCTTTTTTTAACATGAACCAAGACCGCAAAGGACCTCTTTGTGGTTCACGTCCATGTCACTGAAATGGGAAATCAAAAGGGAAAAGAAACAACCGCAAAGTGATGCAAACACAACCATAAACAGATGCAAAATGGCCACAAAAGATGTACATACATTACAGAGAGATGAAAAATTGGCAAAAAGACTTGAAAGATTGCTTTTAAGAGATTAAAAACAACTGCAAAGATACACAAAATAAATACAAAAAGATGTACAACAACTACAAAGAAATCAAACTGGAAATAAAAACAAGAGCAACTACAGCTACAAGGAACACAAAATGACCACAAAGACACACACAAAAAGATGAAAAATGGTCACAAAGAGATATAAAACACATGCAAAAATGACTACAAAGAGATGTAAGACAACCACAAAGAGACAGCTACCAAGAGATGAAAAAATGACTACAAAGAAATCTAAAATGGAAACAAAGAGACACAAAACAACTAGACACAGATACGCTATAACCACAAAACGACTCAAAATGGTGCAAAAGACCAAATGACTGCAGAGAGACGCAAAAGATCCACAAGAAGATGCAAAACAACATTTTGTGTCTCTTTCAGTCTGGGTGTCCTTTATTGACCTATTGCCTTATAATCTATCCATGTTCACATCTGATCTTCTCAATTGTCTTACGAACCAGCATCTGATTCTCAACAGCAGGGTTCCTTTTTCCACCTTCCATTAACATGCAGCTCATATCCAGGAAGATCCTAGACAGGAATTATACCACATTTCAGTTACTCCTTGCATTTAATAATGAATCTCAAATATATCACAGCAAAACGCACATAGGTGTCCCCCCGCCAGGCACCTTTCTCTCACAGCTAATTTAAAATGACTGGGTTCGTCTGTTTCAGACGTCGACTCGCCATCTCCAGGGAGGTCCTTAGGCTGCACGTTACATTTCTTTAACTTTAAAACTAGTCTTAATTAACACCCCACAGGCATCATCTGCTTCTCATTATCAGAGTGTTCTTATTGACACGCTGACCAAATGTGTGCATTTAATAATTCTGTTTGTTTGAATTATTTAAGCACAAAAAAAGCAAATACAAATGAGTAAGAAAATCCAGTATTGAAGGAAGGTTCAGTGGAAGAGGAAATGAGTTGTGTCTGAAGAGCAGGTTCCTTTGATAGGAATGTGACATCCCCGAATCATGACTCCTTTCTTCTCCGTCTCTCCCTCTTACCCTCCCCTTTCCTCCTCCTCCTCTTCCTCTGCTCTCTCATTATGTGCTGCTTTAATTAGCCCGTCTGATATGGCAACTGGACTTCAGAGAGACAGCAAGGGAGGAAGATAGAGAGATACAGACAGGGGTGGAGGAGGAAAAAAATAGAGAGATAAAGGAAGGAGTAAAGAAGGTTTTTGATGTCTACAGTGTACTTTGTGGGTTAATTACACAGGCTTACCCTCCCACTTCTCTTTCACTTTTTTCTTTTGTGAAAGAAAAAAGATGTGTGGATGGAGGGGTGTTGGACTGAAATTTTCTTGCAATAAAATAACTAAGATTAGTGGATAAATAGGTCATATGACACACTGTATGTTGAAGCAACCATAATTTATTTATCTACATTTACATTTGTTCCAGTTTTCCAATTTTTGACTTCTACTAATTACATTATTCATGCATTGCATAATTTTAAATATTAAGCGTGATATTACATAGATTCAAAATTAAAAGCATCCGTTGTTGTTTCAGAGGTTGTTTTTTTTTTTTGTCACTAACAAAAATAAAAGTCTTAAGGAAACAATGAGAAATTGAAACTAATTGTTTCAGCACTATACCTGAAACAGTCAGTTGATTGATTGGTTTGCTGATCAACAGAACATTACAGTTAATCAATTAATTGTTTTATTTTCAAGTGAAAATGCCAAGCATTGTCTCAGTTTGCCACTTTTTTGTTTATTTTCAATTTGCACCACAGAATACTATTGGGTTTATTTGTAGACTAAATATATTAATCGATTAACTGAGCGTTAGATTAGTTGATAATGAAAACAAACTTTAAACTACTTTAAAAATAGCTTAAATCTGCTCGGAAAATATTTGTTTTAGCCTTCAGAAACCATATGGGTTAAACTCCATTGTGTATGCGTTGTTGTTGTGTGCCTCAGCGTACTCCCACGCAGGCCGGATACCAGCCAGATTGCCAAGTTGTGTTTAATGCCAGCTGCTTTTTAATGGTGATTTTTGTTCTCTGTGTGAACTCTGATTATATGGGAAAGCATGTTCGTTCATCCGTCTAGTCAGATGAAGCTCAAATAATGAGAACAAATGTAATAAGTGGTCACTGTGATGCTTTGCCCCTTGCATATGATAGTATGTGTACTGTTGTGGTATATATGCAGAAGTTGACCTCTTTTGTAATTTTGCAGTCACTGACTCTGGCTGAAGAATTGAACATAATATAAATTAACTTTGGCGTTGATTTTCTGTAGTGCAAGGTAGGTAACAGGACATGATCCCTCACTTTTTGGCTTGTTAAAATCAGAGCAAAGCCTACTTGTGACCCCTGACCACATGTCTGTGCAAGCAGTTCAACAAAAGTCTTTCAGTATTCCACAATAGGCAGCAGGTATTAGAGAAAAATACCAAAATAAATATGATTTATGGGGAGAGGGTATATTTCCTATTTTTATTTTCAGTGATATGAGTTATCTTGCGATCCTTGATATTTCTCAAGCTGATTCTGCAACAAATTTTTTATCATGGCAAATATTTTGATTGTAATAGAAGTGAAACTATAGACGTTACTAACAATAATAATTATGTGAGCTATCAAGTAAGCTAGTGTACACGTGTGTCTGCATTCACCTACGGAACACCTGCTGGAATGCATTCATTAGTAAAATAATGTTTCTTAATAGTAAATAGTAAAATTGAAATAATATGTCAGCTACAATTAGAGGAATTATTGTTTGATGTTCTTTATCGGCTGATCTGCTGTTGTAAGAGTTTTTTGAGGTGTATTTAATATTGCACTTTCACATTGTTGGAGCCCACAAAAGACAGGTCCAAAAAAAAAAAGAAAGAAAAGAAAAGGTCAAAATCAAAGCTGCAGAGGCTGAGATGTCTTTTAGTGCCTAGTATGGGTCAAGCTGCTGGATGATGTGATCGATTCAACATTTCACATAATGCAACTTGATAGCAATTTTTGTCAGACCCTCCCTGCTGACAAATGCCTGCGTCTTTCATACTGCACTCTCCTGTTGGTAACACAGACATTCAATTAAAAATTCAAGGCTTTTATGTCCAAGCTGAGATAACACAGTTTTGATTCCAAGACTTGAGCCACAGAATATCTTATACAACAGTTTATCTAGTATCATCGGTGACTTTTTAAAGTGACAAACAACCATTCACACTCACAAACAACCATTCACACTCACATTCACACCTATGGGCAATTTAGAGTCACCAGTTAACCTAAGCTGCATGAGGAAACCAGAGTACCCGGAGAGAACCCACACAGGCACAGGGAGAACATACAAACTCCACACGCTCGAACCCAGAACCTTCTTGCTGTGAGGCGACAGTGCTTACCACTGCACCATTGTGCCACCCACGATAAGCTACAGTATATGCTAATGCAGTATGTATCTAAAATACACATTGTGCAATAATATGTACCCATCCTTCCATCACTGTCAAATATAAATTCAGGGATATATACATGCATATACTGTACAAACCTGCCTAGTGTATTAAA
The DNA here is from genome assembly GCF_001640805.2 of Lates calcarifer. Taxonomy (NCBI): domain Eukaryota; kingdom Metazoa; phylum Chordata; class Actinopteri; family Centropomidae; genus Lates; species Lates calcarifer. The sequence goes on from NC_066848.1 coordinate 18,071,731, forward strand.
CAGTCTGTTACATGAATTCAGTATTTTTCCTGCTCTATTTGCACTCTGCACCCTTACACTATTATATTTTCCTTTACCATTAACAGAGTCTTAATTAATTAAATAATTAATTCACAACTGTTGTTTTAGTCGTGAGTACTTTCACACAATATGTTAATATTATACAGCAAAAAAGCGACAGAATTTTTTTTGCAATTACATAAATTGCAATAGGCTGCTCTGGATCAGTATGAGTTTCACCTCCTGTATAATCACAGGCAAGGTTTTCACATTGCTTATTTGCGTTGTGCTGTATGTGCAAAGACCTTGACAAACAACCGAATACAGATTTCTTGTACATGTGTATGTACTTGGCTAATAAAGCTGATTTTACTCACACACAGTAACAGTCTGGGTTACACAGCTTTTTGGGTGTACCGGCCCTTTAAGAAGTCCAACCAAATTTGTGACAGTGAGATGGAAGTGAGACGGGCATATTGACATTAATATTGCATCACTTTCAAGAGTGTTTGCCATGTTGTTTCGTGAACACGACTGACATTCTGGCCAAACAGTCTTATCCTATGAATAAACATTGTTCAAATTAGACAAGACACACGCATACATGCGCACACACACACACACACACACACACACACACACACACACAGTACTTCGTCCTGAGCGTTTACAGGAAAGCTCTCATCACTGAGGCTTCAACGCAGGACTCATCTCTCAATATTATGGCAGTTATTTCATGTTAGACTGAGACTTTATTGCTCACGCTGGATGAAAGAAGGCGGCAATTGTGTTTTTAATGGAGAGCGTGAGCATCACCTTTCCATCTCTAAATAAATGAGAGGCGAGGATGCTCCAAAATGAGCCAGTGGGCCTGCTGCACACCCTCCACCCCCACTTCACTGTCGATATTAAAGGCTTTTATCCTGCAGAGAGTACAGAACCTGGAAATCACACAGTAGCTCATTTGATTGAAGATGTAGATTTAAAAATGCGTTTGAGTGGCGGCTTTGATAAAATGTTGTCAAGTCTCGTTGTCTTGGCAAAAAAAGAAATGTTTAAAGAGTAGTGGGTGAGGACCTTGGCAAACAACGGAAGCACCAGTGCCGAGTGGATGTACTGTTCACTTGTGAGTAAATGTGATTGTGATTGTGTGTGTGTGTGTGTGTGTGTGTGTGAGATGTAGCAGGGAGATATCTGCAGCCAGAGGGCCAGATGGAGACAAATGGATGATCTTTCAAGACAACAGCCCTCCAATTAACACACGGACGCACTCACAAATCACACTCAACTCACACACCCAACATCCACACACTCATGCGAAGCAAACGGACCCACACAACTACTGTACATCAGCCAGACACTCTCTCTCTCTCACACATTATATACACACGATGACACTTGCAGTGCATACATAGAGATACATATGCACACAGCTGAGTCTGAAGGGGCCAGATCCTGTGCCTTCGCTTTCTGATAAAGACATTGAGTTTGTGTTGGACTCCACAAAGTTTATGGTTAAATGTTTTATTTCTGACATTACATTTGTTTACAAAGTTGAGAGCTGTAGGGCTATTTTAATACCTTCACATTTATACACAATGTGGAAATTTGTTTAGCTGATTGTGCAGTAAATTCATTATGTGTGTGAGCTGTGGTACCAGTAGGGTTTGTAAAGGGAGATTCAGTGTGGGAACATAATAATAGTTTTTTTAATCATTATTATTATTATTATTATTATTTTGACTTTTGAAAGTGATTCTTGGTCTCTACTAGAGCATTACAACATGCAATGCAAAAAAGTATGTAGTAGTATAAGCTGACTGTCAATTACGATTAGTGTCATGATAATGAATAAAATAAAAGAAAATAGCTTAAATAACAGCATGATCTCTGGACAAGGTCCAGAGAATCAGGTCTGGACATTCTTTGGAGTCGCCCTTTCACACATGCAGCACACAGCCCATGTGAGACGTGTTCTCACCTATTAGAAACATGTTGTTTAGTTTAGGTGGTGCCTGCAGGTGGAGTGTGCAGGAGACCAGCGCTAGCATCATCAACACACCCACCTGCTCGCTGTGAATTCTGTTACCTCTATTCACATATCATCTCAGTCAGACATTACACAGACTACACGGTCATTTTGTAATTCACATCTTGTTATTGTTGTTTCACATATTGCTGTTACCATCTCTCATGCTCTACATGCTCTTAATGTTGTCTTGTATTCACAATATTCTGTTGACTTCTGTTGATGACTGCAAGCGGCCTTCACTTTCAAGTCAATGCCATCAGAAATATTTTAAAAATCACAGATTTGCTTTGCACCATACACCAGCCTCACCAACACACAAATTAATTTGGTCTTTGCTATGCTAATGTTCACCACAATTTTATCATGGTTTAGTCAGCCAGTGCCTATATTGTAGGTATAACCAATAAGGACCAGTGACAAACGCTACTACTGTAGAATTCAGTCAAAATTACAATTCACACCAAATGCTAAATATCTGTACGTACAGTAGATGATGTGATTCATGGGAGATAGAGTAAAATAACACACCCATATTCAGCAACACCTTAGTGCACCACCATATGGCAGCCAGACATCTTAGCTGTAACATTTTATATCTCACTTCCACCAGTGTAATGTGAGGAATAAACTGCTGATGAACTGCCTAACATGTCAGTATTTGGCCACGGTGTTATGGATTTCTTGGAGCCTGCAGCGTGGCCGCAAATAATGATTTTGGATCGCGGCTTCAAGCACAGGATCTTGACAGGTTAGTGCTGCTTGTAGTTACACGGCCCCATCTTTAACCTCCATCCACCCCACCTCACCTCACCGCTGCCTCCTCTGCGTCTGTTTCCACCTCTCCGCTCGGGCAGAGCTGATGTCCGCCTGAACCGCCCGAGCGCAGATAGCGTGACCAGGAAGAGGCTTAGTTTCACTTACTACCCCTGCCCTTTCCCCACACATTTAAGAAAGTGACTTATTGTTGAACCTGAACTCTCCCTCATTGCATTCAGGAAGCTGAGTTTACCTGCAGTGAGGCCATAACACAAATACACACATATGGATATGCACACATACAGCACACACACATGGACACACACACACATATTCTGGGGGCAGATACACCAATCAGCCTACGACTCTGTATCAGAGTCAGACACACATCCACAGGCTTAGTCAGGATTAGACCACACACAAACACACACTCTGCAGATATCCACTCGCATCCACGCACACACAAACAGATGCTCGTTTTATACACACATCCTCTGTCATACTGCTTCTCGCACAAACACACACACTGTCATTCCTGCACACACACTCAGAGGCACAGTGTTTCTCATTATCATGCATAGTGGTAGTGGTTGCATTGATTTCCACTCTGTCTTAAACTTAGCCCACACAGTACGTGTGTGTGTGTGTGTGTGCGTGTGTGTGTGTGTGTGTGTGGTCAGCTTGGCAGAGCTTCTCCAGGCTGAGTGAAGATTATGGCTCAGAGATTTTTCACTTCTCCTCTTTTTTCCTCCCTCCCTGTTCTTTCACTCTTTCCCTCTATTACCCCCCTCCGCCGCTCCACAACTCGTACTCCCTCTCCCTCTCTCTCCTCCTGTCTCTTTATTGCTGTTCACTCCATCAATCTCTGTCTTTCCTCCCACAAAAAAAGAAAAGTGTCGTTAAGGAATTTCTAAGAGGCAACTAGAGGGAATGGGAGGAGGAGATAGAAATAAAGAGATAGAAGGAGATCGAGATAGATAGAGAGGTGGGGGAGGAGCATAGAGAGGAAAACAGATAGAGGAACGGATGGAGGGAGACAAGGGGATGAAAGAGAGAAAACACAGGTGGTTAAATAAGGAAGAGACAGGCCGAGAGACTGAGGGAAGGAAGATTTCGGCTAAGATCGGGAATTATTTTGCAAATCATGAAGCGGAGACAAAATGCTCTGGAAGGGATTGATGAATGAAGCTGTGAAAAAGCCGCACTAAGGCGCTTTTAATATCCGACATCCAGCTTCTCGGACGTTAGAAAATGCAGCTGGAAGCTCGAGCCACTCTCCTCCAGTCAGAGAGGTTGTTCATCCGAGATCTCTCAGGCATTATAGCTATATTATGGGATGTCTTAACCGCTGGCATTGCTCCATTCTAATTAACTACCTCACAGCATATATCTGGCTCCTCAGACATTTAGTTAATGGTTTGCAGCAAGGCATGAGCAATCCAATACTGCAATTAGAAAGGTTTACTAACTTCCTAGTAGGAGATACCTGCAACATAATTACTTAAAGCCTAAACCTATAATGGCTAAGACCAATTTTTAGTTATTTATTTATTTATTTTATTACAGATTAGGTAACAAATTTTAAAGTAGAATAAATACAGTTAATCTAATAAATCACTGTCAGCTGGGCCGGCTTGGCAGGTAAAATTTAAACAAGCATTTGAATAGTGAATGATAAATGTTAATATAGACAGAATGGTGCTTTTTTGCATTTACACAATGGGCCGGACAGTAAATCAATACTGTTTCTCTCAATAGAACCAAGCTTGAATGATGTACAGCAATGAATCTAACATTGAATCAGTTTACTGAGTACTGTGAATCCCAATTTTGCAATATTCTATATGAATATTGGACTTATACTTATGCTCCAAATGTTGGTTCATGTCATATAAATTGATAATTGCTTTCTAACGCATCATTGGTCAACAACTTTACAAACCAGCCATGTGGTGATGGTGATTTGGTGGCCAAAAATCAATCAGTGCAGTTTTAAGTTTTGCAAAATAAGTTCTGAAACAAATTACAGGAGCTAGAGTTCTATCAAACATTACAAAAAGAAATCATGAATTTATCTATCAGTGTATCTCAATGTGATGATCATCCGTTTGATTATGCCATGTCTGAAATTCATTTCTTGTGTGGTTGAAAAGAGAAAAAGGTGAACATAACCTTGGGCTTCAGGAGAAACTCATGGCAGTCAATCTAAGAGCAGATTGGGTCTTTTTGGTTACATAAAAGTTGACATTTGGGAGGAATGTGTTTTCTACTGCAAGTTGCTTTTATGATTGTGGTATTTGTTTTGTCCATTTTAGGAAATTACTGAACCTTTAAAAAAACCTATTGTTTTATAGATTCTCTCTAGATATGTTTTAAGACATATAAAAATACTATCCTTTATACATTTTTCATTTCAAAAGTGCTGGATACAAGTCTCCTTCCTCACTGAGAAGTCATTCTCAGTGCATATGAACTGGAGGTTTCATGTTTCCATATCACACCTGTGTAAAGATAAGGAAACACAGTTACAATTACAGTTGTTGAGCCTATTAGCATGACGATTGATCAGACCAAGTTGGACCAGGTTTTTTTTAAATTTCATATGATTAACATGCATACAAATTCTAAACCTAAATCCTAAGTCGTCATTCTCATAAAGATTCTTTTATATGTTTGATATTTGTGACTGACACCTGGACCATAGCCAGCAAAAGAACATTGAAGAATAGCAATTTGTCCAGGTCACTCTGTAGGCTATACGGTCCGTGTTGCCCACACCTCTCCATCCAGGATCCCACCCAGCTCTGAGCGTTTTTCCTAATTTTTTGGCCTTTTCAGTGCAAATGTCACTGCATATAAACAGTGCGAGCTGCTGGTTGGCATCCACGTTTGTTTTGGTACAACAACGTGTGACAATTGATGGTCTTTTTGCAGGGTCATCTTTCATTAGAACTCCAGTGGTTCAATGTGTTGTATATTTACTCAGTCATAAGGTGTATAGTCCTTTCTGACTGTCAACGACACAGAGCAACAAACAGCCTGTTAAAACAACCTTTATGTGTTAGTCTTCAGGTTAATCCCAGGATTAGGTTTCATACAGAACCATGATTGGGTTTTAAACTAATTGTGATGTCACAGAACCATGCTTGCAGTCTTAACGTCAGATTTACTGTACGACCCGTCAAACTCTGCACATTCTGCATAGTGAAGAACAAACATCCAAGTGAGGTTACAATAAGCTAAACACATTCTTGAAAGGAGAAAGTTCAGTATGAATCTGTCGGCTGGGAGCTGCAGACAGGGTAGTAAGTCAGAAAGTATTGAGTAGACAGACTAACACATTGTTGCTTTTGGTCTTAAAATGCCAGCATTATCCTTTGACATAGAGGTCTAGCTATAACTGCTTTATGCTGAAGGTTTCAGAACTGTTTTATCACCAACACACAACTGGCTCATGCATTTATACAATGGACTTATTTGCTTATACATCACATCTCCCACACTGCTTGCTTGTCCTTTCATATGTCATGCTCTGCGTGCGTTTGCCCCCTACATGAGCAAATTATACATTCTGAGTATAACAGACTTGAACTGACAAATGCAAAGGACAACCTTGCTGCGCCCTACCTCAATCCCTCTTGTCTCCCATCTGCACCAGCCATAACTAATTTTTTTTCCCTCTCGCCTAATCCCTATATGTCTCTTTTTATTCTCTCGCCCTCTATCACTCATTTCCAACCCCTGCTCTATATCTTCCTCTGTCGTCTCACTTTCCCCCTCATCCCTCTCTTTCCTCTCTCTTTCTCTCGTCTTCACATCTGTCTCTCGCCTCGCCACTTCCCTCTCTACTCCCATTTCTCTGCCGTCTTCATATCTATCTCTCTCTCTGTCAGGGGTAGAGGAGGCAGAGTATCATTTAGAGAAGATAGCTTTCGCAGACATGCCGATGCACTCACACACACACTCACACGCAAGTTAGCTCGGCTATCCATTGTCTCCCAGTGCGTCTCTGTGTTTGGTGGGCAGCTGCTAAACTAGATGTTATAAAGTGCAACTGGTGCTCTGTTTGGGGAGAGCTTGGGAAGAGAGAGTAATGGAAAGAGAGGAGTAGGAGGTAGAGAAAGAGGGGGAGGGAGGAGCAGAGGAGGGGGGAACAGTGGATAGAGAGAGACGAGGCGGGGGAGATGGAAACAGGAATGAAACACAGGAAAAAGCGAGGCGGGGGGAAAAGCAATCCTGTTGGCGCTGATAGATTTCTGGGAGAACAATGTTATCTCTGCCTCCCTCTCACACACACACACACACACACACACACACACACACACTCATTCACTCGAATACACACACAAACACTCAGATGCACACCTTGTAATAGAGAGAGCTAACAAATCTTTGTGGAGAAGTACATGTATCCGCCGCCTTTATTTTACAACCAAGAAACGCTCTAAAGGCAGCGCAGCAGACTTACAAAGAAGTCGAATTGTCCCGAAATAGAAACGCGGTCAAACTCGTTGCCGCATACAAATCTGTATGTGTGTGTGTGTTTGTGTGTGTGTACTGGCTGTGGCTTCTTGGTGTTGGTTTATTTACATTCAACGCAGCATGGTGGTGCGTGGTGAGGAAAGAGGTAAACCGAGGGAAGCCGGAAATAACAGTGACAGAAAATCTGAGACAGGTGATGTTCAAGCTGCGGTGGAAGAGTGACAGAGATGGCTAAGGAAATATTTTGAAAGCATCTGATTAAGAGAATCTACCACAAGATGGCCAGGCAGCACAGTGACTCTGCAGTTACAGGAATACTTTATTGAAAATCTTGTCTTTTGAGTATCAAATACCAATCTGTAAGTTTGAAGCTCTGAAAGTTTGTAGCTTGCTCTATTGGTATCTGTAGTCAAGATTTGATTTACAACAGTCACAATGGATTTCACTGGTGACTCAGGGAAATTTCTCAAACCACTCATCTAACATAATTGACTTCTCCACAGTTAATCTGTATGGTCAGTGTGTTTGAAACAGTCATCATTTCACCAATAAATCAGAGACTGTCCTCCCAAGAAAAAAGACATATCAGTCATTTGTGAAACCGCCTAAAATAGCATATGTTCATGTTTAACTGTACTGACAAGTCTTCTACCAGCCACCTGAATTTTGACTTGTGTGTCAGCAGAAAAGGCAGATGTGGTGTTACGTTGTTATAAAGTGTCAGTCAACGAAGAGAAAAGGTCAGGGTGGACGGATGGGTCGATAAAAGTGTTTGACTTTGACACCTCAGTCCGTTTTTCCATTTTACCACCAATAGTCCATCCATCCATTAGATATTCTGTTTATCCTGTAAGGGCTAGAGCCAGTCCTATCTGTCATTGGACAAGAGGAAGAGCACACCCCGGACAGGCCACCAATAGTTGGCACTGGTTTCTTTTCACCATGACGATGAAATTTCTCTAAACCTCACTAAGTACATATTTTAACCCATGACCTTTCTCTAACCCTTAGCATCATTTTTCTACCTAAACCTAAACAAACCTCAACTGTAGTAGTTGGAGACCAGAAAAGACCAATGCCATGCTAGCACCTTCTCTGACCATTACTTTCCCTGGATAAAATGACCAACATCAGTGGCCATAGATTATATCAGCTGTGGGTAATAAATGGTAATTCCATAAGAGTTATTCTGAAACTTGAGTCTGTTGGTTAATGTGCTCTATCCAAGCCACTGATTGGGTTCTGCCAGAGACTGTTTGTGAGTGAAAAGACTCATCACTCTGGAACAACCACCAGTGAACCAGTTGTTCACCAGATTGACGACTCTGCCCTACAGGAGTGATCAGCTGATTACATCACTTTAAATACCAGAGAGTTTCAGTTAAACATTTTATGTAGATCAAATCAATATTTTGAGCTCATTAACCTCATAGTAGTGAATCAGGAGACTGTAGTATTTCTGGCTTCTCAATAACAGAAGACTTATTTATAAGTATGGTTACATGTAAATGATGAGAGATAAACTAAATGAGATTTTAAAGGATTTGGAGTTGATAAGTGGATTTTATACTAGATTCTGATTCAATAAAATGCTATCAAATCCTGATGCTAGTTTTGAAAGGTACGAACAAACAATGTTTTCCTGCTGATAATGGGTATCAGATCAGAAAAAGCTCTGAGTAGGTGACAGCATGGAAGTAGCCCTTACAAGAATGCTGTAGGCTTACCTGTGACCTGTTTGCATATTTGCTTGGATGTGTAGTATGTATTGTAGACTGTATAATAAATGCTGGTCTGTTGTAAGAGCCTGTTGGAGCCTATTTTCAGTCAACTTGGTGAACCTATGAATGTAAGATCAGATCTTCTGCAGAGAAATATGAATATATTCTGGGTTATAATAAACTCAGTTCTGGGTTGGCAGCAGAATGGATTTATCTGTGCAATGATTTGCCCTGAAATACACTAATCCTAGAGTCCTAATCCTGGCAACGCTGATATTGAAAACACAGATGAGTGGTGTAGAAGTGGATTTTGTTGCAGGAGTTGTTTGACAACTTTCTATGGACATTATGATACTTTTTTTGTGCAAGCTGCAAACTTTTCAGAGCCATCTTTCAAGACCACGTGTGGTAAATATTTGATACTAAAAAAGAAAGAGTTTCAGTGGAGTTCTGCTTGAGCTTTGTCATCTTCACAACACGGAGCTCCTGGCTGGGTGAAGCCCTCACTGTCTGAAGTTCTGCCTGAAAACTAGAACACCCAGGCAGGTCAGGTGAAGAGGAAACTCTAAATTGTTCATTAAGCGTGAATGTGTTTGTTTGTTTTCTGCACTGTGACAGAACCAAAGAAGCTGAACCAAGATGTCGAACTGACCTGGAAAAGAAACAGGCTTGTACTCCTTGTTGCATACAAATGTATGCATACTCTCACTTCTGATGAGACATTTATTTGCAATCGACTCTGCAAGGCAGCATCTGGTGATATAAGAGGTGACTGTAAACCTCCCAGTCAGCAGTGATTTGGTGATTTGCAGGTCAAAGGATGGCTAGACATCTACTTTAAAACTGAGCTATTTTTTTTTAGACATTTGCATTACATATACCTGTTGTTTGAAGTGCATTTAATGACTACATTTCAAAATGATGCAGGTCCTAACTACACATTGTCTTAAATGCTACTGAGACACTGGTTATTATTTATCCTAAACGTATAAAAAAAATACCCTCAACTCTTCTCACCTCTCAACCACACCTAGACAACTGATGCATATCAACTGCATATCAATGACAAACGCTCTACTGGCTGTGGAGAGGAAATAACAAAGGCAGCTGCGAGAATTTGAGGATTTAAAACTGCATCTGATCTGCAGTAGTCGACCACGAGGCAGCGAACCAGAAGGCAGGAAATGGAGATGCTTTTCCACGACACAGCCAATCATGTGGCATTTTACACTTATCACAGACGGTCACAAAGTGGCGGCTGGTGTGTGAAACACTCGACGGGTTCATCCTGCGAGCGTGTACACACTTGGAGGTACAAAGCCAATGTGGCGTGTCGTGATTTTTTTTTTATTTTTTATTTTTTAATAAATGTGCCCTTTTGTCTGTGCGAACTTGTCAAAATTAGATTAGTTTTCCGCAGCAAGCATGGCCTTTACACATATACAAACACACTCTTAGAAACACATACACAGCCGGCCGCTCATTCACACATACACACACACACACACACAGAGAAGGACAGACAGACACACACACTCAGGGATAGACTCAGCTTCCTTGTGTGAGGCCAATTCATTTTGCCACAAGTGGTCCCAGATTGGATCTGGTCAGAGTCCCATTACGCCTCACCTTGGCTGACCTTAAGATGCCCCACCCCACCCCCAACACACACACACACATACAAACACACACAAACACATGCACATACACACACAGGTATCCTCACCAAGACACAGGTCATCAGTGCAGACATCCACACACACAGACAGACACACAGAGTGTTATTGATTGTGTGTAACGTTATCTAGATGGGATCATTTCTATTGATTTAGAAAGAGGGGTCACTCTGATCAATGCTATCTGCTCGTCTGCTGTGTCATTAGTGCAGAGCCTGAGTGCCAAAATATCTGACTATCTTTCTTTCCTCTTAGAAAGGCCACTGAGCAGGAGAAGGAATTACTTGTTTGATCTCAGGCATCAACAGCGCCCGACACTGCCAACGTGCCCTGGAGCAAGGGCATCTATAGGTCATCTGTGTTTACGCCTTCCGCCCTGCTTGGAGGACTTGTACCAAATGTTAGCTTACAGCCGCTAAACAGAGATAACCAGGGTAGCGGTTCACAATACAGTCAACATAAGATCTGGTCATAACCCTGTAGGCATGATGTGACCAGGCTCAGATGCGATGAGGAAAGCATTAGAAATTAAGTCTGCTATGCAAATTGTTGGATTATTAGCATTCTCAAAAACTTCCTTTCATTGGTTTGGCTTTGTCTGACTCATCTCTCTCAGCTCATCGAGACTTTAAAAAAATGTGAAATTTACATTATCATGATCATGAAATTAAGCTTTTTCTGAAAGTGTCAGCTGGCTATCTAAATATGTCATATAACAAACTGCAATACATGTTTATTAGGAGGCGTTTGACTCAGATGACATATGGATGTGGTTCCCTGTTAGCTTGCTCGTTTCTACTTTCCCAGTTGTGTTATAGTGACAATAATCGCTAGCTGGGTGTGTTCAGAGACAACTGTCTTTAAGATGAATGAAGCGCTACATTTATGAGTTGCACTTGAGTCACTGTGGAGGCAGATGGCAGGTGTACAAAATGAACAACTTTTGCACCAGAGACTGGGGCTTACATCCAGAGCCTGTGATTAGTTTTAGGCTACGAAATGCTTTGGTAAAGGTTAGGTGAAAGATCATGGTTTTAGTTGAATGTAAAGTAGCTGAAGTCACTGTGAACCTTTTCTGTACCTATGCCGTGATCTTTCCCAAACCTTAACCAAATGCTAAACATTATAAGTTGCTAATAAGTCCAATAATGCTGTTGTCACCACATTTGGAGAACAGACATTTTACAAAAACCAAATATAAAATTTTACCAACATGTTCAGTATCATGTATTTGTGACTTTACATATAAACATATGAACAACATATCCACATTATATTAATAGATAATGTAATCTGCGTTACATTTCCTCCAAAACATATTTGTTCTTGCAAATTAGTTGGAAAGAAACGTAACTTCCAGGAGACAGGATTGGACATTAAAATGTGAAATGTCTGAAAACCACACAAAGTTTCCATTATTGATTATACGTGTCAACTGTGTAGTGAACCAGTGTCAGTTTCCATCACTCAGCAAAAACACCTGACCAAAACATCACACTCACATTAGCGTTGAAGCCAAAATCTTATTTTTCACCTAACCATCAGTGTGCTGCTCATCTCATTACTCTGGGTAACATGTTGAAATAATTGTGGACTTTTATATCACAAAATCTACATAATACCATTGCACTATGTAGCAATGAGGGTAATTTTGAGTGTAATTTAGCAATAAATTGTCATTATGAGCCAGCAACAGCATTTTTACACAAAAACAAAGTGAGCCAGTCAGTGACCCTATTGTACATCATATTAACATGTAAATTATCATATGTGGATATTATTATCTAGATTAAGCAAAAAAAAAAAAAAAAAAAAGTTAATGGGGCTTGTTAAGGCTTTTTATGGCACAAAAGCTACACGACTGTTTCATTGACAAAGAAGAAATAATTCAAGGCCATAGAGCAGCACTGATTTCCACAATGCATCAAGTTTGTTGACCAGTCCAGCATGTCTGCCTACCTGATTTACATATTGAGATTGTTTAATCAAGATCCAGTCATAACTCAGGCAGAATTGCAATAACAATAAAACATATTAATACCAGATGTAAAAAGGTAAGTCACATTAGTGTGTGGTTTTTTTTTACATCATCATCACATTTCAGAGGTATAAACGTAATTCTAGATGTTCATTAGTCCTTCCATAACGTGTAAAAATTACACATTACAGAAGCCTCCAAAATCACAGAAGCCTCCAAGAGATGCAATCGAATTGCTATTATGACATTTTATGATTATTTGATAATGATGATGTAAAAATTGCCTTGAAAAGGAAAAACTGCCTTTACTGGGAAACAGGGACGTCTTGTCAGCTCCACATTTCTTCAAAGTGCTGTTTGAAAATTTTGGCTCGGTTTTAGGGTTAGAGCCAGAATTACATCAAGGTAAGGGTTAGATAAGAGATAAGACTTGGGTTTACCATTACAGCCCATCAGTTGGAGCCCTTGCAAGTATAGATGAACAAATGCATGTGTTTGTGTGTCCCTGGGGCCGTCATGACCAGATGTGTCCCTTTTGCCATCATTTTTTGCGCCACTGCTTCTTAAACTTCATCAGGCAGACACAGACTAGACACACACACATGGGCGTGCGCACACACACATACACACACTGGTTTGTATTAATAGACTCATAAAGTCATTTGTTAAAACCTATAGCTGTAAAACCTGTCCCAGGATGTTTAAAAAGGTGACAGCCCGACATGTCTTATGACTCAAACAGTAAAAAAAGAAATTGAGCAATTACAGGCTGCTTTTAATCAGCAAATAGTAATCAGAAATTACAACAGTCATTTCAGGTTACTGGTTTCTCCAAACTTTGCTTTACTTTGATGGGGCAGAACGTCGCTCCCTGACCTCCAGGTGTCTTTCGTCTGAAATGTTCCCTTGAGTATCGACAGAAATGTTTAAGGATTTATCTCATCTTCCTGTGGCTGTGAGGACATGAGGTTCGCACAATGACAGGAGTGAATACTCTCTCTGTTCACGCACACAGTCTAGCTCTATCTCTCTCTCTATCTCACACAAACACACACACACACACACACACACACACACACACACTGCAGTTGCCTCCAGTCAAGCGTGTCTTATTGGCCTTCTGTTTGACTTCCTATTCGGCTCAGTGTGTGTGTGTGTGTGTGTGTCTCAGTGTGAGGGTGTGAGAGTGTGTGTGAGAGATCCAGATGGAGATGGGTTTATAATCACGGGACAGTTGTTGTTTTTATTATTATTTTATCGTTGTTTTTACTGCTCACTAAACTGAGTATGAAGAGTGGAGAGGAGAGGAGAGGAGAGGAAAAAGAGATGGGCAGTGAATAAGGAAAAAGGAGAGAAGAGCAAATGGAAAGTGGGGAAAGTAAGGTAAAGAAAATAAAATAGCAAAGAGAGAAGAGAAAGGAAATAAAGAGAATGAACAGGAGAGAAAGGACAGTAAAAGATGATGACAGAGGCAACAAATGAGGAAAGGGGAGTTGGAAGGAGGACGATTCATGGCAAGCAAAGCTGCCAATGTCTTGTTGAGAGGAAGAGGAGAGGGAACGAAGGAGGATAAAAGATAAGAGGGCAGAAAAGGAGAAAAGGCAGAGGAAAGAGGAGCAAAGGACAAGTATAAAATAAGACAGGGGAGAGAGAAATGAAAGGCCAAGAAAGGTTGCAAATGCCATTTTAAGTGGGATGGGACAAAGGTAGCAAAAAGAGGGGAGAGGAGAAAGAAAGTGAAAGGGGAGAGAAAAAGCAGATAAGATGAGCAGCAGGTGAGGGAAGGCTGCCAAAGAGCTGTTGAAAGGAGGGGAAATAAAGGCAAAATACAAAAAGGGAGAAGGAGAAGAAAAAGGAGGAGATGAAAAGGTATGGGAAGATATGAGGGGAAAAGGAGAAAGAGAAGTGGGAAACGGCAAACATGGAGTGGAGAAAAGAGGAGAATGGAAAAGTGAAGAAATTAATGAAAAGCAAGGTTGCCAGTGTCAAGAGGAGTGGGAAAAAAAGGGGGATAAGAGGAGTAACATAAGTGGGGGAGGGGAGGAGAAGAAATAAATGAGGGAAGGAGGAAAAGTAAAGAAATGCTGCAAAGGCCTTTTGAGTTGAGAGGAGAAAAAAAGAATAACTGATCAAATGGGAGGAGAGAAGTGAGTGATGCATATGAGACAAAGGTTGTTAAAAAAAAAGTGAGAGGAGAGGGGAGGAGTAAAAATGATGAAAGGGGGGAGAAGGGAGGAAGGAAATGTTGACTTGCAAGCAAGACCTGCAAACTCTTAGCAACAAAACTTTACCTCTGAGTATTTCAGCATTTCTTTCTTACTTTTCTCCATCTGCTTCTATTTCCTCTGTCAATCTCTCTCCTCTGACTCTTTATTTCTCTCTCTCTCTCTCTCCGTCCCTCCCACCACATTTGCAGGGTTCATCCAAGTCGCGTTGACGCCCACTCACCTTCCAACATGCTACCTCAGTTTCCATGGTAATCGAGTAGCGACCGTGCTACATAAATATATACTTTAACATTCAGCACTCCACAACTCATTAAGAACATCTTCGGATGAAAAATTAATCTCTCAGGGTGTTGTTCTTCTTAAAGGGCCATGTCGCTTGATTTAATTCCTGTGAGTGTTTGTGAGCACGAAGCCAGACAAACGCTGAGAGCGCGTGAACCTGTAAGGTCGTTGGGATGTAAAAGTGGGAGCTGCTCTGTGGAGCGTGACACAATGGTAAATATGACCCAGGGGGATTTTATGAGCACAAGAGAACATTTTCTAGCTCACGACTCATGAGAGAGTCAGAACAAAGCTCATTTGGGTACAAAAACCCCAACTGTGTGATAAGAAAATCAGTCTTCCATTCAGCTATCTGTGAAGTATCCTAATGTGTGTTGTTAACTGTTTGAGACGTATGTAAACAATATAGGAAGCTCTTGATGTACGTTGTAATTTTGTTCTATGAATCTTACTGCAATAAATACTGACTGGTATTTAAAAGTAGGTGGTGGTACAGTGGAAGAAAACAATACTTTGTGTAACAAGGGATGCAACAAGCAATACTCTATTTTACTGCTCTTTTCTAAGTTTCCTGGAAAGAACTATGCAGTTTGGTACTAATGATACGAATTACAGGAAAAACAAAGACTGTACTGATTGTCATTTTAGTTTAGTTCAATTAATTGTGTTGAGTGTTTATCATTGACTTCCACATGAATTTCCATAAAAGAAGTTGCTACAGTTAAACTGCTAGCTTAGCATTTAGGAATGCAGAGAAGTATATCAGTGAATCACTCTCTTTACTTAATATTAGTACCATATCATGTTTGAAACTTTGTAGGAGAATATTTGGAAATAAATTGTATTTTATGAGCATTACGAAAGGGCTGCTATATAATTTGTGACTGTTTGCCCCTTTTTAAACTTACATGTTACACAACAGTAGATACCATATGGTATTTACTTGACATTTTCTTTAAAATCATGGATCAATTACTGCACAGACCAGGGACCTGAACAGACCAAAACTGAGCATGAATAGACACAAAATTACTGCACACAATGTATAGTAATTCTGTGTTTCTCTCAGTCTGCTGGTCCTACACTGGAGGTGTGGGGGCCTTTTACCTCCTTCTTCTTCTAAGAACCTGTAAGTTATTACCTGATGCGTACAATAAAATTACACTGTAAATCACGGGCTGTATTACTGCAAAGTTTTACTGCAGTATCTCCTGGTTGTGGGTGGTTACAGACTAAAAGGTTAGAGTTGCTTCTAGTCATTTTCTGTGTATGAAAACACTTGAAAGTTTTCACTTCTTCACTACAGAAAGGTGAAAAGGTAATAGTGGTCAACATACTGTGGCTGATATCGTGACCAGCACCAACAGACAGGTCTGCCTCCTCTCCTAGCTTGCATCAGTTCTCAATGGGTTTTAATTGATTTTTCTGTGTTTTTCCTGGAGTTTTCTGTCTGTATTTTCAGCTAAATGGAAATCTACTGCTGCACTGGGTAGTAAAATTTCAAATTATAGTGGTTATTTTGTGGGAATTCAGCAACAACATATGCTAAGCTTTAACTGTTGGCTTATTTCTGAACCTTAATGGGAGGTGTGCCTGTGCAGAATCTGGTTTCAGACAAGGCATGGGGATTTCACTGAGATTCACTTACATCCATGAAGATTTCATGGAACAGAAGCTTGTAGAAGATTTTGCCTGTAGAAGTGATTTTTATTTTTGCTATTTTTTTAATGAATGAATGAATGCAGTTGCCAGGAGGTGGTGGGGATGTTTGGCAGGCATGCAAGGCACAAGACTGTAACACCACAATCTAACCTTAACCAAGTGCTGTCAGTGCCTAAACATAACCATAAAAAAGTTTCATGATGCTGCAGTCACTGTGAGCGGACATTGTAATGCAAGATCAGATATTTTGGCAGAAAACAAATATGGTGTCTGTGCTCATTTTGCCGATGTGTTCAGTAGCAGCATATTTGAAGCTTGCCAAATCCGTAAATTAACAGCATATCCTCATTATGTTGATAGAAAACATAATCAGGCCACAAAAATGTTTCCTACAAATATGTTTCTAACAGAACAAATATGTTTCTTACAGAACATATTTGCTGTTGGAAATTAGTTGTATATAAAGAAAATTTCTTAGATTCAGTGTTGGAAATATCTGCTGGAAAAAAGAAGCTGCTAAGAATCTGTAAAGATAGAAACTGTGTTATCCAGAGGTGAGATTTGAAAGTATTAAGGAGATATTTTAGTGCAGTGAGACTCCGACTTAGAAACTTCATGATGTCCCACGTGCACAAAAAACAACTTGTTGGTTCAGCCAAGTCGTCACACTGTGTCAGAAATTCACACACACGTGCACACACGCATACACTTGTGTGCACACACATTGCTCTGTCACGCAAACACACTTGTGCGTGCACGCACACACTCTATCTCTCCCTTCGAAGCAGATGGCTCCATAGTCATAGCTGATGTTTCACACATCAGTGAAGCACACCATGTACTCACAACTACTGAATACACACCCTCACTCTGTCACACACACGCACACATACACACACAGCATTTAAGTCACAACAACTGAACACTCTCACAAGGGGAAACATGCTTGCACATGCACACATGCGTAACTGCTCGAACCCAGACTGACTTACCCTTTCACTCACAACCACTTAACACGCACAGGCAGTGATGTACACACATGTGCATACACAGTCACATAGTCACACACACACGCACACACACACACACACACACACACACACACACACACACAAATACAGGCAAATGCACAGAGTGTCCTCATAGGTGCTAATTTATGGACTGAGGAGCCATGTTGTTGGCAAGTTAGCCCAAACCTCATCACACACACACAAACACACTCACATGCACAAGTTTACAGCATTAACAGCTATGAGGCAGTAGGTTATAGGGCAGTATTGTCACGGGTGTTGTTAGGCCTGATGTCAAATAGCCGATAACACCAAGTGAGAATATTGCACTATAACCCAGCAGCTCAAGGACATTATTGCTTTTACAAGGCAGTCAGCAGCACCTGTGGGTTTAATTGAAAACACTCAACACCAAATATAGACCAATGATAAAGAAAATAAACCCAGTTAACTAGTCCCTTCTTTTACTGCTGGGGTTGGAGGGTTTTTTTTATTCTGGAGCTATGAAACAGAACGCTGTCACTTCCTCGAGAGCATCTGTGCACTTCACACATCCAGCACAGGAAGCCTCCAAAACAAATAAATTGCTTCGAAAATATTACTGCTGAGAGAAAATTAAATGCTCAGAAGGAATTTGATGTCAACTTTTTGTGCCAAGTAGGGTGTAGAAAATCAGCGTTATTTAACTTACTGGAATCAATGTTTCTATAGCAACACAACTCTGGCCTCGCTGATATTGGGAAAGGTGTGAAAAATTCCCTGACAGCTGGTGGGCTATCATGAATTAATGTCGCCAGCAGAGTCGCTGTGAACTACCTGATCCACAAAAACACATATAAACACCAGCAGAGACCCGCGCACGCACACACACACGCACAATGTAGCACACAGGACTGGGATGTGTGTGCACTTGTTGAATGATTTTAAATGTTGTTTTAATAAATGAAGACTTTGGACCACCCAGTGTGGACTTGGGATGAGCTGTGCTGACAGCATGAATAGTAACACAGAGAGACACAGGCAACGTGCCCAGATATCTTTGGCACATTCAAGCAATTAAGGTACAGAAAAAAAAACATTTGATTCAGGGTGTTAGAATGATTTGTTTTCCTTCAAAGAGGAAAGAAGATGGTGATTATCAGCATGCAGTGCAAGATGTGTTTGCTCTATGCAGCAGCAAAACGCTCACCTGTGAAACCACTATGTCTGAAATTTCAGGATTAAAGCTAAAATCCAGTTTAATATAATGGTTGTACACCGGAGGTTGTCAAAATAGCTTTGATTAAAGGGTCATTGCAATCAAATCTTAAATGACAAGGAAAGATAGGTGGATGGATATAGATGGGTGACTACTTCACTTATTTCTTTGTTTCAGGCCCTGTTTAATATTCCAGTAATACTGGTTTACCAAATGGACGGACTAGTGAATGAACCTAACCAAAGGCCCAGGGGCTCAAGGGGTAAGCGGGTCGCCATCTGTGAAATATCCCAATAAGAGACATAAAACGACTGCAAGGACATGCAAAACAACCACAAATTGCAAGGCCACAATTTTTATTTTTTTTCCATTATTTTATTTTATGTTTCCAAGGTGAAGCATGAACTCTGAATCTCAGTTTTTATGCCAATATATGCAAAAGTGCTAAGAAGAAATTTCCAAGGTCAAGAATGAAGTAGAGTCTTCAACAAGTTACTGCTCATGAGTAACAGGTAATAGTAACACAACTCCCCTTAAGACCATAGTGCTGGTTCTTGTACAGATTAAACAAACAGGATACACTGCAATAATCAATGAGATTAAGAAGTGTTGGTGGAGAGCTGTGTTACCTTCTTTATGCTAAGCTATCCTAACTAGCTGCCGGCTGTAGCTTCATGTTTACCATACCATACAGACACGAGGAGGGTATTACTCTTCTCATCTAGGACTAAGACTCATCAAGGAATCATTTTTAAAATAATTTTCCTCTTATATATTTAATTTAGTAGACTTAAACTTCTTTGTGTAATCCATCATTTTGTGAGATAAAACACTGCAAGACTTGAAGAGAGGGTCGTCCATGCCTTCATGCTCACCTGCCTTGATTACTGCAGATCTTTGTATCTTGGCATCACTCAGACTTCTTTATCATGCCTTGCTCCCTCCTACTGTACATTTCAAAGCTCCTGTCCCTGTCAGAGACTTGAGACCCTCTGACCAAAGACTCCCATCTAATGCTAACGCTGTTCCCTGCAGTCTTATTTTATTCCACTGTACCTACAGTTTATTAACACCTGAAGAATACAACGATATTATAGTCAAACACAGGCTGCATTATGAAGTGTTGCCTTTTTTTCCTGCTCTTAAACTGTATTAACAGACAATGATACTGTGATACTGGCCAAAATGTTCTCTGTGACAGATCACACAGCTCAAACTAGTTTCAAGAGTCTGTGCTAAATGCTAAATTTTCATCCCATATGGGTGCCTGTAACGACAGGGAAACACATTTGAATAAATCTAAAACTGCATTCCCTACATTTCAAAATCGGTCATTAAAAAAATTTAAATATGCATGATTTGTAGCTGAGGAGCTCAAACTTGCAGCTACACTGATGAGTTCCTTCAAGTTCAGTAACTCAAACAGTTTATTTATTACATGATTGAGGGAAAAAAGCACTGAAAATGAGAACATCTTAGCATAAACATGGGACTGAACTGGAGTCATTAGAGTTAAAAAGAAACTGCAGACACTCATCCATCCCACTGATCTCCTCACTCTCACTTAACACTATTTTGGCTTCAAACCCTGCTGCCTATTTCTGCTCATGTCTCTCTCATGCAGTCCTTTTGTGCTGGCGCAAACATATCTCTCTCATTTCCCGTGCACAGAGCATGTTATTTGAAAATTTAAGATGTGATTGTTTCATGCAATTTCATCAGACCTGCCTGTGCTGAAGAACTTAGAGATAAAATTAGCTCGGGTATATGAGGATCCAAGGTGACTGGTGATCATGTGTGGTTGTTCGCCAATTAAATCTCTTGATAAAGCTTTCTATTCCTGGATTAGGTGACAAACAGAGTTGAATACGTGCCTTTGAAATGCATCCATTTTCTTGTGGGTAATTAAGGAACATTTATTTATGGTTTTGTGTTAGCAATGGAATCTTTACCTTATGTTTTGCGAGTTCGGTATCATTTAACAATTCTGAAAGCTCTACCTTGTTAGAGGTGTTACAATAGCTTCATTAGGTTGTTAGCTTTTTAATGAAGCACAATAATTAATGTGTTAGTGAGTGGACATCTATTTTTGACTTCCCTTTGACATCCTTTAATGAGAAAAATGGGTTCAGCCATGAAGTGTGTTAGAGAAGAGTTGGACACTGAGACTGTCCACAAGTTGTTTCAACAAAGGCTCAAAAACTACATTTGTTTTACATTCATGTGACAAAGATCTCTAGCAGCCATAGAAATTGTTAAAAAATTTGACTTGATTGTGAGGAGAAACAGAGGAAGTGTGATGTTGTTACACAAAGTCCTCAGAGGGATGGGGTGGATGGATGGATGGATGGCACAAAAAAATACCACCAGCTGTGTCAAGTAAAATAGTTGAAAATGTAATCAGTTACTAAACACGTTTTTACAAATTACTCAAGCGCAAGTAATATATATATAGTAATATATGTAGTATATTACATTACTTTAATTACTCAGCCCAGCTCTCGCTAGAGACTTTAAGCAATTCCAAAGCCTCTACACCTACTCATCACCGTTTCTGTATTTAATACAGTAAAAATAGAAATGAGACGTCGTGGTGACAACATAATCACTGCTTGGGTTACATTCAACAACGGTTTGGTTTTTGTATGAATGAAGCACCACCAGAGACCAGGGTTCACTTTGGTCAAGGTTAGGGAAAGATGGTGGGTTTAAAAAAAAAAAATGTAAATAAGCATATTGTGTCAAACCCCTAAGATGTTGAAGTAAGATCAGAAAATATTGAAGACATGTTGAAAACATTCACAAAAGATGTTGAGGTGCTGAGTTTTTTTGAAAAGTATTGATTTCAAGCAAATTTACTCAGAAGATCAACTCATGAGGTGATTCTTTTACTGTTTATGTCCTCTGGACCTTTTCCTTTGTGTCAGGATCACTAAAAGTGCAATGTACCAAAGGCTTAAAAACTACTTGACTACATGTTCATCCTGCAGTTGTAGAACTTTTCCACTTAGTTTTTATTTTACACCATTACTAGCACTACAATGCAGTATTCACTGTGACAATGAAAAGGTCCAAAAAAAAAAAAAAGTTTTTTCAACCAAACACTTTTGCTTATTGTTGCTGATTTAATAAAACCACACAGACCGTTACAGAACAGGTTCTATTGTGTGCCTTCTACTTAATTATAGGCTAAGTCAGAAGCCTTGTTGATTTACTGTAGGCCAGTCACTCCTGAAGACTTATAGCCCTATCACTTCACCATGACATGTCATCATAATTTATGATTTATGATGGTTATTAAAAGTATTGACACAAGTAAAAATGAAATATGATCTGACAGTGATATCACACAGGGCAAAGTGGTCAGACTGAACAAATACTGTGGAGCCTGTTCTCAGGTGATCACTTTATCAGCCAACGCTTGTTTTTAATTGTCAAATTTTTAATGGTGAAAACAACTAATTCTGATCTTTACTAAAACAAAACAACAATGGTTTAAAGAAGTTTGTGTTTTTGCTTAATTTGAAATAGATTGTAATTAAAATGAGTAAATGTAATTTTATTACTTGTAAAAGGAGCAGCAAGTGCCTTATGTCTAATGAGCCTACTGTAGCACTGCCCTTACACAACCTCTTGAAGTCTCATCCGATGCCTCTCTTTGAAGCCTGTAGGAATTTTTGGTGCGTCTCTACAAGGACTCGCTGTAATTATGTTTGCCTGTAACGTTTAGTAAGAATGAAGGAGGAGAATGAAGAACACGCTTCCGTTAGAGTTTACATTATGAGGAAGAAAGTAAAGAAGCATCTGACTCATCTGGTCGCCTCGAATCTTCCCACACAGCTTGAAGACTCCACACGACAAGTTATTCCTCTGAACTAATTTTCATTCGGGGTTTCAGTAAAATGCAGTTAGGCTTTTAATTTGTCACCAAGTTGTATTTTTAAAGCATTATATGATCTAACTTTACTTAATAAACATTAGTGTTTTGACTTCAAGAAGTGCAAAATAAGCTCTGGATCTTGTGTAACATCTTAAAATTAAGAAAATTAAGGTGAAGTCTAGAAAACATGTAAAGAAAACTGTCCTGCTGTAAAAAGAGCTTAAATGTGTCAAGGACCAATGTAAATGTAATGTATATGAAGAGGAAAAAAAACCCTGACTTTTCACTGACCTCAAACATCAAATACTTACAAAAGGAAGAAAACAAGATGCAGAACATGTTTAAGTACAGACACGGAGCCAGAAGAGCTCTTAGTGTAAGGGGCGGGGGGGGGGGGCGCTGCAGCCTACCGACCCCCATCTGCAGCTCACTGCCTCCAATACAGCATCAATTAACCTAATGGAAGTGGCAATTAATTAACTTGGCAAACACAATGATTAAGGACCTGACAATCAAGTGAGTGGGTGTGGTTTAAGTGATGCTGATTTAGAGGTAATGATTTCCTGGCTGCTCTTTGATGAAAAAAAAAAACACACACACACACACACACACACACAGACACAAAAGCACAGTTACCTGTAGGTACACTCAAAGCTTAAATAAGAAAAAAAAGCCTTGAGTTCAAAGATCTGACTCTGAATAGTCCGATTTGAGTCCTGCAGTCTGGATGTCAAACACATTTGAAGCTTTCAAAATAAAAGCACCCCAATTTTTTTCTGTCCTACAGCAAACTCGGTGAAGACAAATAAAAAAAAAAAGAAAGCCCAGCAAACACCAGACTCTAGGCCTTACCGTGTTTCGTTGGCCGTTGGCTCCAATTGGTCCTCTGAATACCCCCTTGATGCTCCTCAGCTGTCCGTCACGCAGGTGGGTGGAACTGATCACAATGTAGTAGCACGCCATTGGATAAAGTTGGGTTTTATGTTTAAATATCTATCTATTTATCTCTTTATCTAGCTGGACTTTGAGGAGAAAGTCTCGAAAACTGCCTCCTCTCCTCCTCCTCCTTCTTCTGTCCTCCTTAACTCTCTCCCAGTTTCCTCATTTCATCTCCCCTCCTCTGTTTTATAAAGTAGAAGAGGGAAGAAATGGCAAAAAAAAAGAGACAAGGAGGAGCGCAGGTTCCCCCTGCTGTTCTTTATTCTCTGTCTACTCTAAGTTTTTGCCAGTGACTCTTTGACTCTGCCTTCTCTCTGCTCATCTCCCCCTCAGCTTCTGTCTCTTTTTAAATATTTCACCCTCTGCTCCTCCTTTCTTTCCACTCTTATCCTCTCTAAATGTTTTTTTTATTCTTCTAGTTTTTTTCCCCAAATTCGCCTCCCGCTAGATTCCTCTTTCTCCGTTTAAATATTTCTTTTTAAGTGCTTTTCGCTCCAGATGTTTTGCTCCCATCTTTCATTCATCAATCTTTCCCTGTCATTGACTCCCTCCCTCTCTCAAGTCTAAATTCCTTCCCGAGATCTCAGTTGCTCATTGATCAGTCTTGCAGTTCCTCTAACTATCTCCCGTCCGCTGCCTCCTTCTCTACACTTCACAGTCTCTCCAACCCCCTTTTGTTTTCCCTTCCTCTTTGTCTCAGTATCTCTCTAAGTGGAGGGGAGGGATACTTTTTTCCCTCCTCTTACTATCTCCCCATCTTCTGTCCCTGTCTTTGTTTCTTTCTCTCTCTCTGTCTCTTTTTGCTCACTGCCTCCTTGTTAGTGCTGAGAAGTACTCAGTCCTCTCCTCCCTCAGTCTTTCTCTCTGCCAGAGCAGGCGTGCAGCTTCCTCTCAGATGCTCCTCTCCTCTCCTCTGCTGCGCTGCATGTGTTCGCTCTCCTCCCTCCCTCTATCTCCCTCTCTCTGCTGATCTCTTGCTCTGTGGCCAGCAGAGTGGTTTGCTCCTCAGTTACCCGCGGTTACCATCTGCCCTTTTAACGCATGGAGTGCTGACGCTTGCTCTCTCCTCCCTCCCTCTCCACCCCCATTCCCTCCCCCTCTCTCTCCCTCCCTCCCTTCCTCCATCGCTCTCTGCCTCTCCTCTTGCTGTCTTTCTTCTCTCTTTAATCATCTCCTTCTCTCCCTCCTTCTCTCTTTCTCTCAAGCCAAAGGAGACAAGCTCCACCTACTGGTAAGCAGGAAACATACAGAGAGGAAAAACCCAGGAATAAAGGTGAGAAGAGAGCAAAACAGCAGGAGGTGTGCATATTTTATGTTGTATGTAGATGAATCTACAATTGGCATCCAAGAAACTATATGCAAATTAAATACATTGATTAAATACAAACATGCACATGAGGCTGGTGGTGATCCAGGTGTCTTGCTCAAGGGTGCTTCAGATGTGTCACTTAAAATCCTTGTTTTCTGCTGCCATGAGTTCTTTAACTACAAATAAAAATTACAAAAGGAAACATGAGCACAAGCACAAATATAGATAAGTGTTGCACAGAGTAGTTAGATTTACATTTAGGCAAACATATAATGGTTGGTTATAGGGTCTCTTACCACAATTAAAGGTTAAAGTTAAGACAACCGCACTGGTCAATGTCTCGAAATGCCTAATACAAACTACGTTAAGTTAACCTTGCAAGGCCCTCAAGCAGTTGTGTGAATCATGACTCTTGCCTAAAGGTGTTATATGTGAGCTTTTACTATCGCTACATATCTGACGTTAGCGTTAACAGTTGTTTACTTACTGTGAGCTTTGGACATAGTTGTGTTGTTGTGACAAGAGGTTAGCTACTTATTCATCCTCTTATGTTGGCCCGAGGGCAGACTGGATGCTAGTGACTAATTATTATAAAGTAGTATTATGAGACGAATGGGCTAAGGCTAGCTTGTTATGCATGCTAACTTCAGTAGAAGAAAAGAAGTGATAGAAATAAAAGGAAACAAGCTTTTGATGAGTAATGGAATGAAGTTTTCTGAGCTTGCAACATTTCCTCTAAGTTGGTAAGTGCACAGCTGTTAATGCTAATGTTGGCTATGTAGCAACAGCAAAAACATACACATAGCACCTTTAAGACAACAGCACTGGTCATGTGTTGAAATACAAACTATGCTAAGTTTAACTGAGAAGGACCTCTAACAGTTGTGTGAATTACGACTCTTACTTTAAACATGGTATGAATTGATCTTTTGTCACTTGGAAGCAGAGGCAACAAGCTACAAACACAACACTAGAATATGATCCATTTTTAAGGTTTTAAACCTTGTAGCAGACACGAAACAAAGTTCTGTAATGTTGATTATAGCAGCTTTAGCGAAGGTGGAGGCTACATGATATTGTGGTACCATGGCAAATAGGGGTAGGTCAAGGTGGATGGTTGGGCTTACAGAGGATGAGAGTTTGACTTCTGTCTTCTACCAGTGCTCAACCTTGGATTTTTTTCAGCTATGGCCATTCTTTAACCATTTAAACTCAAATCATGATCTTGCTCAACTTTGACCAAATAGTTTTAGTTGCTTAAACCTAACTAAACTCTAACCATTATGGTGGCAGATCACATCAGTTTACAACCAGTGTCAACATTCAGTGCCAATGCAGGAGGTAGTGTGCCCTTTATTTTGTTAGGCAGAAAGTAAGTTTGTGGCGATCGGGGCGGTGGATGGGTGTGTAACCGGTACTTTCATTTCATTGCAGGAACTGTAGTTGAAGCCACCACAGACCTGCAGTCAAATTAGTTTTTCTATTGACCGCAACCATGATCTTCCCTGACTGATTTAGCATTGCACTGGTGTAAATTGTCAGACTCAGAGCATACAGTTTAAAATAGAACTGATCAGAATGAAGCAGCAGAGCCAGATATATTCTACTTGTCAAAACTTAAAGCCTACATTACCCACAATGTAATTTTGGTATATGTCTGTGTGTTATGCTAGTAGTGGCTAATGTAGCCTCCAGCATCTGGCCTGAGGCAGAGAGTGGGTTACAGATGTCTGGTAAGTTCACTTCTCTTCTAACTCCCCCAGACTTTTTTCATTTTTACACTTGTAATTTTCAGACCCAACCAATATTTTATCAGACTTCACACAGCTCCCTCTGGAGCCACATAAGGCTTTATACAACTTTTTTCCACATATGTGGTAGTACTCCCCAACATCTGTAAACAGACTTTGATGTGTAAAATGTGTGGAGCCCCCCTTTAACCAAGTCATTTTTGTGCCTGCACCAACCAGCCTTTAATCATAGCAGTAGCAGATCACAGATTATTACAGTTATTTAATCATTTAATGTCACCCTGTCTTCCTGCCAGTCAGGGCATGGGATCAAAAACAGTCATTTGGGTCACTTCAGCAGTCAGTACCAAATGACATATTTTATTGTTTAGTGTTAAATGACAACATTTATCAAAATAAATAAATAAAAGATTCTCCACTGAAAATATTTTTTACATCTGTTCATATTTTACTTTCCAACTTGTTCTCCAACTTTACAGTTCATGAGATCGAAGGATGAGGCAACATCACTACCCACAGCTTTCTATCCAAGGGTCAGAAAGGTTCCAAACAAATCCCCAGTTTAACCCAATTATCTGAGCTACATTATTTGAAGTGCAAGTGAAAAGGAAAATGAAACAAGTACGATAGGTCAAAGATGAACATAACTCTGCAAATTAAAACGGCTGGGACCAGATTAGAGTAATTTAGCAGAAGATCTAAGAGGCCCAAAAGTGGAATAGAAGTAGAAGAGGTCAGAGATATGAAGCAATATGCTGAAAAACAAATAACAGAACCTTACAATCAGTTCTCTGTGGGAGGCCAGTGAAGGGGAGATACTGTGTCTCTGCTTGTTGCCAGTAAGAAGCTTGGTAGGCAGGCGAGACGGTGCTGACTCATACAGAGAAGCGCAAAAATCAAGATGGTAAAAAATAAAGGCATGTAAAACAGTCTCCAGATCCCTAAACGGGAGAGAACACTCTAGGTAAATCAAGTATTCCAGACAGTCTACTTTTCAGCTCAGAAGCTAAAATGGATCATTCTATTAATCTGTAAGAAATTACAGTTTAGTTAGAGAATCTACAGTAATCTCTGATCCACAAGGCTTTTGAGATTGGGCTCTATCCACATGCCAGACAGACAGAGTAAGTTATTCTACTTTGGTTAATGTATTTACTTATAACAGCTGTTCTACGTTTTTTATCATTTGCACACCTTGTGTAAGTGTATGTGTATTTAATGCTGTGCTTTTGATGAAACATTAATAACATGGATTGTTGTTACACATATATTATCAGTTGCTGATTGCTTAGATAATGTGTGAGGTGCCATAATTGCTCATCTGCTTTATACAGTAAGAAAATCTGTGATCAAAACACTGTCAATTTCATCTAGAATTATGATAGAAGAAGTCTCCCAATGAATGCACATCCCAACTGGACCTTTTTAACTTAAAGTGCACCAAACGACCTTGTGCAAGAAGGACAACCTGCAATGCTTCACTGCACAAGCTCTACTGCAGCTCAACACAAATTTGCAACTTTCTGTAAAAATACACAACCATTAACTTTAAGTTCATCATCAACGAGTATACTTTATGTTTTTGCTATCTCAACATTATTTAGCATCAGTGAGAGATTTACAGAAGATGTCTTGGTGTCCCATCAGAAACTACACACATACTATTTTGTTCATCTTTGTCTGAAACACTTATTGCGTGTAGTTACTGCCCAGTGTTGAGATTGCTTATTCTCTGTTGTTCCACTTAGTTTTCATTCAGTAAGAAACAAAACAGTTCCTTTCTTGTTTCTCACTGAATGACTCTGAATTACTACATTTGCATTGGTGTTGGCTCGTGGAAGGATTTTCCTCGACAGGAAATTGTCAAGACCCCCCCAGAGTCTCTCTCTGCTTTAGTGACCGAATATTGTTGTTGAGCTTTGGGAAAAATAAAGTACACAGTAAGAGGCTTATCTGATAAATTTCCCTCTGCTTTGGGTCCCATGATCCAATACTGCTATAAGCTTAAAACCCTCCCATCGGCTCTACAAGATTAATTTTACACAATAAGAAATCTAACTTTTTACTTCCTGTTCAATTCTTCTTGTGGTTTATTCATTGGTTTATGTTGTGTAGTTTGTTTTTATTTGTATAAATGTGTACATTTATATTTTCCCCTTGTATCCCATCATGTAATGTTTTATATATCTATTACACATATTTCTATTATACATATTTTTGTTTGTGTTTTCAGTGCAGCAGCAAGATAATGTGGGGTTGCTGGTGGATTATGAGTCCTGTTTGGAGGGTGGGGAGATAAGAAGGAAATCATTAAAATATGTACTTTAATAATACTGTGTGTTAAATGAATGTCTGCTTTATTTAATAATATATCACATATGCACCCACAGGGGGAAAAAATACCAGAACTCATGTTAATGTGGAGTAATTCATTTTCACTATCTGCACATTTATGTGGAAGAAGACAAAGAAAAAAATGCTTTATTACAGTTTCTTGGTCAGCAGATGTATTCCAAGTTGAAGAGTGGATAATTTTGGAAGTGTCTTCAGTCATATTTCAGACGCTGCATATTATGTGCAGATGGCTGGAAAATTAAAGGAAAAGCAAACAGGTGTCTTAGTAAGGTGTTGGTCCACCACAAGCCTCCAGATCAGCTTCAGTGCTTCTTTTCTTTTCTTTTCAGAGATTTTCAATCCTGTGTCTCTGCTGGAGGGATAAAACACCATTCTTTCAAAAGCTGCTCCCTCATTTGGTGATGGTGATGGAGAGAGCTTTCTACCAAATCGCAAAATCTTCCACAGGTGAGATCTGGGACCATACTTGTCAAACTGCTATGCAGTGAACAAAGAGCCATCTCTACTGTTTAAAAAAAATAAAGTGTGAAGAATAAGCTGTACTGACATAAGGCCCATTTACCTTGTACCTTATGCAAGCACGATGGTGCCCACTCCCTCTTTTATAGATATGTGCCCACCAGTAGAGCTGGGCATGGGAATGGATGTACACAACTAGAGTGAAAGTTAACTGTGCCTGAGCCTGGTCCAATGTGAGCACAGACCAGTGGGAGAGTGGAGAGTAGGGACCATCATGCACAGACATGGTACAAGGTAGCCGGGTCTAATGTGAGTACACCCCAAGTGTCAGTAAGAAGTGTAACTCAATTCTCGAGTAATCATACGATGAATACAAGCATGCTGTGAGCAGGTACAGCCAATCACAAACAATTAACCCTACATCTACCACATTGTTCACTGATTTAGAGGAAAATAAATGTAATTTTTAGTAATTGATAAACAAAGAATGAACAACAAGAAATTAGATGAAATACAGGAAAGAAATTCAGCCACTAGTGACAAGGTACATCAAAGAATCATAAATAAAGAATCATTTGTAATATAATGACAAATACTGGCAAGGAAGCTGGAGAGTACATGTAAATAGCTTTTTATTCTTAGGTCTGTGACTAAAAGTGAAGAAATATTACTTTTGTTATTCACTAAAGTCTAAAATTTCACTTTTAGCTGTAGCAGTAGCTCTGGTGACTACAGAGGCCATAGAAGGTGACTCACTCATTTTTATACTCATCGCCATTTAGTGACCCTTTGTGCCCTGTGTCTCTCTGTTCATTTATTCATTTTAATACTCAATTTGTCAACCATCTGTATACTGTATTTGCAAAGAACAAAAGAAAACAATAGCATGTCAGATTTCCCCTGGCAGTTTAATTGCCAAGACATAATTTGAAAATGGTATAAACAATCTTCAGTTTTTTGATTGATAGTGAGTTAATCATATGCTGTAAAATAAACACTCCACCTCATTAAATATAGTAAATTCACAGATGTAGATAAATTAATACACAGCACTAACATTTACATATGATTTACATGGGATAATTACACATGATAATGTGCTCTTTTATAAATGGAGATGGCATAGATGCAGCCATGCTTATGTATATGTGCTCATAATGTCATGAAATGCTCATGAAAAACAGCAAGCATAAAGGAGAGGGGGAAAAAAGCAGTTTATTAATGTTGATATTTATAATGTCTGGCGCTGTTCATTTTGTCCAATTTGTGACTGGACTTGTTTCCTGTGGATACGTGACTGGTGTGTGGGATGACTTAGAAACAAAAAGAAGAAAAAAGAAAAGCAAACCAGGATCCTTCATTGTTCACTTCTGCAGTTCATCAAATCTAATGAAAACCAACAGGCCAGATAACACTGTACTGCTTTAGGGGAAATTATTCATCATCCTGTATGTAACCTAGCTCTCACTGTCTGTTAATAATTCTCATATTCAGGCCTGCACAGACTGAGATGGCGGTTGGACCCCAAGAGACCCTGCAGATGGGACAGCTTGTGCCATACTGTGGGCCGTCACATCCAGACGGTAAAATGTCACAAAAATGTCAGGGGAAACCCAGTTGGCTTCATAGCAGATACTCTTCAGTGATACACCATTGAACAACACCAAAGAAAAGGCCACACTCCCCTACACTCAAGTGCTGTCACAGACTGCATATTGGCACTGTGGCCATTAGTCAGACACTGGTTCAACATTTTATTTGCCTGTTTCTCAAGACTTAAGACTGTAACAAGCAGAGTTGTGAATTTATTAGACAGTAGTGTGCATTTATTGGGAAAAACAAAGAAATTTAGATATTAGCAGTGACAGTGAACTGCTCTTTGCAATCAGTCCATGGCTTTAAAGGGGTGTTAAATAATCTATGACCTTTATAGGACCAGTAGGAATTGCAACCAATTTGGCAGAACCCATCTCCTCCTCCAAGTATCTGGCACAGAACCCAACCTCCACCCCTCTGCCACCTCCCCTGAGCGACGGCAGGCTGCAACTGACACAAACTACAAAGCTGCATTTTTAAAAAGGGGACAAATGCACTCTCTAATGAGAGCAGAGATCCAGCACAAATGTCTCTTTTTAAAGTGGTATTACATCAGGATGCAATATATGGGAATTATAATATTAATAATGCTTATGTAAACGCCCCCTATTTACCAGTTTAGTTTATTTGCACATACAATATGCAGGGGTAGGCAAAAGCCTCTAAGGCTTACTGTGTATGGAAACCTACCCCTAAAACTTGGTAAGACTAAGTATACCAATAACTGAAATGAGAGAAATGAAAATATATAAGAAACAAATTCTATTAACTAAAACAGAAATAGTAGCCAGTATAACTGGTAGAAAAACAATCAGAGGAATGACATGCATGCTACTTAAACAATAAGCAAATAAAACAAACATTATACAAAAAGTAAAATACTAAAAAGGAAACTGCAACCTTGAAATGACACTAAAACATCAGAAGATTTAGGGTGGTGGTGCAGTGGTTAGCACCCTCACCCCACAGCAGGTTCGAATCCCAGTTTGCCTGGGGCTTTTCTGCGTGTTCTCCCTGTGGACACCCTACTGTGACTACCTCCCACAGTCCAAAGACATGCAGGTTAGGTTAACTGGTGACTCTAAATTGCCTGTAGGTGTGAATGTGAGTTTGAATGGTTGTTTGTCTGTCAGCCCTATGATAGACTGGTGAGCTGTCCAGGGTGTTCCCCGACACCTCACCCAATGTCAGCTGAGATTGGCTCCAGTCCCTCCTGAAGTGAACTGACCATATTGAATCACCAGTCATTGAATGAACCAGTAGCTTGCTTGCCTCACTGGTGACTAAGAGCACAGTTGTCAGCTGAGGTGTGATGGATAATGTTATAAGAACTGTTATAAGAGTCTGCAGCCATGCTAGCTGCTCTGTGAGACTGTGCTGAGGCATAGTAGTGCTTTGGGCTAAATAGGCTACTAACATCCTCATGCTAACAAGCTCACAATGACAAAGCTTAAGAGGCCAATGTTTACCATGGTCACTGTAGTGACAGTTGTGCTATGTAGTGACAGTCACCATCTTAATTTAGCATGTTAGCATGCTGATATTTGCTAATTAGCAGAGTCAACGTCATGTTGGTGCTAGAGGAAAAATCGAGGGATCACCAAACTCACTTGGATTCATCCTCTGGGCCCCAAAGTCCATTGCAATCCACTCTGTAATCTTTGAGATATTTCAGTCTAGACCAAAATGGTGGGTCAACTGACTAACAGAGCAACAGACAGCAACAGACAGAAGTTCTCTGCAGCAACACTGCTAGCTCCACGTAGGTGCTCTTACATTTTGTTTCGAAAGTTCAACCTGCAAACTGACATTTTAAAGGCAGATAAATCTAAGCAGCTGGTGAAGTAAACACAGTCACTGTTATTAAGTGCTGTTAAATTATAGTCATTTTGTGCACTGGGGCATTAAACTTCATACTTCTTTTGTTTTAGTTTAATATTGCAGATCACACTACAGTGTGTAAGCCATAGCATGCCTTTTCTCATTTTCTGTCTAATCGAAAGCTTGTACTAATGTATTTAAATTGCATACAGCTAAGTGTGCAGAACATCTTCTTCTATATGGATTTGACTGTTAACTCCAACACCCTGGGCATTAATCAATAACAATAATGACTGGTAAATGAACTCAGCTGGTTGAACAACAAACATACATCTGCCCTACATACTTGAGTTCCATTTAAACAGTGAAGATTAGGATATCATACCTTCATGTGCTGTGAGTTTGCAGTGTTAGGAGCTCATCCCAGCGGTATTTGTTGATTAGCATGTGAGCCAACTGGATTCTCCCTCATTATCTAACAAGCTAATTACACACTAATTAATTCAAGGGAGCCAGGTTAGTGCATAAACTTTGCACAAAGTTGTGAAATTGATAGAGACAATACAGCACTGAGTGCAATCATTATAATTGATGGTGTAGTTGTTTGTATAGTTGAGAAAGAAAGCAAATTGAACCTCAGCAAAACTGGTATGTCTTTAATTAGAAAACAATCTATGCAGCAGAGAAATTAACAAATCTAATGAGTTTCTTAACAGAGTTTTTCACTTACTAACTGTATTTTACAACACATTCAACACACGCACAGACACACACTGGGCATTTGGCATACAGAAAAAAGACTGCATAGTCTTTAATGGCAATAAATAATACAGTTTCCAATGTTGAATACATATAGGAAAATGATTACACTTAAAAATAGCCTCCGTACACTTAGCAATGAGATTTGATGTGAATGTCTATCTACATTTCCACATTTCCATTATCATGTAAACATCAACATCACAATCTCCACAACAATGAAACAAACCATGAAAAAGAACTAAAGCACCACAAATATATATGGGATAAAAAGCTACCCTAAAGCTCTCCAGTGTTTGGAGGTACACTAAAATATGAGTCCTTTAAGGCTTTTTTTTGTTACTGAAAAATGGATTTGTAATCCCTTATGGTTTGTAGCTCTGTAGTTGCTGGTAGAAGCCGGGGTTGGGACGAACTGAGGGCCTTGCCAGCTTCACCTGGCTGTACGCATCGTCAAACGGCAGCCCCTCCCTCAACATTAGGTAGCCAATCACAATGGAGGAACAGCGTGACACTCCTGCATTACAGTGGACCAGTGCCACACCACCCTATGGAAAGAAAAAATGAGAGTAAGACAGGAGGTTAAGGGTATAAAGTCACAGCCTAGCAATGTCAGCAGAATGGGAAGAACAGGAAAAACACTTCTATTCTGACTTGGGTGTGCTCATGCATTACTCCAGGATGGTTTGCCCTAGTACAAACCTTGTACTCACAGAAGATAATCAGCCTAAATGATCTGCTTTTGTGTTTTATGAATGCAGCAGTTCATACAAACAAGCAGCGTACAGCTCCTATAAAATTACCTAAATAAATTACATTGGTGTTAATATTGGACTTTATTTTGTTGATGTGTCTGTAGTTCCTTTCACCCAGTGGGAGATATCATTGCTGTCAGAAATTTCCTGATATCTGCAATTTGGAATTACAAGGCAGAGGCTGCCGTGAATGTTTTTCACGCTCTGCAGCTCTTCTAATTATGGTTTAAATTATATGACGTGAACACAGCATAAGGTAAAAGAGACAAGGTCAAAGTCAGAATTCCCTGGTCTTTAATTACAACCTCTACATGATGTTGTTGTGGTCATGATAGGAAAAAAACTGAGACGAAACCTGTCTGAACTTAAAATGATAATAATACACTTAAATTCAATGAACTAGTTGGCAATAAATACAGCTATAAGCTTTACAGCAAACTAACAGGATTAGCCATTTACTACACAGATGTTTGCCAGGGTGAACTCCTCTAAATTACTAAAAAACTATTTTTCTACTCCCAGTTGTGCAGTTTTATCTGCCAAGATATCAATCTCAGAGCTCTCTGCTCCAGCTCCAATAAAATGTCAGTAAAAGGATTTTTATTTGTTGTACTAAAAACATTGAAAAGTGACATTTAAAAAAATCAACAACAGTGTTGTCCCAGCCAGAAACAATGCCATGGCTACTGTGAGCGTTTCATAGACCTCACTGTGAACAACAGTCACAGAGTCTACTTTCTACTGAAGAAATACTCCCTATGAAAACTGTTTTTGAATCATAATTTACATTGCTTAACCAAGATAAACAAAATCCTATTCTCACTCCATTGTATTGATGTTGTAGCTTCAGAAGCTGATATCTGAACATTAAACTACCTACATGACCAGGTACCACTAATGTCATTTTAAAAAAATATATAAACATGCTCTAATATGTGAATGCAGCATTAACCATGTTGACATGACATCAGTCACACAGCGTGGAGTCATTTCACTGCAGTTTTTCATGATAAATAATTTCCTGTGAAAATCTGTAATTTCTGACTTTCCAACATCTCTGAAAGCAGCATTAGACAGAGCATGTAGAGCAAGAATAAATTTGTCTGTGTCTGTGGCTGTGAGTCTGTGTGTGTCAAAATTTGTGATATGATTAATATTAATGTTGATGTAATTATTTTACTGCCTAGAGTGCCTGGCTGGAAATAAACTTTTAAAATTCCAGCCACATCTTTAGACAATGCGTGCAGGCCCACGGCTCAGCTCTGAAGCTCAGCGTATTGACACATTTGTCTCTTTTATTCAACATGGAGCCTCCCATCACAGGATAAAGTCTCTTTTCAGGCTGAAATGAAGGAGCAGAAACTGTAAGCACATTTTTGATTTTACATGTCAATCAATACCCATTGAGGGACAGAAGATTTAAATTGGCTGAACACGCACACAGTTGCTTTGGTTGCTGTAATTGACATATTATTAATGTTATCTGTGCTTTCTTTTCAAGATATAATCCAATCAGGCAGTTTCTCAGGATAGAATACAATAAAATGAAGCACATACGGAACATACAGAGAATGATATCAGTCTTATAAGTTTCTATCAATCAAAAAGGTTTCTCTGCTCCTTTGTAAAATTTGTGCTGATGTCTGCAGTCAGCTCAGCTACATATCAGGTCTTGTTTTCCTTTCTCTAGGGAAAAAAAGGCCAAAACATAAAACTTCTACAGACTGAAAATTGCCTGAGCTAGATAATCCATCATAGCAAACATGGAGACTTAATTTGGTTTTGTCAGAGTTTCTTGTTTTGCTGTTATTTCATTGCGCTCGAGTTGAGTGTTTTCATATCAGTGCTCACATCACATTATGCTCTGCTTACGGTCAATCTCCTGACACAAACACAGGAGATTGACACACACACACACACACACACTAGCTGGAAATAATCCCTTAAAAATGTATTACATACAGCATTTGAGAGAAAACAAAGTGTAAGCAGAGAACATTTTGACTTTCAACATTAAATGACCCCAGCATGGTCTTTTAATAGGTATTCTGACCACCCACCTCAGCTTTGTGCTGAGTTACAGATAACTGACTGCTAGATGTGTGTAAATGCATCACAGTGAGGTAGCAGAGTAGCTGTGTGTGCACACTGACATGTTAAATTAGCCGGCAGATATAAAAGAAGGCATTTTTAGGCTGTGTGAGCCTCCTGAGAGAAAGTAGATCCAGAAAGGTTTAAATAGATTTGATACATTTTTCTTATCTGATAAAACCATGAAACTCTGGTGTGGGTGTTTGTCTGTGTCTTTTATTTATGTGTCTGCATCTGTCAGTGTTGGAAAGAGACTAAGTATATTTACTAAAGCAGAATTTTAAGATACTTGCACTTACTACACACTACATTTCACAAGGAAATATTGTACTTTGTACCCCAGTACATTTATCTGATGGCATGAATCAGAGAAGAATCTGAATCAAAGTGACAGTGGCTTTTACTTTTAAAGTTGTAGCTACACTTAGACAACAAAACTGATTATTTTGACCTAAAGGAATAGTTTGGAATTTTGGGAAATATGTTCATTCGTTTTCTTGGCGAGAGTTAGATGACTAGATTGACTACTCTCATGTCTGCACAGTAAATACAAAGCTGCAGCCAGCAGTTGGTCCGCTTAGCTTAGCATAAAGATTAGAAACAAAATCCACCTACCAGGACCTCTAAACCTTGCTAAATAACATGATTTATCTTGTTTGTCGGTCTGCACAAAAACCAATATGTAAATTCAACTTGTATTTTTTTTTTTGTGCTGCTCTGTTTTTTTCTTCAGAGACTGAAGGAAAAAACCTCTTTTAGATACTAACGGTAGCTTCATGCTCAGTGCACAGATGTGTGAGCAGTATCAAACAATATCTAACTCTTCACTCTCTGCAACAAAGTAAGTCTTAGACTGTACTTGTGAAGGAGTATTTTACATCACTTTGCTAATTTGGATTTAAATGCTTCCTCCAGCTGTCAGTGTGCGCAAGAGATGATTAGATGCTAATCATGTGTGTGTGTGTGTGTACCTGTTCTCGGGCCTGATCTATGAAGGAGCTGCACTCCCCAAGATATGAAGTGATGTCGGTGTCAGGGAGGTCCAGGATCTGGAGCGTCTTATACACCAGCTGATCTGGGAACAGGTTAGTGACTCCATATGCCACATTTAGCACATGAGACACCTGATAGATACAAAGACAAAGGGAGGATATTTGACATAAAACTCCTTGAGCAAATGACCCTTGATCATTGACTTGTTTTAAAGGCTGTTTTTGCTTCGGCAAGGGAGAGAGAGAGATATATATACTCTGTCTGTCAGACTTATCGATGACATGACACAACCTGAATGTGATGAGAGAGTGAGGACAGAAAGACAGAGCAAGAAAAAAAAAGAAGGTTGACAGGCAGAGGGGAAGAAAGATGAAGAGGAGAGAGTGAGCGAGAGGGAGAAAAAGAGAGAGGGGGGAAAATGGGGAAGAAGACAGATGGCTCCAATTCATTTTGCAGTATCTGTCTACTCTCGCTTAAATTTAGCTTACCTCTGAGAGCTAAATTCTCTCCTCCTCTACATCTTAGCATCGTACTGATGTGTTCTGCCTTCACACTGCTTTAACATTTAATGCCTTTTTACACGAGTTAAAGGATGAGATTGGCATTTTTATATTTTACTTGTTGTCAACAAATCCCATGAAAAAACCAAAACCAACAATGAATTGATCCTGCTGTAAAGTAGTGTGTGTGTATCCAAAGTCTGATATCTTATTCCTCTGTGCTCCATTGTTGTCCAAAAACTACACCCAGTGACACCACACTGTGGGACTGAGTAACATGTTCCTTCATTGTCATGAACAAACTCTGCAGTTTATTTTGTGTTGATCCCACATATGTTGCCCTGCTGCTAGAAATATTCACCAGAGAACCAAAGGTGTATTGATCCACCACTGAAAATAGACCCCAACAAATGCACTACTTACTGATGTTTGAGTAACACTTAATTAAAACCACAATGGCCAAAGTTACTGCACTTTAAAAGAAGAAACAACTATATTTGATATTTGAGAGCTGTTTTTAAAGATTTACATTTACAATAGTAGGCATGGCTGAGTACCACAGACAGGGAAGTCAGAAAGTAATGAGAGACAGACCACCACATTGTTGATTTTAGTCTTTTCATTGGATTTGAAGACAATAAAAATATCAAATTATTGCAGCCTTCCCTTTGATAAGGACACAGGGAGAGAACATATTCCATCATTACTTGTGTCTGCATGAACATTAGTATCCTGGTTATGATCAGGCTTCTGGAAAATCCTGATTATATTGTTGTTGTATACTGTTTCTTTCTTCCTTTATATTTTATTTTTGTAGTTTGACAGGGGCAATGCTCCCTGATCAACTGCCTAATTAATGAGTTAGCCTAGAAAGCTCATTTTGGCTGCTGTCCCTGGCCGGATGTTAAAAAGTTAGCCTAAAATAGAATAAAATTACTTACTTAATAAGATTAATATATACAAGATAATAAGTACTGAAATATTTAGCATATCCTAGATTTGAGAAACCTGGTTTTGAGAAACCTGGATGTGCTATCTGCAGTAGAAATAAAGGATAGTCTGAAATATTAACATCTTAACTATGTTCCTAATCATTTTCTGCCATGTTCACTCAAATCGAGTTATGAAGCCAGTGATACAAAATGATATAATTTGACATCTGAAACAAAAGTGAATATCTAACTTCCACAATGAAGATGATACATGTTTTTTGTTGCTCTTTTCATCCATAACTAAAGATTAGATGGAGAAGCTAAATCCAGCAGAGTAGCAAATGCAGCAGAGTTCAGGCAGCCAGAAACCAAACTGGGCTCATCCCCAACTGTTGAGACAAGTCAGCCGATACAGAACTGTGTGTATAATGTGCTTAATGCGTAGAAGAGTCAAACTCAAAGTGGAACTGATGTAGAAGATCAGAAAGCTGGTTATTATAAGAATAATGAAAACAGGGAGATGGAAGGATGAGTTTGTTGTTTTCTATGTAAAAGTTGTGTACTAAATATGATAAAACCCCATAAGACCTTAAAACTGGGATACTAATTTGCATGTAAATGTCTTCATTGTGTGTTGACTGTCTTGATAAGAGATTTGACTTCCTCACAAAGTACACCTTTACTATTACGGCCATTTCATTCCCATACCAGTAAATGCTGATTAAATGTTTTGCTAGGAAGAGCAGGTTTTATAGTGTCCTTTGGGCCTGCTGTCAAGTCTCCTGGGCTTTAATAGCTACCTGCAAACTTCTGGTTGATTTGGTTATTAGGCAGTCAAGATTTCACCCCAGAAACAAGAAGTGTAGGTATTTGTAATCTCTCCAATTCATCATCCTGAGACTGCACAGGCAGCAATATGCTTGTGCCTGGGAGCAGCCACTGCAGAGAGGAGTAGTTACATTTCTCTGATGTGGAGGCGCAGTGCTGAGACTTACTGTAATCATTTACTCCCTCTACTGAGCTAAACTGCCACTGCATGAGTCACAACACTCCTCTGGCTATTGGCCGGTTGTTGCCAACCCGCAGGAAAGCACACCTACGTGGCTGCCTCTAATCTCATGTCACTACACATACGATCACAACAAGGCAAGGGCATGCCCGCTCTATTGATCCCTCTGTACTGACCTTATATCTCTGCAGGGTGTCAATGTCGTGGGCTGCATCCTGAGAGGCTGTAAAAGAGGAACAAGACAGATATCAGACAGACAGAAAAATATGCCTGTGCTTGCCAAAATGTTATAATTAGCTGATTCCTTTACACGAGAGAAACAAAATAGACCACTTAAAATTTTATACTTAATTCATATATGTCAGTGCTATAATCTTTTAAATCATTTGTCAAGCCAAAATGCCAAACATTTGCTTGTTCCAGCTTCTAAAATGTGGTAATTTGCTGTGTTATATATATATATATATATATATATATATATATATATATATATATATAACATATACTATACACATATATATATATATATATGTATGTATGTATGTA
Source organism: Lates calcarifer (assembly GCF_001640805.2). Classification (NCBI taxonomy): domain Eukaryota; kingdom Metazoa; phylum Chordata; class Actinopteri; family Centropomidae; genus Lates; species Lates calcarifer. The sequence goes on from NC_066848.1 coordinate 18,112,451, forward strand.
CATAGATACATAGATAGATATAGATAGATCATTTAAATCATTTTGTTGTTTGTTGATGTTATCCTGAGCTCTGGAAAAACTTAACAGTGATTCACTTAATTGTAAAAAAAATTATCAGATCAATAATGAAAGATTCCTTTGTTGCAGCCTTATTCCTAATAGGATAAATCGGGCAATCAAAAGAGAGCGATCTGATCCCACATACTGTGGCTGAAAAACAGTCCGTTCAGTGGTGTAAAATTTCAGCAGCATAAAGCAAAAACTGCAAGATATCAGCACCTATATCACTTAGTAGGAAAACATTCAGACAGACCTTTCTGAACAGCTGCAACAACAAGAAGGGAAGATATCAGTCAGCAGGAACCAACAGTGAAATGGCTTAAAGCCACAGGAGAAGCAGGAACAGGAATCAAATGATTTGTATAGTAGCACTAGACGTGGCTTAAAAAACTGCTGAAATAAACATCCAATATTATCTACAGCTGCTAGAGAAGGAATTTTATGATTTTCATGAAAACTGTGAGTAAAGGCATTTTTCATGACAACAGCCTTCATAATAGCAAGAGTTTGAATGACTAATGCAGCAGAGGAAGCAGGGTCAAAGACTAATGGAGGAAATAAAATGAGAGAGACCACACAGCAAAGCCAACCTGAATGACTGTTTCAGCTGAGAGAAGCTGATAATCATTGAAGGAGACAGTTAAAACAGACTGAGCAACAGTCTCCTTCAATCTGTCAAATAAGTCTTCATGAGGATGGCACCGGTCATCTTAAATAGCTGGATAATCATGTGAACCAGACATATGGGCAGGAAACAGAATATGATCATGGCGCTTCCTCCAGATCTCTGGAGTGGATACTCTGCAGCAGTAGAAACATTTGCACTCTTTGCATTAGCCAGGCCACTTTCACATTATGCCAAATTCATGGAGTTGTGACGTTAATCTAAATCCAAAGGATAGAGTGTCTTTGGAAATAAGCCAGCTCCGGCACATATGCCTCATCAGTGTCTAAGGAAAAGATTTAAACTGACACATCTGTGAAAAGATGCAGGAATGCCAGGATTTTTATAGTTTTAAATATGAGTTCGACATTGGACCAAATTCAATCTGCTTCACAAGAGAGGGCATATCTCTGTCATCTTTCTTTTCTAGTAGCAAATGTTTGAATAAATTCTATATTTAGAAATAAAACCTAACTTCATATTTAGACAGTTCCCTCATTCCCATTTGCTGGCTGTTGTTAATGTCTTTAAGCTGGGTAACACTGCCCCTAAAGCTTGAAAATGAGGTGAGACTGTTAATTACAGTTAGTTTTTTTAGTGCTTTGATTGATTTTGATTTGATTTTTGGCTGATTTATCTTGCAGGTTACAATTACATATTGCTGCTTTTCTGGGGAAAAAAACAGATTAAATTCTATGCTTAATAGAATATTTTGCTTAAAAGAAGCTTGAAAGAATATTTTGACAGTTTGGGAAATAGGCTTTCTTGCTCAGAGTAAGATGAAAAGATGCCTATCACGATCATGTCTGTATGGTAAACATGAAGCTACAGCTTTGCTCCTGGCTGTAGCTTCATATTTACCATGTAGACACAGAGTGGTATTGATCTTCTCAACTAACTCTTATCAAGAAAGCAAATAAGTGTATTTCCCAAAGTGTCTCACTATTCCTAGAAAACAAGTTGACATTTTGCAACAATCACATGGTTTTCATTAGACAGAAACAACATGCTTTATTAGTCATTTATAAATTCTGTTATAGACATATGGGTCTATCAGCCTAGTTTACATTAATTTGTGGTGTCAGTATTGTAAATCCATCCAACCGGTGTGGAGATAATAATAATCATCCATTGGAAGCTTGACAGAAGATTGTACATGGTGGTTTACTGCAAACCTTTCAAAGAACTAATCCTGTAAATTGTAATAACAAGTCGATGTCACCTTGGATGTAAAGGTTGAGCTGTTACTGAGAGTGATTAGCGTGTATTTAGGGAAATGAACAGTGGTTTCATGCTATACACCAGGAGTGAATAAGTGTACGGAGGGGAGTCACCTCTATTGAGCCTAACAGATGTAATATTTCATTGATCCCTACTGAGAAATTCTCTCTTTGATTCTCTCCAGCAGTGAGGTCAAAGCGCAGCATTAGCTACAGAAGTGAACAACACCCCAGAGCTGGGGGGAAGATTCAATGTCAGGCCCAAGGACACTTCAGCAGGATGGATACATGCTGACATGTGGGGGTGTCAACCTGTGTCCTCGTGCTCCCTGAGACAAATTCAAAATTAATGACATTGATTTGTTCGTTACCAGGAATTTATTTATTTATTATGAGGAGCAAAACCATGACCTAATGCCTTCGTGGACTGGAATACTGAAGTGACTGAGACGCTGTGAAACTAATACTGCTGGACACTTAAAACCTCACAAGCTCCACAGAGGCTGTCCCACTGAAACTGACCCCGTGCTGCCATAAACATGTCATAACATCTGTCTGAATAAAATGGGCTTCAGGAGTGAAAGTTCAAATGAAACATTATTGGTGAACGATGTATTATTATTAGCTGCTAGTTGTGACAGTACTATTAGCAGTTGTGGTAGTAATGGTGGTGGGAGAGTGGGAAGTAACTGATTAGAAGTACATAACAATATATGATCATCTGTTATCACAAAACTAGGGATGCACCGATACCACATTTTTTCAATCCAATTACAAGTACAAGTACTTACATTTGAATACTTGCTGATACCGAGTACCGATATGAGTACTTATTAATGCCATTACACTTCGTACATTTACTTGAAAATGTGGTTTATTTTCATCAGATATTGTTTCATTCTCTGGCTGTAAGAAATTGTTGTAACTGACCCTAACCCTCTTTGAACTTGGCATCATGTTGGTTTTATCAGATTGCTTGTGTTGAAAGTACTCGTTTTCGTCCCTCCCCTTGACAACTTTGCAGAGCATAATTTGCAGTCCGCTTTACTTTTGTCACCATTATCCACTTTGAAATACCTCCACACCGCTGACATTGCTCCTCCTTGCTCTCAATTAGTACCTGACCGCCCAACTGTGGTAAAGTGATATCGGGTGCTGTGCTATTGGAACACTTTTATGAATACGAGTACAGGAACAGGGTATCGGACAGATACCCAATGCTGGTATTGGTATCATTGCATCCCTACATGAAACCAATGCTCTGTTCTTAGATCATGTAACAATACCTGAGCAAGTTCCATTCACTGAAGAAGGATGTGAAATCAAAAAGCTAAAAAAAAAAATCTGATAACCTTGACTTTTTAAATATTTTATCACATGTACTTACAACTACTCTAGATCCTGCGACTGTGGCTTTTTTAATACTTTACTTGAAGTTTTGTTCTTATACATCAACTTCAGCAGATTTTGGATTTTAGTTGAAATAGTTTTTGTCGACTTGTAGCCTTGTTTTAAATATATTCTAAAATAAGTCTAAATTTGTCCTTCTTCTTACTCAGTAGATTTTTGGTGATGTGTAGCTCACAGCTACTCCTGGAAAAGTGAAAAGAGAATAGCTGTGTTGGTTGTCACCATGGGCACAATAGTCAAGTACTCTCTCTGTCCCCAGTAGAAGTTAAGTTGATGATAGTAGCTGAATACCTGTAGTAGCAGTATTAGTAGTAGCAGACAGTAGTATAAGTTTAACAAGTAGCAGCTGTAGTAATATCTACTAGTGCTAGTAATAATGGTAATGGTGGTAACAGTTATAGTGGTGGTAGCAATAGCAGTGGGTGGTAGTAACAACAGTGGTAAAAATATACAGCTTAAGTGTAGAGCAGTAGACGTATTACCCAGCAGTAGGAAGGGTCTAACAACACCAACTTGAAGGTCCAGACTTTTATCTTCAACAAATCCACATCCACTTCCCTCCTCCAGCTCTTCTACCTGCTCCACCTCTCCATCTCCACCATCGCTTCTCTTTTCCAGCAGCTTCCTGCCTGTCACTGTGGTAACGCGGGTGCACTGTTTCTTCAGGCGGTTTTTGGAGAATCCCTGGATCTCCTGAGCCAGTGAATGCATCACACCGGGGGTTTTACAGCTGAAATAAACCAAAGCCTACTGTAGAGTAGGCAGCATTATGTTAAAACCAAGATGATCAGTTTATATCCAGTGGTGAAGAGGTAACTAAAATAAACCAACACCAGAGCATACCAAATTAACTTTTGTCTTTTTCAGTGGGAGAGTCATTTCTAAGAATTCTACACTGGTTTCTATAATAATTCATCATTATTGAGTTTTCTATATACAACTGATTTATATTACACAGTTTTTCTTCAACCTAAAAGGTGAAAATAAGTGAATTAACTTTTATTTGCATTTTACTCTTAACAGCCTATGTACAAAATGTGAAATCTGCAACTGCTCATTATGGCATTAACATATTTAAAATCTGTAGATAATGGCCACCTTTGGAGGGTTTACTCAAGTAATGTACTTCAGTACTGTTTTTAGGTATTTGTATTTTTCTACTTTATATTCCTATTCCACAACATATTAGAAATGAATATTGTACCTTTTACTGCACTACATATATCTGATAGCTTCAATTACTAGTTCCTTTGCAGATTCCTCTTATTAATACAAAATAATATCATAAACGAGTAGATAATGATGTAGATTATAGGGTATGATAAGACTTTAGTGAGTGCCATGGGGTAATTCACAATCTACCCGGCATTATATAAAGTAATTAAAATTAGCTTCATCTTTAACAGCTGTTGGTCCATTCTGCATAACGGTACTGTTACTTTTGGTCTTTTGTCCTTTTCTACACTGTGGTATTACTACTTTTACTTATAAAATATTTATATTAAAATATCTGTGTACTTCTTCCACCACTGACAATGGCTGATTTCTGACCAAAATCGCGGAGCCTTGTCATTTTAGTTTTCTTGCTTCGTGCACCCACCTTGTCTTAAAGGTTTGAAATCACGAAAAATCCCGGAAAACGTTAGACCATCGGTGTTTTAAGCCTACATTATGACATAGTTGTAGCAAGCATTTTACCACAGGACAAAAATGTGTGGGAAACACAGTTAGGCTACTGCAGCAGCAGTAAAGGCTCCAGTACTGACCTGACGGCTGAGTCGGAAGCTGCGTCAACAGCTTGATGCATTCAGGGACTCTGAGTAAAACAATCAATTACAAATGTTCACAAGGAACCTTACTCATCTATGTATCATTTTGACGGCTTTAATTCAGAAAATTACGCATTGATTAAGTTGTACTTTTGAGCATCTCCATACTACCTTGAAATACCACGCTAGTGGCTGAAGAGCACTGCAACACAACAATTTCTCAGTATTCTGATTCTGGTTCTGTTCATCGAAAATATCGAAATAGTTTGACAGAAAAACATTCCTCCCAGTGTTAGTCAGAGGTTGCAGAAATCCTTGCTCCAAATTTTACTTTAAGTAAAAGAACAAAAGCACTAGCATCAAAATATACGTAAGATTCCAAAAGTAAAATAAGTCATTTTGTTTACGACTCATGCCAAAATCAGGTCACTGAATTATAATTATTGATATATTAATATACACACGTTATCAGACACCCATATTCGACAATTAAAATTTGAATAATATTTAAATTTAATATGTTTTATCTTTTGCTCAACTAATCAAGTGTCTTTTTTTTACTTGTATTTATTTATTTATTTTTCATCCACTGGTTTGTATATATTAGTGATATGTATGACATGTTTACTTATCTTTGATCAGCTTTGTTGCCCTTGTTTTTGCTTCTTCAGCCTAAATCAGAATCAGAATGGAGATTTACTATTAACAAGGGACACTTGAACGCAGCATGAGCCAGCCTCGTTGTGAAAACCAGGACAACTCCTCATCCCTGTGACCGAAAAAACAGGCAGGGGAGACGGTGGGGTGGAGTACAGGAAGCCGCTGTCCCTGAGTATCCTAACATGGGCGAAATCTAAAAACTACATCAATCACTGCTTCTTTTTTCCTTTCTTTTACGGAACCAGAAGCTACGGGATTTGTGATACATATATTTTTCCCTGGATTGAATTGGAGATTTAAGCGAACAGCGTAAAGATGTCTCGGGGAGTGATCCAGCCCAGCCAGCAGAAACTGGCAGAAAAACTCACCATCCTCAACGACAGAGGCATCGGGATGTTGACCCGTGTTTACAATATCAAAAAGGTTCGCACGCACACACACACGGTTATATCCTCATTAACCACATAGGACAGTTAACAGACCCATTAGATAAAAAGGATAAATATCTGCACCTGCATCCCAAACGAGTGTCAATATTAGCGTCAGTGAGACAGTATGAATGCTTGATTAGCTAGCACCGACTGTACCCTAACGTCTATATTGATTAACCCTGGTATTTTATATATTATCCACTGTTAACAGTGTAGTTTGAACAGGTAATCATCCGTCAGTATACACTTACGTTATCCTAAATGTTTCCCTGGAAGCAGGATGTGGGCACTGTTAGCCACAAGCTGTCGGTTAGCTTGCGGTAAAGTTGCTCATTGGTTTCACGATGTAAAATGATTTCGCTCGAGTCAAAGACAAACGCTAAATGATTGTTATGAATAGTATTATAACTTAACGATAACCCGAAACCAGAAACAAATCGAAAGCTGTCAAATTAAGCTCCTGAAGCCTACAGGCCTGCAGTAACGTTAGTAACTGTTAGCTTAGCTGCCGTCGGCTGTTAATGGCGGCGGCTGCTGGCTAAGCTAGCAGTCGGGCGTCGTCTCTGCTCCACGAAAACCCCATAACACCAGACCACAGATACAGCTGCAGTCAGATACCTGAGATTCGAGTCAGATTTGTTCAGACCAGTCATTTGTATATATCTTTGTGTTTTTGCCCCCAAGCTGGCAGCTGTCTACACTGCTCAGCCTGCTTGAAATTAAAGCTAAAGAAAATCTGTTTATCGTCGGTTAATTTATCATCTGTTCGATTACTCATTAACATTAGCTTCTAGTCAAATATACCAACAAATATTCATCATAACAAGTTATAAGTAGTGATGGAAAGTAACTAAGTATACTTACTCAAGTGTTGTATTTAAGCACAGTTTTAAATACTTGTGCTTTACTTGTCTTTTTTTTTATATATATAACTGTCTTTAAACTCTACAATATTTCAGAGGGAAATATTATGTTTTACACCCCTACGTAGAAGGTTTTACATTGGAAGCAGGTTATAAATGAATACAATACAAAGATTTGGGGCCACTTGTCTTGTTTCAGATGTCTGTGGAAATATCAGTATTTCCACCAAAAAGACATGGCATCTTTCAATTTCTGACATGGTTTCATTTAAATAGCAGAAGCCCCAAAAAGTCCATAATATGAATACACAGTTCTGTATCAGAAACTTTTTTTCCTCTTCTCTCCTATTAATCATCTCTCAAGCCCTCAGATTTATTTTGTGACCCTTTGTATGGGGCTGACCCCCCCACTGGGAACCAGCAGGCTTACCTGGCTTCCTGTGTGAAAAGTAGTTAAAAGTAGCTTCACCTTGAGCAGCTACAACAGTAAAATTTGTTTACACATCGATCCATCAATCTAATAATGTAATTTATAATAGTGTAACTTGAGTACTTGAAGTTTTGATATTTCAAGTACATTTAGCTGATAATACTCCTGTACTTCTACCTTTAAATGAAGAACTTTTACTTGTAATGGAGTATTTTTACATTGTTGTATTGCCATTTTTGCTTGAGTAAAATATTTGATGCTTCTTCCACCACCGCTTATTAGAATCCAATGATTAAAAACTGACCAATAAAACAGAAATAATTAAATGTACCAAATAAGGATATAGAAATGAGTACTGGGTCTGTTTGAGTGGGATGAGCCTTTGTGCTTGGGTGTGTATGATGAATAAAAAAGAGGGAGAGAGTGAAAGAGGTCAGTCATATCCTACCAGAATTTTAGAGAGTACAGAGTAGTATTTTAAGTGTCTGAAAGCCCATACTGTTTCCTATTTATTGGCATTTTAGTAGTCCCATACTGTTCAGCTTTTATTTCCAAAGCACCAGGAGTTATGTTGGTGGTTTGAAGGCACCTTGATTCTGTTATCATCAGCTAATTTGATTCTCCTTAAGATTGTCAGTTATCAGCAGAAAAAAACACTGTCATCATATCTGTATTTTTATTTTCCATAGAAGCTGTAAGACAGTATGAGCAGTCAGACATAGTCACAGAGATTTTGCTGCTGATTACTCTTCTTAATACGCCCTTCCTTTCCTCCCTCCTTCCTTCCTTTTTCTTTCTGTCTGTCCCATCATCTTCATATCTATCCTGATCTGCCTCACCATAAGGCTTCTGAACATATCCACCCTGAAAGGCTGTTCATATGTTTTTTTTTTTCATGCTTTCTTTTACCTCGCAATATTAGAAATCTTTCCAACATCCCAAAGTCAGAAATGAAAGAACTGGGAAAGTCATCTGTGATACAATCAACAGGCTCATTCTGGACTGATTTTTGGCCCCCTCGATAGCAATTTTGAGACTAGTTTAATTGCTTTATTTCTGAAATTCTTCAAGAAATTCCCTGATTAGGTGCCCACAAAGTTTGTCTCTAATTTATGCATCTGTGGAGTAGCTTTATTATGTTTCTTAATGAAAACACAGGTGACCGACTTGGTTTTTGGTTTCTGCCTTTGGGAGAAAGCCGTTCATGCTCACTAACTGTGGTAGTATCATCTAAGATCACAGCAGTGTTCCTCTCCATGATATTCACTCATTACATACCACTGACTAGCTGCAGTAAACCTTAAAATTTGTTCCTTAAATTTTCTGTAACAGTCACCTTTATTAATCTTGGCTGAGTGGCATTAAAGTTTTTGTTTGCTGTGCTTATCTTTCAGCCAGTGGACCTTCTAACATCATATTTTGTATTGCACACAGCGCTTACATGTATTTATTTCCTTAACCTTGTTCAGATAAACCCCATAGTCTCCTGAGCTAGTATGCAGTTAGTAAAAAAATAATAGTACTTTTTCAAATTAATCATGACGCCAGTTATAATGGATGTTCTCTAAATACAAACAGTACACTCTATTGTAGCATTGGTTGAATCCACAGGAGGGATGCAACAGCTTGAATACCTGTATATTAAAATGCAGTTCAGTGCAATAGCCCTGCAACAGGTACCACCCTTGTGATGCTTATAAAAAGCTTTTCTTGAAACTGTATTAAATGTAATGTTAAATTTTAGTCTGGACATCAGTTTTGAATGTCTACAAAAGTAGGCAAGTTAAATGGTCTCCTCCCTGATATAGCCAGTTAAAACAGGGTGTCTTTTACTTTACAGAGGTAGTGTTTCTTGCAGGGCTTTTGCATGGGAGTGCATCATATTTATAAGGTTTCAGGAGGGAAATCCAGAAGCATATTTGTTTATACAGTCACAAGCACCTTATTAAGAACACCTGTACACCTACTTATTCATGCAAGTGTGCAGTCAGCCAATCACATGGAAGTAGTGTAATGCATATAGTCATACAGATGTAGGTCCAGAGCTTCAGTTAATGTTCACATCAAACATCAAAATAGGGAAAAAATGTGATTTCAGTGACTTGGTATGATTACTAGATAGACTGGTTCAAGTATTCTGGAAATGGCTGATCTCCTGGGTTGTTCACGCACAGCAGTCTCAGTAGAATTTATCCAGAATGGTGCCAAAATCAAAAAGCATCCAGTGAGCAACAGTTCTACAGACAAAATACCTTGTTGATGTGAGCGGTCAGAGGAGAATGGCCAGACTGCTTGGAGCTGACAGAAAGGCTGTAGCAACTGTGGAGAGCAGAAAAGCATCTCTGACTGCACAGCACGTTGAACCTTAAGGCGGATGGGCTGCAACAGTAGAAGACCATGTCGGGTTCCACTCCTGTCAGCCAAGAACAGAAATCTGAGGCTGCAGTGGGCACAAGCTCACCAAAACTGGACAGTTGAAGACTGGAAAAATGTGGCCTAGTTTAATCAAACTCGATTTCAATATTATGTAGCAAAAACATCATGTCGAACTGGTTTCATTAGCATGACTGGTTCATTGACCCGCAGTGGCCATTTCCCAGTCACCAGATCTGAATCCAATAAAACACCACTTGGGATGTAGTTAACTGGAAATTGACGGCATGAATGTGCAGCTGACACATCTGCAGAAATTATGTGATGCAGTCATGTCAACATGGACCAGAATCTCAAAGGAATGTTTCCAACATCTTGTGGAGTCTATGCCACAAAGAAAAAGGGAGATCCTACCCAGTATTAGTATGGTGTTCCTAATAAAGTGATTGGTGAATGTATAATGTAATGCAGTATACCACTGTTTTTATCTGCTGGATACTCAGCAGGTCTTACAGAAGAGGATATTGCCCTTTTTCCCCCCACTCCGTTTCCAACCAGTTTATTCTGTTTGATAGTTAAATGATTCCATTTTTTCTAAAATACCAGTCGTTTTTTGACGATGGTTTGTGTGATATCAAGATTTTCTTCTTTTACTGGCTGTGTGGTGCTAACATTTTCCACTGCTTTACTCTGCCTACTTACTGGAGCTGCTTTCTGATCAACAAAATCTGCTCTTCTTTTGTAGGAGGGAGGGAGTTGCCCAGAATACACTGGAGAGTGTAGCCTGGTCATTGGTTTACCTGTGGTGGCCCAGAGCGAACAGTAGCTGCAGTCACAAATGAATAATTACAGGTTGCCATTTAATGAAGGGCACTCCTGATTACTAGGGGCATTTTTACTCCTCGTTTTTAAATCCAAGGGCATTTTATGAGCTGTTAAGGGGAAATTGCCTAAAACCCCTATTAATTTCTCATGGTCTGAATGGCATGTCCCTCGGGGTAAAATGTATTACATTTAGTATTTTTATTTAATCTATTTGATTTGAAGCTCAAAAGTCAGCTGGAGTGACTTGGGCACCAAAGCGGTAGTTGTGCCATCGAGGGTTGTGAGTGCACAGGTTTTCTTTGAAAGTGAAGACTTCACCAGGTTGAATGTGCTTAGTGAATTCACCTGCTGTAGTGTTTGGTTTGGATGAAAACCTGCAGACTCTCCATGGCATTACTGCACATCTGTGGTTTAGATGGTAGCAGATGTGTGCTGTGCGCCAAAATGTTTGCAGAGAGATTCCCTTTTTTCATCAGTATTCAATAATACAGCGTGACTATGCATAAATGCATACACATAAACACAGAGTTATTTCTGTTATGTAATATGCCCTATTAGAAAAACACTCTAATAGGGCATATTATTTGAGTGTGTTTTTCATCAGTGGTTTAAAGCAGAGCCACTTATTCATTGGAAAAGTCAATATTAAAGATGTTGCAGAGAGGAATCAAATGAGAATAATTTTTATTCCAAATTTGCCAAGTCTCTAAATGTGTTAAGAGGAAATCATGTGGGTTAAATATGACTCACCCATTTTGCCTCGCTGTCTGTTTACCTTAACTATTCTTGTTCCTCTTCTTTCTTCCACCACTCAAGAGTAAAGTCAACAGATAAGAGAATTGGCCAATCAACTATGTGTATTTGATCCTGCATGTTACGTTAATTCTTCATTATAATAACAGGGCCAAACACTTGTCAAGACTGTATGTCATTATAACATACTGAAAGTTAGATGGTATAAGCTGTAACAATAAGCCACTTAGAATCAGGAAGTCCAATATTATTTTTACTTACTTGTTTGAACTGCCCCATCATGGGTTGTAATCACCCAGGGCTGGGGTCCTGTAGGGAGGTAAGACTAAACTTCTTCTCTCCTGTTACAAAGTAAAGACCACTGTGGCCCTAAAATTGAGTTTGTGTGACTGAATGAATGTAATCGAATGATAATAGAAAGAAAAACTGTGTGTATTTCAACTGTATTGAATGTGTATCAGTATATTGGTTCCTGTTACATACAAACACTGATACTGATTAATAGCTAAAAGTTACTGTCAGCCAGTATAGCTGTTCATAGAATTAGCTGAACCATTATTAACTATCTAAGTCTTAAGCAGCCAGCATTAGTTTTTCTCTGTCTCCCTGTACCACAACATTAGGGCTTTTTTTCTTGACTGACTGTTTTGCACCAACATTAAGCTACATGTTGTTAAACTCAGCTTGCTGCCACTTCATCACCAGGCTAAACCCAGTTTCCACTTCTTTTCATTATAACTGAATTCCTCTAAAGATGCCATCACAGTCCTACTGGAATACAGCACAGGCCCTGGCTGTTGTTTTAGGCCAGACAAGAGCCATAGATTACTGTGTCCAGAAGTAATCGAATTGTTTTGCTAGACATTTATACAACGATGAAATGATAAATTGAAGCATGTATTAGAGCATCAACAGCAATGAAGCACCCAGTGCTTCAACGATGTGGGAGCCCTGCATTGTCAGTTACTAAGCAACAGCTATGGAGCAGAAATGTGGAGCAAATACCTCAGCCAGTGAAAACAGCAGGGACCAAACTTTGTCTTCACGCTGTTCTATATGAGACAGTGGAGCTGCTGACAGCCAAGGTGTCAGCCATATTATTTCAGCACATTTCCACACTCTTAAAATGGATGTGTTATTCTCAATGTGTCTAAGTACGTAGGTGGGGGTACTACACTTTGTATTACTTTACTAAGACAGCGTGCGTTAAAACAAAGTGTTAATATGGTCACATGTTGGTGCAGCATGTGTTGTTTTTTTATGTGTTGTGTTGAAAAGAAATGCCAGAATGGCTATCCCTAACTAAACTGTCAGATATGCCGAAAACATTTGTGTGAAAGCAGCTGTTTAAGACATGCATGCATGTGTGTGAGAGTGTGTTTGTGAGCGAGTGTGTGGACCAGTGATCCAGCAGTTTGTCTGGGTGGGCTCTTTGTTTTGATTTCTTCTCTTCTTCTCTCCGTTCCAATGCTTCCCCCCTCTCCTATGCAGCAAGGACAAGTTTGGAAGGTTTGCAAAGTTTATCACCTTCCACTGATGAAACTCCTCCCCCTTTCACCCTTCCTCAGCTCCCTCTTCCTTCTCCTCCCCTCCTCCTCCTCCTGCTCCTGGCTACCTGTACTGATCTGTTAGTCCTCTCCTTTGTGCCTCACTCCTCCTCATGTTTAAATCTGTAATGCTGAGAGTAAGGCTGGGCTCCATTCACTGTCAGTTTTTCCAACCTACAACAAACCACAATTCAGTGTAATTCACTTGCTGATGGTGTTTTTCTGTGCTCTGCTTGGGAAAAGAAAGCTTTTTTCCCTTTAGTGCAAATACATTAGTGGCAGGTTTAGTCTGCAAAGAAAAAATGTAAACTAGACTTTACACCTTTTTTTGACAAGTGGTCAAGTCTTTGCTTATTATGCCGGTTAGGAACACTATAATCAACAGTACCTGACTAAATGGATGCATTTAGCAAGAACGGCCACAGTATGAATCAAAGCCCCCAGACATAGTTGTAATAGTGTCATGTTCAGTTTATTGATCACAATTACAGAAACTTTAAATAAAATATCTGTTTAACTAAAGAAATGTTATGCTTTGATACTTCTGTGAGTTAAATATTGTTTATCTGGACTATATTCTCTACTGTTTATTAGAGGCCACCAAGTAATCACTATTTAACATCTCCTATTAATATCTGATTTCTGAAGAAAGTCTACTTCATAAAATAACTTAAATTTACAGTTGCATCATTCCAAGTGAGCACATGGTATTCTAGTAGAGAACAAGTGCAATAGTGCTGACAAATGCAAAAGGATGAGTGAAGATTAACACTATTGGATTGCCAACAGGCCGTCCAGGCAGTAAGCCAGATCTTAGCAGGTTGTAGTGGTTCTCTAGTGGTTCTCTTTCTAATCACATGAGATGTCCATTCTTTGGATTTTTTTTTCCTTTTTGCAGCAGTTAATCCCTCCTTGAGAAAATAAAAGAGCTCATACTATGAGCAATGACAGACAAAAACAAATTAATCTCAGTGAGGACAAGGTTGTTGTTTTTTTTGTGTGTGTGATGTACTGGGACTCTGAAGGACCGCTGAAAAGGTGCCATGGGGTGTTTGAATATTTCATCCAGTAATTAGCAACCGTAATTAGTTTTCAGATGTAGGTTTCCCTGGCCCAGTGCTATCTATTCCAGAGTCCCCTGCCATATGTTGGTCAATGTGGGGACCCTTTGAGAAGCTCAGCTGTTAATTGCTACCCGGATTGGAGAAACGATGGTGGAGGCGAGACTAAGGTCTGTTCTGGTATCCAGGCAACAGCTCCCTTACTCCTCCCTGACCACTACTGATTCTCAGCTTATTCCCATGCCCTGTCCCGTCATTCACTGCGCCCCTCCTTCCATCCATCCTTCCATCAGCCCCCCCACCCCCCACCCCACTTAAAGCCAGCCAGCCAGCCAGCTTATTGCACTAGCCACCACCACCACTAATGGACAATGCCACGCCATTAAATGATTTCAGAAATCTTAATGCTTTTGTTCTGTGGTGCTAGGAAAGTAGGTAGCCAATTCTGTTCTCTACTTCTGAAAGTAAACTAATTAATAATAGCTGAGTAAATAACCTAGCTGAGGCTAAATCACCTGAAGAAATGCTGTAATGGTGTGGCTATTAAGCTTTTGCATATTACGCTAGGTGTCTAGTAGTATAAAAGAAACAATTTTGAAGGATCCTTTGGGAGGCATTTTGCATGTTTTAGCCCATAAATGACAACTCAAACATAACAATCTACTGCTGTACAGCATCACATCACTAAACAGAAACTCAAACCAGACAGGCAGATACTGTCAGTAATGTGAATTTGGTAGTTTCTTGTATTATAATGCAAGAAACCAGCCTTAATGTCTGAAGGAACCTGTTGTAGAACCTGTGCACCACAACAGCAAAAACTCTGTCACCTTTAAGTTATGAGTTTGGGCTAAAACATGGAAAAACACTTGTACAGTCCCTGCAGTCAGCATACCAATGTTAACCACACAGTTTTTTTTTTACTCCGCAGTTCCCCGGCGTGAGTCAAAGGGTAACTACATTTTAGTGGCCAATGTAGAGACTAGTTTGTTGGGTAGGGCGAGGCTAGTGTTGTGTTGTCATCAGAGGAGCACTGTGTTAGCAAAAAAATTTAAATCAAGGCTTGTGCTTTTGCAATTGCATGGATTTCACAGTCACACCTTGATTCCTTGTTCTTCATTTTTCATAGTTAATGTTCAGTCTGCCTCTCACACACCTTAACAGATTTTTAGCTGTTGAGTCAACATGCAGTGGCATTGACAGTGAACACTGATGCCTGTTTGAAGTTGGAAATCTGGTCAGGTGTGAGAGAGGTGGGCGCAAGGAAACAAGCTGAGACTCAAGGTCCAGTCTGTGTCATTGATGGGTATTGAAGTCATGTTGGTGTTGTGTGGTTTTTTTTTTGTGTCAAATCCCCTCCCCTAAGTGTTCCAGTGTTTTGTGTTTGAGATCCTGCAGTAGTGGATGTGTTTCAGACCCGGCTCTACAAGAGCTCAGCATGCCTGTTTCTGGTGTTTTAGTGAGTGAAACAGCTGCAGCGACAGACTAAACAGACAAACTGAACTGGGTTTCGGCTAGGCAGTTAGCAAGATAAATATTGTTTAATTAACTTGTGGAGTAGGCTATCCTTTTTTTTTTAACAGGATCATTTTTCTAGTAAATTAAACCTGTTTTACACTTGTACCATTTTGCATCCCATGTTGAATTATAACAGATGCACAATGGGAGCAGGTGCTGATCATATTTTATTGTTAAACTTGCAGTTAAACCAGCAACATCCACAACAGTGGCTCTGATTTGATTGTTTAATAGGTGTAGCCAATCTGTAAATGTAGAGTTATGAAACTATAAAATCTCAATGGCAGACAAGCATTGTTGCAATGATCTCTGTGGTTTGAAGGTTTCCAATTCTGTTGCCCTGACCACACCCATTGTCAGCAGTATGGTGTATTGCACTTGACACCACAATGCAAAATGTGACTACTGTGCAATGTTGTATCTGTTTTGCGAGTGTTGAGCAAAGTGAAAATCTCAACAAAAGCTAAATTTTCAGCCTGTGTTTCATCACGTTTTAATACCCAGGTAGTCAAGTCACCTACTGTGCTTGTGTGAACTAGCATGTGTTGCTGTTTGTGGTTTCATTTTGCACTGGCTGATGCTTGAATTGATTCAGCGCCATGCAAACTGAAATCTAGGTTTATGGTTGTGGTGCTGTTTCAAGCCTGTTGGGTCATTAGCTGTGATATGTAATTGCGAGTAGAAACATTACATTTATAGCATAGCTTTATGTTGTAGAGTTCATTTTGGTAACTTCATGTTACTTTTTTTATGGCTTTTCTAAATGTGTGCTTCCACTTTCTAAACTTAAACCTTAACCACGAGGAACTGAATCCTCAGAACGGTCAAAGGCACTGACCTCTTCTAGGATTGTTCTTCTGTGTTGGCAGCCAACAAACTTTCTACATTCACTCTGTTGATGGCACATGCATGGACCACATCTTCCTCACCATTCACTACTACACTACCCATAATGCATGAGCGCTGTTGCTTCCTGCTAGAGCCAGGGCAGTCAAGCAGATACTGCAACACCTGTAAAGCAATAGATCAGAATATTAATGAGAAGAAAAAGGCAACTCTGCAGGTGTAGTGAAATAATTAAAATGTCGCTGCTCTGTGGAGAATTCAACCCATGTAGGTGCAGATGACAGGACAGATTCAGAGAAGAGTTTTCTCTCTGACCACCTATCTCTGTCTCTCTCCATCATTTCTCTTGAGTCATTTGTCAGGTGAAATCTGTGTGTGCCCCCTTTATCTAAGTTCTCCCTCTTTCCCTTTCTCTACCCTTTTTTCTCCTTTGTCTATTTCTCTCTCTCTGCTGTTTCATTTTCAGTCCCCTCTTCGCTCTACCCATCCATCCCTCTGCCTGTCATGCAGTGGTACTAACCAGTGATAGCTCAGAGTCACATTTTGAAACTTAAACCCTCTCATTACCTGGGACTCTCAGTGGTTCTCTGCCTCTGTGTTGTGAATAACTTTTGGCACAACTTTTAATGGTTGACGTTACGGCTGCAACTAACAATTATTTTAACCATCAGTTAATTGTTTGGTTTATGAAGCATCACAGAACAGTGAAAAATGTCCATCATATTGTCTGGGAGCTCAAGGTATTGTCATCAAATGTAAAGTTTTATCTGTTCCAAGTCCAAAACATAGAGAGATAGTCAGTTTACTAAAATGTAGGATATAGGAGATTATATCAGAATGGTGATATATTCTGTTAATTATCACAATGGAGAAGCTGGAACCATTAAATCTTTTAAATGGTTAATTGGCCATCAGAATAGTGATTGCTCTCTATCATCTAATCAATTAATCAACTAATTGTTGCAGCTCTAGTTGACATGTCTGTTTTTGGATGCTTAAAAATGTATTTAAAACTTAAGTGTTTTCATACTGTAGGCATAATTTGTATTTGAAATGAATATATCAAGATCTAGGCCAAGGTCTCTAATGTTTCGTCACATCTCAGCGGCTGAGAACCACTGATCAATCAAGCAGTTGAACCTGGTTTATCCAAACTTGAAAACCACAGACTTCCAAACCTATATAAGCAAAGTGGAAATCTACCCTGTTGACTGCACATAATTTCTCAAATCTCCTTGTTGACATGTGCAACTTAATGTCAAATTAGTCTGCACAGGTCACTGCATCAAGCTTTGTGTGTATTTGTTTTCATGTCTTACAAATGCCTCTGGTTTGGAAACCTTACTAAGTGTCAGTGGTGTCAGTATTTCATTCACCTCTCGAATATCTTGGGCCTGGATAAACCAGTTTTCACTGTAAGCACTAAATCTTTCCCTGGTGATGACCATACATCTAACATGCTTGAACATGATGAAAGAAAATGTTAAAATAGTAGAAATAAAATCAGTCAGAAATTCTGAAATAAATAAATAGGAGGTGTTTCAGCAGCAGTGTACTTACCCATATTTTTTGTTTTGACTTTCCTCACCTCTTCTTCTCTTCTCCTTTCCAGGCATGTGGCGATCCCAAGGCTAAGCCCTCCTATCTCGTTGATAAGAACTTGGAGTCTGCCGTTAAATTTATTGTCAGGAAGTTCCCTGCTGTGGAGACACGCAATAATAACGTAAGTATACTTGCATGTATGTCTGCAGTATACTTGGACGAAGAATGAAAGAGTGTCTACTCACTGGTATGGTTGATTTTTCTTCAGGTGTATGATACCGTGGGGATATCTTCAAATTTTAAATGTAGATTTTAGGGTTCTTTTTCTGCACGTAGTACATGGGAAATTGTCACAATTGAGCAAGGGTTCTTCAGTTACAAAGGTCTAAAAGGTTTAGCAGCACAGTCCTGGAAAATGTATAGGAAAATCTTTTGTACTATGTACATAATATTATTGTAAAGGTGCTATATGTAAATTTTGGCTAGACAGCATTAGCACTGACAGCTGCTTACTTACCAAGAGCCTCAACTAACGTGTTTAGAAGACAAGAGGTTAGAATACGCCACACTACTTCTTCATTCTTATGTTGAACTGAGGGCAGAATGGACACTACAGTGAGTCACTATTGCAAAGTGCTATTATGTGATGACAGGCTGGGGCTAGCTGGTTAGCATGCTAACTTCAGTATAAGAAGAGAAGTGATAGAAATAGAAGCAAAACAAGGGCAAACATTGGCATTGCTTTCCACCACTGGAGGCTGATCTTGGCTAGTGAAGGAATGAATTTTGATGCAGATAGCCATGTGCACCATTGTTTGGTATCCCTGAATCCCTTGTGATTTTTAGTTGTGTGTGTGTTTGTGCGTGTGTGTGTGTGTGTGAATGTGTGTGTGCATGCCCATGTTTGTCGAGTGAACTAAACTGAGTCATTGCTCATCAAATGTTTCTTTCAGCTTTACTTGTTAGCTTAGCTCATAGCTTCTGGCCTCTGTGTTTATGTGACACTGTCATTAAGCAAACTCTGTTCTAGTGTGTGTGTGTATGTGAGAAAAAGAGACTGTGCGTGTGTTTGTGTGTGTGTGTTTATGTGTCTAGCTAACTGCTTTATTCAGTATAACTGTGCAAAAATTGTCTCTTACGTTGTTTTCTGCTTTGTTTCTGTGTTTGTTTGTGTTTTGCATGCTAAACTTGGCTTATTCCGGACTTGTGCTTTTTGGTAAGTTTTTGTATCTAAGTTTCTGTAACTTTTGTATTTTAGTTCATGTACCTAAGTTTTGCAGTGATGTAATTTTTTTTGTACCTGTTGTTTTCAAAGCTATTTTGGAGTGTGTTTTGCTTTGCTCTGCCTTCTCCCCTCTCCCCTCTCTGCTGGCAGCATTTTTACTTTTTTCCTTCATCCTCTGAGTGACTGTGTGCTGGTTAACTACTTGGTTTGCCGGCTGGCTGGCTGACTACTGGTTGATCAGATGGCTTGATGACCAACTGGCTGGCTGTTTGAACAACTAGCTGACTGCCTGCACTAAGGAGTGTTTTAAAGAGTGGATATACTAATCTGTGGTGTCTGTCAGGTTACAGTATTTTTGAACGTTGTCTGGACAGGTCTGAGGGCTGTTTGTCTCTGTCAGTCTGCAGTGACAAGAACAATCCGACCAGGGGAACTGTCCACTACAAAATAAAGAGAAAGGGCAGAAAACCCTCTAAGTGCCAGCAAGTTTTTTAAAGAAAAACCAAAACATTTTACTTGACTTTCGGTCAAGTAACAGGTTTCAACTCCTTGGTGCAGCAGCAGTGTCACACACTTCCTCCTACACTTGTCATTTCTTAAACTTTTTCCACTTTACCTGGTAGACTAGCTCTGGTTCAGGCAACCAGGCAATTTACACAGCTTTGGAGCTGGGTTTGATTTACATACAGTATGCTTCAGTCATTTCTGTCATGTAAATAGAAACTGCTTTTTACTAGCTATAATAAAGCTTTCGCTGTCACCATCAGCAGATAAACTTTTCGAGATATAAACAAAACAAGCACAGAAAGACATTTTGCCTTTTGGTGCTTGTAATGAATTTCCAGTCTCACTTCTGTCTTTGGATGCTAACTTAGAAAACACACACTGGATACTGTTGGGTGGCTTTGCTTTGATGGTCAGATTTTACTTTGGTCAAATATTTTTATTCTTTTGTGCATTCTTTGCAATTGGGACATTGAACTTTAAAGCTGTTTTGGAAAATCTATAAGCAAAAAAAATTCTTAATTAAAACTATTTGATTAATTAATCAAGCTTTCCTTTATGTAAAATGTTGGGAATGTTTCACCAAAGTAAAATGACTTGATGTACATTTGGGATCTTTTCTATTCTTTGTATCCAGTTATCTGTTTTGGAGTTTTGCTAGCTCCAGTGTCACTGAATTATTCAAGAGCAGTATGTAATTTATTAATTTATGTCAGTTTGGTTTTAATTTAGTCAAAAATATGAGAAACTGTCATTAATTTGAACAAAACACAATAAATTCTATTGATCCCTGAGGGAAAACTTATTTAAATTACAGATATGCAGATATGTCTCACCTCAGGTTTTCTTCTTTTTTTTTTTTTAAATGTGATTTGGAAAAAAATACTTACTGGGCTGAAGCCACAGTTTATATGAGAAGTGCCTTTATCTTCAAGCTGTTTTGAGAATTTACACACCAGTTGCAGCATCTGTAACACCAAATTGTGAGGTGAAAAAAATCTGAAATTTGATAGGGCAGTCATAATAATAGTTATATGAACAAAACACATGGAGGACAGTCACTGGGCTTAGGAACTAAAACATAGAAACCAGTTTTTTAATAGAAAAATTAGCTGCAAATTTAAAAAAAAAAAAATTCACACACACACACACACAATTTATTGTGTTGTAACTGTGCGTATTCTGGCGTGTGGTTTTACAGCAACAGCTGGCTCAGCTGCAGAAAGAGAAGTCCGAGATTCTGAAGAACCTGGCTCTTTACTATTTTACCTTCGTAGATGTCATGGAATTCAAGGTAGGAAAATGTACAAACACACTAACAGTATACCGTGGAAGAATTTCTGCCCTTGATTTTAATGAAAGCATTTTATGTGGACTTCTTCATCAACAGGACCATGTGTGTGAGCTGCTGAACACCATCGACGCCTGCCAGGTCTTCTTTGACATTGTAAGTGCAATACCCAAAGGAGACACTGACAGATACACTCACATTATTACTTACATCTGTAAAATCTAATGCAGTCCAATACAACAGGCTCAGCCATAACTTTTACCGTTTCTAGTGATTTACCTGCCCCATTTACAAACATGAAGAAGGGAGGAATATTAGAGACATATTTCAAGATGATGCAGTCCAGTACACCACCACCACTAACCGTGACTTCAGTAATAAACATATAGTTGAATTATCACCTCTCTAAAAATTTAAATGTAAAATTTGTGGCAGATCTGTTGCACTGGATTGCATTAACTTCGGTGTATGTAGTGAGGTGGCCAGCAGTGTGTATCTGTTAGTTATTATTGTAGCTTTTGTTTTAATCATTTCATTGCTCTTGTTAAGAATAACTTTACCCTCTTTACCAGTAAAGAGGTTTATCGAGATTAAGAAACAAATATGGTCGGCATGGTTGGTTGTGTTTACTGAGGTAGAAAAAATGTGGAAAATCCAAAAGAGAAACACAGCAAACTCAAATATGTATGTGTGTTCTTTTGTTATATCCATAAAAGTATTTAAAGAAATGCTTCACATTCTTCTCCTCTACTTGCCTCAACATGCTGCTTTCCTGATGACCTTTTTCCTTCAGCTCTTATCTCTTTACCCAGATGAGATAAATATAATTTGGACATTTATAAAAATGTCATTTTGTCTTTTTGTCTCTTGCCAGACGGTGAACTTTGACCTGACCAAGAACTACCTGGACCTGGTTGTGACTTACACTACTCTGATGATAATACTGTCTCGCATAGAGGAGAGGAAAGCCATCATAGGACTGTACAACTATGCCCATGAGATGACACATGGAGCCAGGTGACTAAGATGCATGGACACAGAGTTAAAGACAACCACAGAGAAGTCTTGCTTCAGTATACACACAAACAATAACAAGTGTGACTTAATGTTCTCTTTTAATTATTTCAAACAATCAGGCTCAGCTGAGGTATGGTAACAGTTCAAAAGTCTACAAGTGCAGTCTCTATACTGTGCTGTCTGTGTTGTAGTGACCGGGAGTATCCCAGGTTGGGCCAGATGATTGTGGATTATGAAAACCCTTTGAAGAAGATGATGGAGGAGTTTGTTCCACATGGCAAGGTAGGAAGTACTATGTCTGTCTTTTTTCCCTCTGTTAATGCAGACTGTTTCATTAAGATTGCACTGAGCAAACTTCTGAAAGAGTTCTGCATGTTTACAGTATGATCCACCATGTGTGCAATAGATATAATCTTGTTTCTACCAAGGCTCAGTTGCCATAGTGTTCTCTCTTCTAGTGCCACATTTAGCTCAGTCAGCCAGGGTGAAAGAATTTCCCTGCTTGTCATCTGGGAACTATAATACCAACAGAATTAAAAACAAAGTAAAGTGGTGAGAACTTTCATTCTACTCAAACACTTACTTGATAACTTTGTATGCAAATGAATTTGGACCATGTTACATGACAAGGACATGCTTTGGAGTTTTTCAGGCAGTACAGTGAAAATCAGAAATCTTAATTCACGTTCGGACAAGCTGGGTAATTTGGCTTACTTGTCACTGCCATGATTCTGTGTGTTTTTAATTCCATGATAAAATTGGTGATTTTCAAGTTGATTTCTCTTGCGCCTCTTTCATCCCTCTCCTCCTGTCTTTCCTCTCCCACAGTCCCTGTCAGATGCGTTGATCAGTCTTCAGATGGTCTACCCCAGGAGGAATCTGTCCGCCGACCAATGGAGGAACGCCCAGCTGCTCTCTCTCATCTCTGCCCCCTCCACTATGCTCAATCCTGCTCAGTCAGACACTGTTAGTATGACGACTGCATTGAAACGGTTGAAAATTATACATGAATTATTTAGTCTGATTTTCCCATCCATAATCCTGACAGGCATTTTAAATGTTTGACATTTAGTTTTTATTCAGTCATCACAAAATTTTGAAGACCTATGGACAAAGTATGTTGATATAAAGTTGTTATTGTTATCTTTGCTTTATCAAGACATTTTTAATCTGTTCACCTGTACCTGCATAATACTTGGTTTTGATGCCCTAGCACTGCTTCTTTATGCAAATGATTCAACATGGAAAGCTTGAGGGCAGCTGTAACATCACGCCCCGATGATTTGACTCTTCCTGTCTGTTTTTCACTAACTTCTTGTGTCTCTGTCTTTAGATGCCGTGTGAATACCTGTCACTGGACACAATGGAGAAGTGGATTGTTTGTGAGTGCCGTAGAGATGTTTTATCTGTCATCTGAAGTGGTTGCCAGTTGATCATATGGTTCACATCCGCACTTACTCATACATCCCTCTCTGCTCTCTCCCTCCAGTCGGTTTCATCCTGTGTCATGCGGTGCTGAACAGCGATGCGGCAGCGTTGTCTTTGTGGAAATTGGCTCTGCAGAGCTCCACCTGCCTCTGTCTGTTCAGGGATGAAGTCTTCCACATCCACAAGGCCGCAGAGGATCTGTTTGTGAACATCAGAGGGTAAGAGGGTCTATATTTGAAGACGCCACATTGGGCTTGGGAGCGCTGTGAAAGACATTTTTCACTATTTTCCAACAGCCCTACGTAACGCCATAGTTTCAGATATCAGAGAACTGTATCACAGTCACACATACATTATAATACAAATGCTTTGTTCTTTTTTGCTCTTTTAACACATCCTTTCTTCTTGTGTGTTTTCTAGCTACAACAAACGCATCAACGACATCAGAGAGTGCAAAGAACAGGCCCTGTCTCATGCGTACGTACATAATCTCATCATTAATCCCTTCACCATATCCCAACTGGAATTTTCATCCTGTCTTAAGATTTTTTTTCCACACACACACACACACACACACACAAAAATCATATTTTATCACTTTATTTCACTGCCCACATTTCTAGTTTCGTGAAATTATTTTCCTGTTTTCCCTTTTTTAACTCTCACTTTATCTTTGCTTCTTGTGTGTCTCTCTCAGGGAGTCTCGCACAATTCACCTTCTTCTTCCCTTCATCCCTCATTCAATTCTTTCTCCTGTTTTATCCTCTCCTCTTTGTCTTCCCCTCTGTCTCATCTCTGCCTTTATCCTCATTACTTATTCCATCTTCCCCTTTCATCTTCGTTCGCATTCTTCTGCCATCACTGTCATCTACTTACTACTTTTTTGTCCTCTTGCAGGATTGTCCTGAAAGTGTCAAAATACCATTTAATCATGATGCTTGTGTTTTTTGATGCTCTGCTCTGACTTGCTCTGTCTGTCTGACACTCTGCAGAGGCTCCATGCACAGAGAAAGACGCAAGTTCCTCAGATCAGCTCTGAAGGAGTTGGCAACTGTTTTAGCCGATCAGCCTGGACTGCTGGGTCCTAAGGTAACACAAAATACCATCTTAAACAGTGAAATAACAAATTAAATAACCCTACAGTCCATTTTAAAGGAGCTGGGTTTGCAGCACTAAATGACAAACCTGGTTAAGTAAAACCTTATGCAGTATCATTTAAAATAGCAAAATACCACCTTAAATAACTCTAATTAGAGAGTTTATTGACTTAAATATCACAATACTAAAATATAAAGTAACTTTAAATGATCAGAATACACAAGTGTTTCAGGTCAGCTCTAAAGAAGGGGGCTCTTGCAGCTGAAAACTAAGGTGTACATACATTCATTCAATACATTCATTTCCCTTTTATAAAAACATTGTTACAACAATAAACACAAACGGCATAAAGAGATTAATACAACACACACATTTTACAGATGCGTATCTAGTTAAACACAACCTTAAAAACATTAAACATTTCAACTTAAATGGGCCTATATTATGACTCAGTTCTCCTAAACACTGCAGTACCACCTTAAATAATGTTGCATAGCTATCACAGCTTAGTAGGATGGATTTTACCACCTTAAAAAGCCCTGTAAATTCCTCTGGCCAGATGGAGACCTCCATGAATCTATAATAGAATATAACTGCTAAGCCAGACTGACTGTAAACATTTAGCATATTTGGATCAGAGACTCTGAGGATGAAGTTGCTGCCAACTGCTCTTGGTGATTTATCTGAGAATGATTTATCTTGCAGGAGTTTTTACCATTTCTTTTTCTTCTCTTCAAATCTCTCTCTCTCTCTCTCTCTCCCTCTCTCTCTCTCTCTCTCTCTCTCTCTCTCTCTCTCTCTCTCTCTCTCTCTCTCTACTTCCTTCTATATTTCTCTGATTTCTGTCCCTCTCTGTCCCACTAGGCATTATTTGTGTTCATGGCATTGTCATTCGCCCGTGACGAGATCATCTGGCTGCTTCGACACGCAGACAACATCCAGAAGAAAAGCACAGACGACTTCATAGACAAGTACGCGCACATACACACACCTACGCGAACATGCACATACACACTGCAAGTGCATATTCATGCCTATATAAATGTAATCATTTGCTTATTTTCTACTTGGCTGTTTGTGTTGCTCTAGTCTCAGGTTTCTTTGTGTGTGTTTTGCAGACACATAGCAGAGTTGATCTTCTACATGGAGGAGCTCAGAGCTCACGTCAGAAAGTACGGCCCTGTGATGCAGAGATATTATGTCCAGTACCTGTCTGGTTTTGATGCTGTGGTGCTGAATGAACTGGTGCAGGTATGAACACAGGTGCACACACAACTCCCAAGAACCACACTCTAAATGCACACAAACTGTGACTTAAATTAAACTCTCACATAGATTAATCACCACTCTCTTACTTCACTCATACTCACATTTAATTAGTACGCACTTTCCCTCTTTAGCACAGTATTAATTAGCACCTGTCAGCTTCTGGAACTGCTTGAGTTTCAAAATCATACTTAAGTTAAACACAAGATACAGGACTTATTAACAAGATTATTAAAAAAAATAATGAACCGAGTTTTTGGAATATCATGGCAGTGGCAGATATGATATATTCTCACATCTTTCTAACATCTTTTACTTTGTATTTTCTAATAGAACCTGTCTGTGTGTCCAGAGGATGAGTCTATAATCATGTCTTCATTTGTCAACACTATGACCTCTCTCAGTGTGAAACAAGGTAATCCTTCATTTTCAAAAATTTTGAGAAATAGCAGTAGTGACAACATGGCCAAAGTATTTATTATACGGATAACTGGCTATATATTAGTTATCAGACTCTATCAGTGTGGTCTTAAGTCAGGATGTTTTAATGTTAATGTGTGTGTTTTTGAATAACCTGTTGTGCTTTTGTGTTCCAGTGGAGGATGGGGAGGTGTTTGACTTCAGAGGCATGAGACTGGACTGGTTCAGACTGCAGGTGTGCACACAAATCTAGTACTTAAATTCTTTAGAAACGCATTTCTAAAAGTCAGAGAAGTTCTGCCAGTTCAACATGGTATTTTCACCACATATCTTTTGAATTACTGTTTAATGGAAAAATTACACTCCCCTACGCTAACTCAAATTAGTACAAAATCTCACATCGAACAAACACTGTATTTTGTCAGACAATTAAAGCCATCATTGGTGTAACTAAACCCTTTGTCTCCATCTGTTCCTTCATATCCTCCTCCTATTCTCCTGTTTTCCTTTCTGTAGGCCTACACAAGTGTTTCTAAAGCCAGTCTGGGTATAGCCGATCACAAGGAGCTTGGTAAAATGATGAACACTATCATCTTCCACACGAAGATGGTAGATTCTCTGGTGGAGATGCTGGTGGAGACGTCAGACCTGTCCATTTTCTGGTGAGACGCACGTACATTAACATACACACTAACCCATGCTGTACATAAGGTACATGTAGTAGGATGAACTGAGGGAATTGAACTGGTCTTCAGACATTTTGATCTCTTGTGTTTTTTGTGTGTGTAGCTTCTACAGCCGCGCCTTTGAAAAGATGTTTCAGCAGTGCTTGGAGCTTCCCTCCCAGAGCCGACACTCCATCTGCTTCCCTCTGCTCTGCACACACTTCATGTCCTGCACACACGAGCTCTGTCCTGAGGAGGTATATACACACCCATACACTCACACATTCATTGTAATTGTTATCACATATAACATCATTTAGCCATACATTCGCTGTTCATACAAATGTACACACATTAGTAGGATGATAGTTATATTCATTCTTTATTCTGCTTTTGTTTTTCTTCTCCCACAGCGTCACCACATAGGGGATCGAAGCCTGTCTTTGTGTAACATGTTTCTGGATGAGATGGCCAAACAGGCCAGAAACCTGATCACTGACATCTGCACTGAACAATGTACACTTAGCGACCAGGTAGGTAACACGCACCCACAAAGGCAGCCAATTACAAAGATTTGTTATATATGTGATATTTTGGGAAATACACTTATTTGTATACTTTCTTGGCTACGAGTTAGAGGAGAAGATCAATACTCAGTTCTTATTTCTGTATGGCTATTTTTAAGGCGACAGCCAGCAGCCAACAGTTAGCCTAGGCTCCACACCTCTAACGCCCCCTAATTAACACATTATGTCTCTATGTCTTTAATCGAACTGTAAGAAACAACAATTCCTCTTTTTACATGGGGTCATGTGCTAGACTATTTTTTTGGCACTGACCAGTTGCCAGGCAACCAGCGGAGACTCCAGCATGTTACGGGCACCAATCAAGAGCTAGTCAGAGAAAGGCACTGATGAGAAATTAGAGTGGTATTGATCTTGTCATTAAATCTGTGCCTTAAGGCGAATAAGCGTATTTCCCTAAAATGTTGAACTATTCCTTTAAGAATGAACCGGTCTCACAGTCTGTGAGAAGTTTTATTTGTCTTAATGTTTTGAGAGTTAAATATAAATCCACCCTAATTTCTGGCCGAATAATGACTTACATTTGGAAGCAGCTGGCTTATAAATGTGGAAGCCAATTAATACTCAAACATTGTAGCAATTATTATTTTATTCATTATCTTTGCAAACAAATTCTCTGATGTCAGAGGATGTGACACAGCAGCAAGCTGGAAACACATGGGTCTTCTAAACCTATTGCATAATACTACATGCTGTCACTTTAATGTTGTGAACCCTTTGTTGATGCATATCCTTTAAAGCTTCTTAAATTTATCTTCACTGGTCTGCTTGTTTCGCTTCTTACTTTGAATAAAGCTGCAATGCTAAGAACAGCAGCCAGACCATTAATAATCAGTCTTTCTCATCGGTCTGTCCTTCCCTCAATCTCTTGTCTTTCTCTTTGTTTTTTTCTTCTTTCTCTTGCCTTGTGTCTCCCTTCTTCTCCTACTTGTCTGTCTCTAGCTGCTTCCCAAGCACTGTGCGAAAACCATCAGTCAGGCCGTGAACAAGAAGAGCAAGAAGGCGACAGGGAAGAAAGGCGAGCCGGAGAGAGAGAAACCAGGAGTGGAGAGCATGAGGAAGAACAGACTACTGGTCACCAAGTTAGTAACCAGAGACAGAAAATTTAAAGAGCCGGCCTTGGTCATGACTCACATTCTCTACTTTTGTCTCTATGCTTGTATTAATTAGTAATAACTGTTGGTTCTGTCATGGCTATTAATGATAGATTAACAGCCTTGTTTTTATTGTTGGTTTGAATTCCCACAAACACTATTAAACATGCAGAAGTAATGGTGACAGCTGTTCATGCTCATGTAAACAGCTCAAATTGTTGGTGTATCATTTGTACACATTGAGTCATTCTGTTATTTTGCACATTCTACAGTGTTATCCTGCGTTCCCATAGTGCCAGTGATTTCTGCTTAAAGACTCTAGATATTTACATTGTCTCTTAAACCTCCTCCTATTCTTGTTATGTTCTACTTGTCCTTACATTTCTCTTCTGTATCTTGCCAAGCCTGTTTTGACCTTTTCTTTTTTTCCTCCCCAGTCTGGATAAACTCCACACAGCATTATCTGAACTCTGCTTCTCCATCAACTACGTTCCCAACTTGGTGGTCTGGGAGCACACTTTCACACCAAGAGAGTACCTCACCTCGCACCTGGAGATCCGATTTACCAAGTAAACACGCACACACAGATAAAAGACCCATTGTTAACGTTTTGACAAAGCTCTACTCCTACCTTTTAGGTTAGCCAGCAGTACGAAAGTCAGCACCACTGCTTGAACATCTTTAGGGATCGAGCATTTTTGATATAAGTGATAGAAAGAATGGAAAGAGTCAAGAGAGTGATAGATGAAGAGCACAGATTTTGATCAAATCAAAGCTCTTGCCAGTTTGTGTGTATTTGTTTGTTAGGTCGGTAAATACACTTTTTCTGAAGTGACCTCCATCGTGGCATTTTTTGCGTGAATCTCTGACTGTCCCTCTGTCACCAGGTCCATAGTGGGGATGACCATGTACAACCAGGCTACTCAGGAGATAGCCAAGCCCAGTGAGTTGCTGACCAGCGTCCGGGCCTACATGACAGTGCTGCAGTCCATAGAGAACTACGTCACCATCGACATCACCCGGGTCTTCAACAATGTCCTGCTGCAGCAGACACAGCACCTGGACAGCCACGGGGAACCCACCATCACCAGTCTGTATACAAACTGGTACGTTCTCTTTAAAGCTATGAGTTGAGTATGAGTTCAAGAATACGCAGAGGTATAACTAAAGCAGAGGTACCTCCAAAACATTTTCACAGCTGGAAGATGTGAGCTAAACAGCCTATTCACCAACTGTAGTGTTCTGATGGGATGATGATTTTGATGATGTTCTGATTTGCGTTTTGCACAGAAACCTCCTGCAGATGGATTAGAGTCGTTTAAAGCAACATAATTACATCTTTGTTTCTTAAAATTCAGAAAAAATGACCCCCGAACTAATGGATAGACTAAAGCATGTAACCCATACTCAGAATGTATTTTATGTGTTTGTGTTTGTAGGTATTTGGAGACATTGCTCCGTCAAGTCAGTAACGGACACATCGCCTACTTCCCCGCCATGAAGGCCTTCGTCAACCTGCCCACTGAGAACGAGCTGACTTTCAATGCTGAGGAGTACTCCGACATCTCTGGTACAGGCATTCATGCAGATTGTTCGCTCACACAGACACACTTACTGTTGCTGAAGAAAAACTAAATTTAGTTAGGGGTGTGAATGCATTTTGGAGCTGGTGTCCTTTTCCCCAGAACAAAATATGTATATGGACAGTTGTATTCCATAATAATACACATTCGCTCTCGTATAACCAACCAAAAAATACATGTCCTTACAGAGACAGCTCAGAGATAATCCTTTAGTGTTTGCTCTGCTAGAGGCAGAATTGGATTTATTGTAATTATTTGTGTATGTTTGCGTGATATTTCACAGAGATGCGTTCTCTGTCTGAGCTGTTGGGGCCATACGGTATGAAATTCCTCAGTGAGAGTCTGATGTGGCACATCTCATCTCAGGTCGCAGAGTTGAAGGTACACACACACACACACACACACACACACACACACACAAACACACACAAAACACAGCAGGATCTACTTCAATTTAAAAGTCTATCCAGAGACAGGCACTGCAAATTAGCCTCAGCTTATGTACATTACAGCTTACAAACATTGTTAGAGGAAAACTGTTTTTTGTTTTGTTTTTTGTCAAATAAACTAACAAATTAAAAAAAAGATACTTTCCAGATGTTAAGACAGTTAACATTATGGATAATCCAATTTGTACAAAACAGACTTTTTTTTTCTTTACTGCTTTTAAAATGCAGTCAGATCTGCTTCTGGAGCAGCTTTTTAAATTATTATCAGTAGTGGATCAGTATATTTGACATTAGCAATGCAACTGCAAGGCATTATAACTGAATGAATTCATCTAAAAGACAAACTCTTAACTTTGAGAATGAGACAGTTTTCCTCTTTTTGCACACATGACAAACAATGGCCTTAATGCTAAGTTTTGAACATTCTTTTTTAATAGAAATAAAAATCATAATCCTATTGTATAAACCTGAAGTCACAAGATGTTATTTAACACTGTCTGTGTGTTTGTCTCCATGTAGAAACTGGTGGTAGAGAACATGGAGGTGCTGACCCAGATGAGGACGAGCTTTGACAAACCCGACCACATGGCTGCGCTCTTCAAGAAACTCACCTGTAATCTCACACACACACACACACACACACACACATGCTTAGCAACATGTCAGTGTGGCAGATTCAAACCTTCTCAGTGTTGATTTGAAAGGCCAAGCCTGTATTTTCTTGTGTTGTTAAAGATTTGTTAACACTTGTTGTAAACTCGTAATACTATTAATAGAGGCCGAAGGGCAATTAAAAGTCAATACAGGCACTCAGCAGCACGCAGCACAGTGAAAGCTGAAAAATAACTCTCCGCAGAAAAAGCAGCCTTATTCTTAGTTGTGAATTACTCAATTGAAGATTGATTAATGTGGCCTTTATTGTCACTTATTTACCGATCAGTTTGCTAGAATGACAGTTGTAGCTTTACCGATATATCTTTGATTGTTTGTTTTTGTGTGCGTCTGTAGCTGTGGACAGTGTTTTGAAGAGAATGACCATCATTGGAGTCATTTTGTCCTTCCGCTCCCTTGCTCAGGAGGCTCTGAGAGATGTAAGATGCACACACACACACACAGACACACACACACACACACACACACACACAGACACACACAGGCACATCTAGCACGCACATAACATTTGTTAATTCAAGTGCAATAAATGGATGTTAGAAAGAAAAATATTAAAAATGCATAAGATCCAGTCCAAGATTTCTTTTTAAACACTGACACTGGTTTGTCTCGGTCTTACTCTCTCCAGGTGTTATCCTGTCACATTCCTTTCCTGGTCAGTTCGGTGGAAGATTTCAAGGACCACATTCCCAGAGAGACAGACATGAAGGTAAAACACACTCACAGGGATGTAAAAATGAAATAACCCCATTAACCTGCAGTCAGTGTTCCCTCTCCTTGTGTTCATATGTTTTTTTTTTTTTTTTTGGTTTGGTTTCAGGTGGCCATGAACGTCTACGAGCTGTCATCAGCAGCAGGTTTACCCTGTGAGATCGACCCAGCTCTGGTAGTGGCTCTGTCCTCACAGAAAAGTGGTGAGACACGAACACACACACACAAAAATGAAAACTGATTCCATGTATATTCCATCTCTCGAACACTTAATTTCTGCGTCTGTGCAGAGAACATCAGTCCAGAGGAGGAGTATAAGATCGCCTGCCTGCTAATGGTGTTCGTGGCTGTTTCATTGCCAACACTGGCCAGCAACGTGATGTCCCAGTACAGCCCTGCCATTGAAGGTAAGACACTATGCTGTTGTAAAGTTGTTTTCCATACTAAAAAAAACTCACATTCTCATATTTAAGGAGCAGGAACTACAGAATGTTTGGCATTTTGCTTGAAAAAACAAAAAAAACACAACTCAAAGGGATTAGTGATTATTACTGATTATTGCTGTTTAATATTCTCTCCGCTGACTAATCGATTGACTAATCGTGGAGAAGAGCCTGAGAGCAGCGCGGGAGGAAATACTACATATTGTAGAGAACATAATTTCCTGCACCAACGCCATGAGACTGTTCTGCATGCAAATGAGATTGACCTCATGCCCTTAGATTGATTCGTGTGCACACAAGCCTTTTTAAATTCTGAAAATACTAATGCATTTCTTTAAAGTCAGTTTACGTATTGTGACCTGTTTAACCTTATTTGTTGTATGTGTTTCAATAAAAAGATTTATTCAGTTAAATAAACCAGATTTTTAGTCTAATAGAGACACACTGTTGTAGTTTAAATGAGGCTTTTGATAAGGTATCAAAGAGATTCGTCACTCAAGGATGAATTATCAAGACATTGCTGCCTAACAACCTTGAAATGAAAGGCGCCATTGTTAATAAGGGACATTTGAAAAGGATAATGAGTTGTAATGGGCTCCTCCATTGTTAGTATGCAGACCGCATATTGGCCAGCAATTGGTTTTCCGACAGCACATCTCAATACACGACGCCAGTGCAGTCACGCTAACCACTTTGTGAACTTACAATTACATGCATATGTTTTATATTCGCACACTTTTTATGCACTTCACATACACACATAATGGCTGTTATCTGCATGAAGTACAAAAATGAAATCCGTATTTTCCCCACTGGACTGGAAGTTTTACCTCCTTTATACTGGCTGCGCTCTCTGATGTGAAAGCCGTAAAGAGCCGCACATGTCAAAAATTAACCCAGAATTAATCGATTTTCAAATACAGATGATGTCTTTTTTTTACTCTCTTGGTAACAGTGTGTGTTTGCTGCCCCCTACAGGCCACTGTAACAATATCCACTGCCTGGCCAAAGCCATCAACCAGATCGCTGCTGCTCTCTTCACCATCCACAAGGGAAGCATAGAGGACCGCCTGAAAGAGTTCCTGGCTGTAAGATGAATAGATGTTACTTAATTTCTTATTAAATTTTAACTTTGTTCCCCATGTGACCTTTGTGTGTCACGTCTACTTCTCTATCTTGTTGTCTGGCTGCGGTGGAGAAATTGAAAGAGTCGAGATCATGGTACCTGCTTCCGTGTTTTCTGTTGTAGACAAAACATTCAGCAGGTTTGGTTCCAGACTGTGGTCCTTTTTTTCATTCCTCCCTCTCTCTATCACTACAGCAGCTAATAAAAACCACTGAATACAGGTGGATCAGACCAGACAAATCCATTCACTGAAGAAAAGTAAGAACACAAATGCCTTCTTAGGTGGGAGGCAGAAAAGAAATGCTAAGATGGTATCAGAGGTGCTGCTGCTGCATTAACTATATCAAGTGACATCTTCATATATACATATGCATAAGGGAAGCTGATAGAAATGTCTGATTAACAGTTTATTGTGCTGAAATTTCACAAATTGCCTTGAAAGTGCAGCAGCAAAATGAATGGAAACATAACGGGTGAGACACAGTAAGCTGTTCTGCAACTCTCTAACATATTGTCCTGTGTGTGTGTGTGTATGTGTGTGTGTAGCTGGCCTCATCCAGCCTGTTAAAGATTGGCCAGGAGACGGACAAGATGACGACACGTAACAGAGAATCTGTCTACCTGCTGCTGGACATGGTGAGAGAAAGTCTAGACTAAGGAGACTTCATACGTTGCATAGTACTAACACAACATTATGCATTTGGAGTGAGAGTGGGAGAAAGGCCACGTTAATGTGTTTCTGTTATCTAACAGTCTCTTACATGTGTTGTCTTTCAGATCGTGCAGGAGTCTCCCTTCCTGACCATGGACCTGCTGGAGTCCTGTTTCCCCTACGTCCTGCTGCGAAACGCCTACCATGCCGTCTACAAACAGAGCATCAGCGCCAATGCATAGAAATACAGTAAACACACAGCAAAGGCCTGCCGTGTTGTCTGCCATTAGAGCATTAGTGCTCATACAACAAATACACACTAACAGCAAACACTAAAGACAAACTAAACACGCTAAACTATGCCTACAATGCCTCAGCGTACTATTCTGACAACAAAAACACCCATCAGTGTCGACACAAACACAAAAATGTCGACACGTAACAACACTAAACGTGTAGCATTTAAAGTCCACTCTAAATACAGAACAAATACTGTATACTAAACGCCAAAAGAACACGTAAAACACACACAATTCATTGCACAAAGGCGACAAAAAGAAACACTGAAATTAGACAAATATGAGCAGAAACATTAACACACATAAATACACACTAGCTGGATGAAGTTGGGGGATCAGTGTCTTTATTTTAATCATTGTACTTTTTTCATGATGTTGCCAGGGACCATAACCATAGCAACACATATTACCATATGTTTGGTTGGTATAAAAGAACAAAAATATAAATATATAGTATATATATAGTTGACACTAAAATATTCTCTTTTTTGTTTGTTGTTTTTCTTTTTTATTTTCCAATGAAAGGTTTGAGATTTTTAGTGGCCAGCTGATGACTTTATGTGGTGATGGATTTGGATGCTTACTTTGGGAATGCAAATGGTTCTGATGTGATGTGGGGTTTTTTTTCTTTTTTTTTTCTTTTATTGAGGAGGGAGGGAGGATTTCTGTGTTGATAATGAAAGACATGTTGCTTGTTCATGTAAGTTTACACTTAAATGCACACATACACACACACACACACACACACACACACACACATACATAAAGACATCTTTAGCAGATTTAAAACTACAAACACACTAATCTTTCAACATTTCATGGTGAACACAAACGCAGACAGACACACACTTGTATAACATGGTGATGTTTTCTTTCTTTTTTCTAGCTAGTCGTAACAAACTTTTTGTGGGTAAAGATATAATATCTGTATTCTACTTTGATGTGAACTGAACTCGTCTGTTTTTAATGTTCATGTTTTGTTATTTTTATGATGAAGACAATGATGATGATGATTTGCCAAATGTGTTGACACTAAAAATTGTGTATCAGGGCTTGGAAGTGGTGGAGTGTTTGGGTATTAATGGGTGAAATGCCATTTTAAATGACGATTCTGGAAGCAATCCGCCTGACTCTGTGGCAGCTCGGTTAACAGAAGAGGTCACACAAGAACTTTTGCAGTGGGAACAAAAATACTGCAGTAATACTACAGTATAGGCATGGAGCGGGTGTCCCATCCAGCTGTCAAAGACCCTCAGTACACCTGCAGATATTCCCCTCAGCTGTTGTTGGGCAACTCTCCCGATTAAGTAAAGGCTTCTCAAAATGCTGAAATGTTCAATTTTCACCTTATTTAATTGAAGGAAATTTAACTGCTTTTCTTATTTCCAACCAGCTGTTGAGAGGTCATCATCTACACTCCTGTGGTTTGATAAACACGTTATTACTTAACTTTAATAGGAACAATAAAAGTAAATTTCCAACCAATTCCTCTGCAGACAAACAACTAAATCCTAATTTATCTCAGACCTGTGAAAGTCTACAAAAACCTGCCGTTGCAATAATAAGACAAAAAATAAATATATATATGTATATGTACTCTGTTGGTGATATGATCACTGGGTTTGTAAACAGCGGTCGATGGGGCATCCTCCAATGAACTTTCCATGTGAGCGGTTACATTTTTGCGACGGTTGTTCAGGACCTTTTTAGGGCAGACAGCCTCCAGACAGACGGACGACTTTTACAAAGTGCAGTCTCATTTATTTTATTTTTTATTTTTATTTTTTCAATCAAGGCATGGCAAGGGCTACATATTGAGACACACACAAACCATGCTCCCTTTATGCCAGCCTTCTGCTAATGTTTTACTAACACCAGGGCTCTGTCTGAAAGCTCATACTGCATACTACTTAGAACTGTACTTTTACATCGGGCAGTTTAAAGATAAAGTCCAGAGGCAGCTGCTGCAGTTGCGAAGTGAAGTCACATTTAGAGTATGTAGCAGGAATACACTAAAGTCTAGTAAATGAAGTGTCTACACTTCACAGTAGATAACATGTCTGTTTCTGCTGTGCCTAGTCAGTAGTATGTATTATAAGCATGCAAAGACAGATTCATGGACACATTCTGCCATTTGATGTGGAATGGTTGCTGTTTTCTTTCTAACCTCTTTTTTTTTTGTCTCTAATTCCACCGTGTAACTTAAATGACATGAATAAAATAAACTTTAGGGCTGTGTCAGACCTGAGCTGTGAGTGTGTGAGGGTGGTTCGTGCACATGGCCTCAGCTGAGATGAGACAAGGTGAAAACCGGTAAGTGGAAGCACTTTATTTGTATGGACCTGTTTTGATAATAAGAAGTCTAATTCTGTTGTATAATGCAAAGACTGTGTAACAACTGTCTAACAGTAACATGTTAGTCTCAAAAGTAAATTGAACTACAAAGCAAATATGTAAACAATAATGTATGTGCTACTGATATTAGTTCTGTCACTTAAATGATAAAAGCCAGTCATGCCAAATTAAATGAGGAAATGCCTTTAAAATACAGTCTTGAATTGGAAATGATCACATTCGTTTCCAACATCAAATACGTTTTGACCTCAAAAGAAACCAGACCATCTATTTTTGCATTAGATTGGGCTTTTTTGGACAACAGTTCGTGCAGGGGTGACAGGCTTCTCAATTCTTTTGAGGATGGAGTATCACTGAGATCTGCGGGTCATGAAAAGATAAAAACCACTCCCCCAGCTTTACCTTCCTACCCCACAACCACCAAAAAAGAAGCCTTAGATGATATAAAAAATTCTTAAATATAATTTGCAAGTCTATAGTCTTTCCTCTAGTCTGCTGGAGGCAGTTATGTCAGTTCTAACATCACTTTATATTTAAACTGAATTTGTCCCCATTTTATTGACGTCTTTAACAACATCAGGTCTCTTATGTCTGAGATAAGTTTTTAAATAAATGCTAGCATGTATGATTTATTTACAGGAATATTTACATCTGCGACTGTCGCAGTGCAAAAGTGGTCCTGCTGTGTCATACAACAGCCACCAAAGGGCGCTCCAAGAAACCTTAAAAAAACAGAATGAAGGAGACATAGCATTAAACTCTGACAGTAGTCTATAGTCTATATTGTAATGTTTATTGTGTACAAAAACAATGCTGACACTTTATTGCTGTTAGTGATATATAAGTCGCAAGGATACATACTGCATATACAGATTAACAGAAGAAAAAGACACAAAACAAAACATGACTCCTCTCAGTTGATCCATCATTCTGTAATTCAGTGAACAGTAATTTGAAGTAATCTGATTACTCACCCACTTCAGTTTGTTTAAAAATGAGTCCAAACCTGTGCTGGTCAACCGTCAAATGATATTTTTGCATAGTTCAAAGTGTCAAAGTTGCAGAACAGCCTGCTCAGTGAAAGACAGATGACATTGTGAAACTCAAGTTGTTCTGTTGACAAAAAATAACAACACCTTTGCTATCAAATAACATACCTTTTTCACAGTAGACATTTTCACATGTGATGGCAGGAAATGCCCAATTGTAACTAATAACATTAATCATGATCTAAATCCATATGAGAGCATCAGTCATCATATATATAAGTTACACCTGTGCTTTTCCTGTTGAATGTCAAAATATCTGCTTTAAACATGTCTTTACAGTGCTAAAAGCTATAGGTATTAATTATTGCATCACTTCTGTGTTTTATTCATTTGGCTATGGTATATTTTTGAGGTGCTGTGTCATGCACCTGCAGATCTCTAATCACACAGTGGACATTGTAAAAACGATCCAAAAATGAGCTACTGTCACATTATAAAGAACAGGAGGTTTAAGATCAGGTCTAGTACAAAAGCAGCTGGTCATCCTTCAAAGTAACAGTCACGTCATCAGTTATCATGAAACAACCACAACTTGAATGGAGAAGTTAAATAAGTTTTAGGGCTGAAAGTCAGTTAATCGACCATCAGAAGAGTAGTTAGCAGTTTTGATAATGGATTAATCATTTTAGTCATTTTTTTGTCAAGCAAAACTGTGCCAATCATTCTCCAGTTACAGCCTCTAAAATGAGAGGATTTGCTGCTTTTCTCTGACATACATGATTTATACATGATTTTAAATTGTTTTAATTTGTTTTTA
Source organism: Lates calcarifer (assembly GCF_001640805.2). Classification (NCBI taxonomy): domain Eukaryota; kingdom Metazoa; phylum Chordata; class Actinopteri; family Centropomidae; genus Lates; species Lates calcarifer. The sequence goes on from NC_066848.1 coordinate 18,151,111, forward strand.
GTAAACCAATGCTGGTGACAGAGAAGTGGCTGCACTCACTGTTAATTAATAAGCTTGAGTTGTTGGTTTGGCCAAATATGAAACTGAGCTTATCCAGAAGTGCCAGAAGTGTTAAAATATTGGCCATGTGAGTGTTTGAGGTTAACTGTTGTGATGGTATTTATTTGTAATCAGTTTGCTGCTTCCACCCTGTTCATGGACCGAAACAGGGCAAACAAAGGTAATCCTAATCTAAGGAGTTAAACTATAATAGTTGCAGTCAGTGACAGGTTTGTGTGAAGTCACGTTGAGGTGAATGTGCTGAGTGAGGTGAATTGGCTCTGTTGGCTATTTCCAGACCGCTTCATTAAGAGTTAGGGAAGCTGGTTTAACACGTTTCTGATTAAAATGTTTACTGCTCAGTGGTCAATTCTCCCACCGAAATCAGTGTCCTGTCATGTAGGTGCTACGCTTGAGATGGACACTGGAGTCCGTCTGTTGGTTTGTCCAGAATATCAGGAGATAATTTGGTCGCCTCTTGTGTGCTGAGACTTCTCTCCTGGATCAGTCGTCCTGAGGGATGGTTTCCTCCTCGTCTTCCTCAGGTACAGAACTTTCCAGCTTACCTACACAAACATAAACATGACTTCAATTTAACATTACTGAAGGACACTACTTAAATTACCTACAGAGGCAAGCCAATACATGGTACTGTATTAGGCAACATTATATCAGATAATACTAAATAAAACTTACAATGCTCTTATATGTTTATAGTAATCTGCATCCATTTGTCATGTCAAACAGACGTTGCATATGAGGCAGGGTACATCCTAGACAGGTCACCAGATATACAGACTAACATTCACTTTACCTCTAATGGTGATTTTGTGAATAGTGCCTTTTGTTCATAGGAAAAGGAAGAATCGCCATCTAAAAAAAAAATTGTTTCTTTTATGTACAACAGCTAAAGTGATGAAATAGGCTAAAACGTGAAATTAATATTAAAATCCTTAAATAACAAATCCAGGTTTAATTTATCATTGTGGTGTAATGCCTGCCATTCAAAAGCCCCATTCCCCCATTTCAAAATGTTAATAGCCCTTTAAATACCAAACAAATCAAACCTTAAAAAGCATGATAAATAACATCCTTATTCTGAGTCACAACACGTACACACACACACACACACAGTCAACAACTGAAATGATACTAGACTAGCAAATAAAACTAAGTAACTCCTGGCAGTAAAGAGTGAACAGCAAGTCCCTCTGCTAAACTGTCTTGTTTCCATCTGCACATTGGACGCAGCATCAACAGGAAATACCTGCTAAAGCCTTGAAGGAGAGCAGGAGACAGGCAAGAGAAACTGTATTATATACATTTGTCCATAACAACAACAACAACAGAAAACCATTAATGAATTGCTGACTATTTAATCTCAAGGTATTGATTGAAACACAAAAGACACATAATTTGGTCATATTTCAAAGATAAACCAGAATAATGTGTATATTTTGTTTCTTTCCCTCCCTTTTTTCCTCTTGCAGCTCATCCCATCTGAGACCATCTGGCCTCTGAGGGCCATGTGTTAAAAACACTGGGACACATGTTGCATAAACCACACACTCATTCACAAACACACAGAGACATTTCAGCGACGAGGGATGTTGACCTCCAAATAGCATGGTCCTTTTTTCCTTTAATCTTGTACAGTTAATGTTTTAATCTCTTAATGCTTGTCCCAATGCTCTACTCTGCCCCTGCATGGTTTACATGTCACATGTTTTAGATCTTTGACCACTACAATTCCAAAAAAAAAAACAACATTCAGTTCTTAAATGTAGTCACTATGTTGTGATGTCCTAAAAATGTTATCATTTTGTTTGTGCCATTCACAGTAAGTCAAGTCAAGTCAAGTCAAATTTTATTTATATAGCGCAATTCACAACAGAAGTATCTCGAGACGCTGTAAAGTAAAAATGTCCTGTTGGATTTAAGTGTAAAAATGACCATGAACAAAAAAAAAAGTCCAAATAGAAGAAAAACTTTGCGTTTAACAACTAGGGTCTGTTCTGGACATTGTGGTTAATTAGGAGAGATGTCCATTGGTGCTTCTGAGGGGACTGATCTCATTCATTCATTCATTATGTATACCACCTATCTTAAACGGGAGCTGGAGCAAATCCCAGCTGACACTGGGCGAGAGGTGGGGACCGATCTTTTCATTAAAATATTTTATTTTATCATTTCACCATCTGTTAAACTGTGCCCTTACATGTACGGTGCCGTCGTCCCTGTTATGAGTTATCCTGGTTTTAGTCATATTCGGGATATGATATGGAGCATAACCTGGTTAATAATACATCTGTCTGATTCTGAGAGTCTCTCTCCTTCAAACCACAGACAGTCAGCTCTGTACTAAGAACCACATAGTACAGTTATCAGTATTTGACACTTTATTCTATTTTTCAAATTCAAAATTAGTGAAACAGTTGAGATATGTTTTAATGCTGAATAGCTCAACAATAAGAAAATACAAGATGCTTGTTTCCAATATTTTTTTCAACAGTATTTTCTATGATATGCGTACAGAGAGGATGTTGGAGGGAGGTATGGACAGGATTTAGACAGACTCTCTTCAACCCTGGTCATGAACAAAACACTTTCATTCAAGTGTTCCACCCATAAAATATCATATTATTATCCTATTAAATATAATAGGATAAAGAATACTCAGGCATTCAGTAAATGTTTCAATATAATGCATCTTTATTCACAGCCATTTCTACACAAGCAAAACCTCACCAACATCGCCTACGGTGTTTTAAATTCACACCGATTCAGTACATTTAACTAAAATCTCGATGTGCATGTGTCTGTGTGTGTGAATGGGAAAGAGGGAGAGCTGTCGCCAAATACACAAAACACGTAGTATTAATGTGCAGCACAAGGGTGAAGCGGTGTGTTAATGGGATCAGATGAAGAGCAGTGAGAAAGAGGAGGGGAGAGTTGGTTATTGAGAGATGAAAGGGAGCAGAGGTGGCTATCGGGAGACGGAGTCAGGACTGGGCGCTTCCTTTTTGTGGTCACATGACAAATCTGAGAAGGAAGGAGAGAGAGGGAGAGATAGAGGAGGAGGGGCGGGGGTGGTAGATAATAGAAAATTGAAAGATCATGCAAAGCCACAAGAGGAGGAAAGAGGAAAGAGGGAGAGACGGAGGAGTTAGTGCTGTTAGTGTTTTCTCAGGACATATACATAACATAGACTGTTAGTATGGAAATGTAAATATAGAATGAATTATGAGTAACAGACTGAGTGTGTACAGAAGGCCTATGTCTGCGTCAGTGCTTATTTTTCAGAAATTATAGATGTAGTCATATTTTAATGACATCATCTTTGCTGTTACGTAGTTTTTGAATGCACACCAACACTTTACTATACACAACCTTAAAGGTGCATTCATTGATTTTTGGCAACTAGAGGAACAACAACAACAATCTGACAGACAGACTAATGAATTTGTTATGATTGATGTCTTGGTAGAAAGCTGCAGATTTACACACACAGCAGACGTGTGTCTGTTGAGCAGCTGAGTTTTAGTCCAGTATTCACTCTTCTTTTAGCTGTTGCTGCTAAATGTTCAACTTTCTTCACCAGCTAGTCCCTAACTGTGTCAGACAGTGGGTTTATCAGGGCTTTTTTGTGTGTGTGTGCAGAAAACAGCTTCATGCAGGGGTAGATAAGAGCAGCTCAAACGTAACAAAGAACTAAGAGACACTAAAAAGCTCCTTAAAGATAAAGAAGTTTAATTCTTGTTTGGGTGTTACAATCAACTCCTTTTGTTTTGAATTTAATTTCATGTTGACATAAAAAACACTGATTAATTCTGTTTTAAGTTGCATCAGACAAATGAAATGCCAGTTTGTCTCTTAATGAATTTCAGTATCATCTAAATAATTTAAATATAATTGAGAAAAAAATCATTTTTTTGTTGAGTATATAGTTTTGTGGAGATGTATCTGAGCCAAATAATATGTTTTTCTTCATTGTTATTCACCATAATTTTATTAATTAAATTAACACTAGTGTGCGTGTGTATGTATGTGTGTGTGGCCAACAGAATACTCCAAATATATCTGAATACAACATGGTTGCACAGTATTTTGTGTTTGTAGCCAAACAGACGCAGAGTCTTTGCTGTGTGTTTTTGTCTTGGTGACAGTGTAAGAAAGATTTTATTTCTCTTCTTTTGAAGAACTGTAATTGAAACTTCTTCTAACCTGGTGCGGACAGCATTAAACAAAGGGCCTTGGAGTCATGATAAGTACAGTGTTACGTTGTAATCTACAATAAATTCAACAAAAAGCAGATAACACTAAATTTGATGTATTTTGGAGTATACTGCTGCCCAAACTGTGTACGTTTTTCTGTCTGAAAAAGTGTTTACCCCCTAAACTGTTGCTCTCTGCCACTCCTCTCTCCTGATTGGCTAACTGCAGACTCGCCTCATTCCCGTTGGCTTCCTCTGGCCCATTGTGATTGGCCCACAGAGAAGCGGCATAGAGCTGTGCTGTGATTGGGCTCAGCTGGCTGTCTGTCTCACAGAGCCCTGACCCCAGAAGATGTTGCTCCACCCCCAGCTGAAGTTCTGAGGAGAGAAGAGCACCTCTAGTGGAGAGAGGCTTTAACTACAGGTATGTCGCAACAGAGCAGAGAACAAGCCAAAATAACGAAAATTAAAAAAAAATGTGACGTAAAGATGTAAACTAAAGTTTAAAAACTGTGAAAATATCTGTACCAAAATGAAAGGAGAAAACTAGAGGACAAAAAAATCCCACTGAAGATTAGCAAAAGAGCTCAGTAGATTACCCCTGACGTCTTGGGGAAGACGTCAGAAATTTGTCTCACTTGTAGATGTTTAACAGTATGTTTAGCGGAAGAAGTTTGCTGATTTACTGTACAAAAATCTGCTATAAAACCCAGATGTGATAAATATCCTCAGCTATCAAAGGGCATAAAACAGAAAACAAGCCACAGCTCAATGTAAGCTTTTAAGGTAGTATTTTTCTTGCACAGCTGCTAAGAACCTATAAACTCCAACTAGTTCCTCCTGAGTCAGTGTTATATTCAGTTTGATTTGTAGATGTCTGTCTAAATCCTGCGTCGTAAGCCAGCAGAGACTAAATATTAACATAAATCCTACCAAAGTCTGCTTAGATATAAAATCAAAGACCTTTAACTTTTACCATAAAATAATGTAAAACCACAGTGTGAGAATAAAACCTAATCAGATTAATAAATAAAACATATCTTTTTCCTCATTCTACAGAATGTAAATGCCTACTATGCATTCGTTGCATAGGCAGCTACTCACAAAGCCATTAGCTAACTGGACTACAACACACACACAAACACACACACACACACACACACACACACACACAGAGAGAGAGAGAGAGAGACAGGATCAATAAAAGAAAAGCTTTTACGGTCTCCACTTCCTGGAACCAAGTCAGTGCTGCACTCAGAGCTCTGCACACACACTTATGCATGCAGTGCATGCATTATGTTTTTCTTCCGTTTTGTCTTCCCTCTCTATTTCCCAAAAACATGCACCTACACACTCACTAAAACAGGTTTCTCAGTCTTGTCTCAGATATACACTGTAGAAAATATGAAGCCTTTGCTTAAAAGTGTTGTGCTAAATAGAAAACCTGTACAGTAGCAGCACTGCTTGTTTGGGCTCATCACTGTTCCAGAAAGAAGCTCTGTAACACTTCTAAATTATTCAGCCCAAGTGATGATAAAAAAAAAAAAATGAGTACAACAATAAGTCTTTTAAAGATAAAAGCCATCAGACAGGTGCTCTTTGCTTGTATTGTGGGTGAAAGCTGACAACTTTTTCCAAATAATGAAGCTATTGACTGCTCAAAACAGGTCATGATAGTCAGGCTGTGTATGAGTGCTTCTGTTGTGACATTTTGGCTGTGTCACTTATTATTTTCTGTATTTTGGGATTCAACAGATTGAAGCAGCAATCAGATTTTTTTAGTAATAGAAATTATACACCCACTGAGCACTTTATTAGGAACACCTGCAGACCCGATTGTTCATGCAATTTATCCGAATCAGCCAATCACGAGGCAGCAGCATTACAGTGCATGATGGCTACGGTAACACAGATAACCACTCACTCACCACAACAACTGTGGTGAGCAGAAGAGCATCCCAGAACAAAACCATATTTAATCTGCTTCCATATATATTTGGCATTTTTGCTTAAAAATAGACTTAAACAATTAATCAGCTATCTAAATCTTGGCCAATTAATTTTCTGTGTATAGTGGGGGTCAGCAGGTGCCCAGTAACAAATTCTTGCCCAGGGGCCACCAGGAACTTAACCTGGCCATGAAAGAAATTAGATATATCAGGTTTTGAAAACAAACTTAGTCTTCTTTTGGGATTTGTTGCCAAAAAGAAAAAACATAGAATATCACCAGCTTAATCCTGAAAGTTTAGCTTCCAAGTGTTCGACCATTCTTGGTCAATTCTTTGGTTTTAAAAAATCATGAAATTGCAGCAGTATAATTCAAATCTAAGCCTCTCAAATTTGAACTCCGTTCCATAGTTTCAGAAACAAAGTCATCACCCCCGCCACCACCTCCCCCCACCACCCCCATCACCCTGCCAGATGGTCTATAGATCTAAGACAGAAAAAAAAAAAGACTAAAGAAAACTAAGACCAAAAACCAAGACTAAGTAAACAGAAGTGGGGAAGGGGACCAGAAATAGCCACAGATACATAGAGAGATAAATACCATGTGGTAAAACAAAACAAACACAACTTCCATACTGAAAGCAAACATAAAGATACCATGAAGCTGAGGAGAGGAGGGAGGAGACCAGGTGTGTACACAGCTGCAACAGACCTTACACTACATATCAGCTGGAAATATCACTGAAATATGCTGTAACTTATAGAAGAACATACATGTCCTGGATGAAAAGGTATTTTTATGAAGAAAAGATGAACTGATGCATCTCTGCAGAGGGCATTCATTTATTCAAAAAACCTAAAGTTGAAAAGTCCCTCATTTCTTATTTCCAAAACAAAATATTTGAGATGCAGCTTATTAAATAACATTTTCCAACAGCATGCTGATTGTTGGCCTGATCACGCCTTCAATCGACTTTAAGGGCACATTATTTCTGAAGGATAAAAGATGGGTCTGTTTGTCATAACCCAGAATTAAGAGCGTGAAAGACGTGCACTGAGTTTCGAAAGACACAGACAGTGGATGGTTTCTTTACTGTTTCTGAGCCTTTTCACAGGCATTTGCAACTACTTCTTCAATTGATTCCTGATCTGTCAGTGCCAAAATGTTTAGTTTGTATTTTAAATACATGCTGTGGGGTCTTTGTTGTTTCTAGCATTATCTGCCGCAACGATTCTCATCTTCCTTGTCATGCCCTTCTTTTCCCATTTTAGCAGCATTTTAATGGTGATTAACTGTAGCAGAAATGTGCCTGTCAACACAATAGATTGCAGCGGGGTGTGAGATGCAGAGTAAATCCTCCTTATAATCCTCTCCTCAAGGGGAAATGGATTTCTTCCTCCTTCTTTGCACAGAGTATCGTTTATGCATTTTCAGACATTGTGCACATTTTGCAACATCATGGGAGAACAGCCTGAAAAACTGTCCTGTGTTTACCTTTCATGGTGGGTGGGGCGTAGGTGCTCTGCTTCCTCTGAGAGGAATCTGAAGCCTGCAGAACAGAAGAAAACACAAACACATATTACGTTGACTTAACACAACAAGTGAGCCATGAGCTGTCATTGTACCAAGAAGACAAATATTATTTTAAAAATATTCTACGTCAATTAATGTCCTTAGAAACATAATTTAAACATTAGGTTTGTTGGTCATGATTAAAATATAATATCCACAAGGGCCAGTAGGAGACAGGATACACCATGCTCCCCTTCCTAATCTTATTATAGAGGAACAACACAGACACTCTCATTTATCTGAGAGTGTCTGCTGTGAACTTTTAATGTTAAATGCTTTTAAGAAATTTGAGAGTTACTAAAAATATAACTCATCAGGAGTGATTGTACCTGTGAATGTGGAGTTGGAATAGCTATTCCCATTCAATTCTATAGTTCAATGAATATTTGAGGTTTCTTCTTTTTCTTTCTTTTTTACTCCAGTGTTCTCCAGCAACACTGAGAGTAATTCCTTGACACTGATTGTCTTGATCCAGAAATGTGGTCTGAAAGTGACTGTAGCAGATGAGCGCTCCCCTGCCGATGTATTTTCCCCACTTCTCCCTGCATCTGTGTGTGTTTACGTCCACTTATACAAACCTGTGACTCTCCGCTGGCGTTGTGTTGATCTCCAGCATCTGCGGGGAGAGACGACACAGCAGCAGTTAGCTTTCTCTGTTCGTATCGATTTGTCACTAGAGCTCGTTTTATAAGATGATCCATTTCTGACACGTTGCCATTTCTAAATCTGCGTGATGTTTTCAGCCTTTGAGATGAGAACTCTGGACTGTAACAGTGTCAGTAGGTCCTGTTGGCTCAGTCAGTCTGCTAGTTCAAACCACATTGGTCAGGTTGGGTAGTGGCTCTTAATAGTCTTGTTTCCTCTGCAGGCCTGGAGCCTCACTGTGATCATGTCGGGAACAACCAGCTTTTAGATGAACTCCATACGATCACAACAGTGCAAGTGCAGTTTGTGAAGCTTGCCAGTGCCCAATGCATGAGTTCCTGGAAGTGGGTACAGTAATCTTTGCTGAGAAATGAGCCCTTTTTAACACCTGTAGGTGATTATAGTCTCTTTGAATAAAGGGGCTGTTGACCGTTGTCTCAGGGGTTATTTGGCAAGGAGCTGCAATTTCTGGTTTTCAGAAGCAAAACAGAAAAAAAGTGTATTTACCTCCCTTAATTTACTCTTTTGCTCCTGTTGTTTTAAAGGATAAATGCTGGTGATATTCTATATGTATTCATTGTCAATAAATCCCATCGACTGACCAAAACTCCATGGCTCTCAGCCACAAGCCCATTCATACCAAAAATATAAATCTCTAAAAGTGAGTCACAAATATACAGTCTCATTTAAAACAAGGGTGGATAATCTCTTAAAACAATTAAGCACTGTGGCTTTGGCAAATGTGACTCAAACAGGAGCAAGCAGTGCATTTGTTATAGACTATTTTCAGCTGCAGATTAATCCACATTTGGTTCTGTAGTGAGTATTTGTGGCAGCAGGAGTGTGTGTGTGTGTGTGTGTGTGAGCTTGACTCGATGAACTGACAGTGTGTTCATGGTAATGAAGGAACATATCACCCAGTGCAACAGTGTAGCTCACTGATGTGTTTTTAATAGTTTTCAGTGGAGTACCATGGCGCTGAGGAATGAGGTATATCAGACTTCGGAGACACAAACAGTACTTGCTGGTGGGATACATTCATTGTTGCCATTGATTTTGTTGACAGAATATATCACCAGACTTGAGATACACAAATGAAATAAATATAAATTGATTTTGATGCCAA